>NW_027142405.1:4655000-5017431 GCF_026170545.1 Melanerpes formicivorus | reverse complement strand
GGAGAATCTAAACCTGTGCAGATTACCATTTTCAAGTCAATTACAGGCACTTAGAATATATGCATTCCCATATAGAATTAAAATGATGTGGAAAATCTGAGATCAGCTTTTGCCTCCCTTGTATCTCATCATTGGAAGCACCTGACATACTTACTTTGAAGGTCTGACAGAAGTCACTGTAGAAGAGAACCAGGATGGAAGGAAGAAAAGTGTTAACATGAATGTGAAAGAGTGAGACAAGGGGCTCCTTGTTAACCTCTAAAGAAACTATTGAATCCTGCCCCATATTACTGTAGACTCTGATAAAATAATTCATCAGACTTGGATGGCCATGGCATGTCACCAAGTACACTAGGCAAACCACCAAGGGACCACTTCTGCTTTGCCAACAAGGTCATGGTAGGACAAGGGGCAAATGGTGCAAGCTGGATCCATGTGATCATAAGGAAAAAACGCCCAGAGAGACTGTGGAGTCTTCTTCTCTGGAGACATTCAAAACTCACCTGGACATGTTCCTGTATGACCTACTTTAGGTAATCCTGTTCTGGTAGGCTGGGCGGACTAGATGATCTTTCAAGGTCCCTTTCAACCCCTAGCATTCTGTGATTCAGTGTGATTCTGTGATTCAGTACTTATGTTCATCTCACAGGCAGACATAGCCTGAGCCCTGAGAAGTGGCCTGTGTCTGTTCTCAGCCTGGGAAAGAAAATTCTCAACAGCTGCTGACACTCCTGAGGATAGTTGCCAGTGTGACACTCAAAGACAGGGCCCTCCTCCCCTCCTCTCTCTGACCATCTGTTAGTCCAGGGCTAAGGAAATTTGCATTGTAGACCTCATTTCTGGCCAGCTGACACCCAATCCCATAGCTCTGAGTACACCCAGAAGCTAGCAAAAATCCAGCTTCAGGGCTGCTGGAGGCAACATGAAAGACCAAGACAAAAATGGATGAACATTTTAAAAATAAAGCTACATGGCATTAGAAAGCACACTATAACTAAACCTGAGATGTTCTATTAAAGGGGGGGGGGGGGGAGGAAAGCCAAATTTTGGGTGATCAGTTTGCAAGGAACTACACTTGGTGAGGTGCACTGGGTGCTAAGGAATCCATATTTCCAAAATCATCTAAATATGTTTTCAAATTTCTGCCACCTAAAAGCCAGTGGAGTTCCCTGGTGCCCAACAGTTTCAGGGTCTGACTCCCCCAGTTTCCATGAGCAAGCCTGTAAGCCCTAAAAGGCTATGGCTGCTGGTTCATGGCCCTGCAGCCCTGTGTCCCACCTTGTCTTCCCACTTGGACTCTCACTGTCCAGTGTCAATGCCACTACTCTTTATACACTGGAAATAATTCTCAGTTTGCCTGAATGCCAAACAAAGGCTTGAAGCCAGGGGTATTGGGAGAAAGGTATATCCAGCCATTGTCTGGGATGGCAAGTTTCTCTTGAAAACACAGTGGCTATGGCTGTGCTTTGTGCTCTGCCAAACCCATGGGACGATTAAGATGCTGCCAGAGGAAAAAAATTGGCAGCAGTTGCTCCTTGCCCACCTGGCACTGGCAAGAGATGTGCCAGTCTTCCATGGCATCTCATGTCCTTGGCTCTACGTCCTATAGTTTCTCCACTCTCCTTGCCTTTCCTTCCCATACTCAGAGCATCCCAGCTCCAACAATCCCACCCAGGGGAAGCAACAATTCTGCATGCCTTACTGTTATGTCTTGAGTCATTCCTGCCTGCAAAAAAGTCCCCATGAGAGCAGAGCCTGTCATAACCTCAGTGCCACAGCTGGCAGTGCAAGGTGCACTTTCACCTTTGCCTGCCTCCTCAAACACAAATACTTGACAGCACATGTGTTTGTGAAAATCATGCCAAAACAACACTCCTTCCCTGGGGAGACAATGAAGACACAAACAGCCTGTGACAGACGTTAGCTATATTGCTGAAAGCTTTCCTTAATGGCCTTGCAAACCAGGGGGACTGTCATGGTAGAAAAACCTCTGTGGGAAAAAAAAGGAAGAAAAGAAAAAGAAAGAGAAAAGAAAATGAAAGGAGAGGAGAGGAGAGGAGAGGAGAGGAGAGGAGAGGAGAGGAGAGGAGAGGAGAGGAGAGGAGAGGAGAGGAGAGGAGAGGAGAGGAGAGGAGAGGAGAGGAGAGGAGAGGAGAGGAGAGGAGAGGAGAGGAGAGGAGAGGAGAGGAGAGGAGAGGAGAGGAGAGGAGAGGAGAGGAGAGGAGAGGAGAGGAGAGGAGAGGAGAGGAGAGGAGAGGAGAGGAGAGAGAGGAGGAGAGGAGAGGAGAGGAGAGGAGAGGAGAGGAGAGGAGAGGAGAGGAGAGGAGAGGAGAGGAGAGGAGAGGAGAGGAGAGAGGAGAGGGAGAGGAGAGGAGAGGAGAGGAGAGGAGAGGAGAGGAGAGGAGAGGAGAGGGAGGAGAGGAGAGGAGAGGAGAGGAGAGGAGAGGAGAGGAGAGGAGAGGAGAGGAGAGGAGAGGAGAGGAGAGGAGAGGAGAGAGAGGAGAGGAGAGGAGAGGAGAGGAGAGGAGAGGAGAGGAGAGGAGAGGAGAGGAGAGGAGAGGAGAGGAGAGGAGAGGAGAGAGAGGAGAGGAGAGGAGAGGAGAGGAGAGGAGAGGAGAGGAGAGGAGAGAGGAGAGAGGAGAGGAGAGGAGAGGAGAGGAGAGGAGAGAGAAAAGAGAATTAATCATTTCACCAGAAAGCATGCAAAAAAATCCCCAGTATTATGGTCTCAACGTGTCCAGTTCAGCAGTGTTTGTAAGCTGACATAGCTGAGAGTAGTGAGAAAGAAAGACCTTTTTGTTAAGACACTGGAATCAGAAACTGAGGAGATCTAGATCTGAAGCACAGCTTAAATGGACCTTCCTGACTCTGCCTCAAGTTTCTTACATTTCCTTAGGCAAAGCATTTAATCTCTCTGTACTGGGTTCCTCATTTGTAAAATAAGAGGAATACTTCCTCTGTCTTCTCTCATTAATCAACTATGGCCAAAGCCACAAAAGAATTTGGCTACTTAAAGTGAAATATAAGTGACTGGATTAAAATATGGGTCCTTAGCATATTTTCACAGCTGCTTCCTAGAGCTGGAGACATCTGAAATCTGTGTACATATATATATATATGTGTGTGTATATATATATATATATATACATTATGAAATGACATATTCCTCTACATTCTCACCTAGGAACTAAAATAGTGAACCATTGGGGCACATGAATTCCCTCACAAATTTAGCCTTCATCTCTTTAGGTTATCATTTAGGGATTTTTTTTTTTGTAGCAAACATAATAGCATTTATCATTTAGAGGACAGAAATGTCTGGCATCAATGAAACACACCGTTGAGTTACAAGATTTGTTTCTTTTTTTGTTGTTGTTTTTGAGGAGTGAACAGTTCTGATAAGGAGGTCAAAATGAGAGGCTTTAGTGTAATTTAGTACCGAATGAAAGATGCTGTATAACAAGGACTGTGTGATCACAAAGGCTTTGAAGGAGTAGGAGCATGCTTATCCTGTTTGACAGCATCACCCACAATGTGTCATTATAGATATTGATGATTACATAGCCATAATTAAAGTGTTGTGCTTAAAAAGCTAAATGTAGAAGGAAGTGTCAGATCACTAACAGAACTTTAAGTTAAATCATCTACTTTATGTCTGGTTATGCAGCCTGCACATGAGAGCTGAGGCAAATATTTGGGATTCCTTGCTTTAAAGAGTTACTATATCTAATCATCGAAGCAGAGCTGCATGCCAAAACATGAAAACCTTGTGGGTTTTCCAAGTAAGTTTTGTCACTTTCTAATCAATGTTCACCATGCAGGTAGCATTTAGAAAAAGTAAAGTAATTCATATTAACACAGTCTATCTCCAGTGACTGTCAGAAGAGATTTTGACCCCACTGTCCAGAAATACATTTTGCCAAAGCAAAAACTGTTAGAATATGATAGTCTGACAAATGCTTGGTGCCATGGTTTAGTTGGTTATATAGTGTTGGATGATAGGTTGGATTCGATGATCTCAAAGGTCTCCAACCTGGTTAATCCTATTCTATTCTATTCTATTCTATTCTATTCTATTCTATTCTATTCTATTCTATTCTATTCTATTCTATTCTATTCTATTCTATTCTATTCTATTCTATTCTATTCTATTCTATTCCTATGACTGTTGGTTTTTCTTTTTTCCTGACAATTTCTTCATTTGGACTTAAACAATGGCATACGGACATCTTCTTTTGTTCAAATAATCAATACCATACCTTCTTTTTCTCGTGATGTTCTTGGGACCAGTGTTGACTCTGTGCATGAATGTAGGAACGGCTTTCATAAAGCTTACAGGGAAAAAAAAAATACAGTTTTTAACATAACATGCTATGAAGGGCAAAAGAAGTAGCTCAGGAAAACATCATTCTCAATAAGTCTGCAAGTGCAGGTGACAGTATAGTTGACTACAATAATAAAATTGCATAATAATGTTATTACAGAAAGGTCAACTACTTTTGAAAGAAATATGGGTTGGGCCCCTCAGTTTAGGAAGGATGTTGGCTTGCTGGAATGTGTCCAGAGAAGGGCAACAATGTTGGTGAGGGGTTTGGAATACAAGCCCTATGAGAAGAGGCTGAGGGAGCTGGGGTTCATTAACCTGGAGAAGAGGAGGCTCAGGGGAGACTTTATTGCTCTCTACAACTACCTGAAGGGAGGTTGTAGATACGCGGGGGCTGGTCTCTTCTCCCAGGCAACCAGCACCAGAACAAGAGGACATAGTCTCAAACTGTACCAGGGGAGGTTTAGGCTGCATGTCAGGAAGAAATTCTTCATAGAGAGAGTGATTGCCCATTGGAATGGGCTGCCCGGGGAGGTGGTGGAGTCACCATCATTGGAGGTGTTCAGGAGGAGACTTGATAGGGTGCTTGGTGCCATGGTATAGTTGATTAGATGGTGTTGGATGATGGGCTGGACGTGATGATCTCGAAGGTCTCTTCCAATCTGGTCTGGTCTATTCTATTCTATTCTATTCTATTCTATTCTACAAAAAAACTTGAACAGATAGGTACATATAATATGTATTTAAAACAAAATCAAGAGGTGTCTTTGCTTGAATGCTCCATAATGCTTTTCTAAATGCTTTTCTAAAACCTAATTGAGATACATGAGCATACATAATAAAATGATAGATTTATTAAATACACGATCTGATGCAAACTAGGAAATAAAATTCCAAGCACAGAAATAAAAGAGCTGGGGACTGGTGCCAATGGTGAGCACGTGCAGTGGACTTAGGCATGAACTTCAACTACAAGCTGACATGAGAGAATTAAACCTGCCCTCAATTGTCAACATATTGTGGAGGCAGGGAAAATAATTTATACATCAAGGTTGTGTGAGAACCATAATCTGGCATATTGCATTGCTACAGTGTGTATGGGAAAGGTGCCCACAGGGGGTCAAGATAATTCAGGAATGGCCTGAACTGAGAAAAAAGGACAAATCTCGATAAAACTCATTCTGGTTAAACAATGACAAAGACAGGCTATGGTGACAGTCTATCAACACTTGGGAAACAGGGACATTTTTTGTTTTAGTATACCTATGTCCTGGAAACTAATAATCAATGTTTAACTTGGTAGAATACATATAGCTGTGAGTAAATGGAAGGAAATTAACAGTGAAATTTTAAGAGAAATTTCAGGAAAAACCTCTTGACAGAGAAATATATTAGATTGTGCAGTAGGCTCCCAAGGGCAATAATTAAAGCACTGTCACTTGGGACTTGTAAAATTACACTGGGAAACCCCCACAATAGCGTATCTAGTAGAGAGAGCAGTCTTTGAATTGGCCCCAGGGAGTTGAACTGAATGACTTAATTGGCATTCTCAGCCTGTAATTTCTGCAGGACAGACCATTCCCTGTGTGCTTTCCACACATGGGAAAAACAAGCTCAGGCCATCCCTAGTCAGGGTATTGGGTTTCCCATTGCCTGTGCTGAGGTGGGAAGACCGAGGTGGGAGCAGCCAGCTGCTGCTCTGTACTCCCATATGCCCCCTGAGTGCTCCCCTACTTCCCTTGCCACTTCCCCATAGCTTGGTAAGGAGTGGCTCTGGGGCCTTTATTAATTTATTTCAATGTTGTAGTCTCTCATCTGGGAGGACTGGTGAAAGAAAAAAATTTGTTTTCAGGAGACTCTCCTGCTTTATGCTCTTACATTTAGAGGATTCTTCTGTATCCAGATGTTTGTTATGGAGAAGTAATAAACAAAAACATCTGTGACTTACCTTTCTGTCTAATTGATCAGAAGATCCTCCTCTTTGTCTAAGTCCAGCACCTGATTTTCTTCACGCTGTGTCTTGATGTGATTTTTCTCATTTGATCACCTAGGGAAACACTCAGCTCACATTTCAGGTTTTTAAGTTCTGAGTTTTTTTTTTTCTAAACAAAACGAGAAATAGAAATAAGAAAAAGTAACAATTTACTTAGACCAATGAAGCTAAAACCATGCCAGAGTTCTTGTAGGGCAAAACAGGTAACCTCAATTCTCAGGTATAATGCAACTGTTTTCTATGATATACAAGCATAGTAAGGGAGGTTCAGTGTGTGGTATGGGATTTGGTGCAGGAGCAGAGGAAATGCAACTGGAGCACAAGATGCTCTTGATACTATATGTGTGTACAGTGCTTTGTTAAGTTCAAAAAGTCTAAAGTTCATAGGCTGCATTAAAAAAAAGATAGGGACATGATTCTGACACTTTGCTCTGGTGTACCTGGAGCACTGCATTCAGCTCTGCTACTCTGAACACAAGGATGTGGATCTGATGGAGTGGGTCAGCCTGGAGAAGACTCTGGGGAGACATGAAAATGGTCTTTCAGTACCTGAAAGGGGCCTACAGGAAGACTGAAAAGGTACTGTTTACAAAGGCCTATAGTGATAGGATGAGGAGCAATGGTTTGAAATTAGAGAAGAGCAGATTTGGGTTGGACATTAGGAAGAAATTCTTTACCATGAGGGTAAGTGGGACACTGGAAAAGGTTGCCCAGGGAGATTGTTGAGGCCCCATCCTTGGATGTATTCAAGGTCAGGCTCACTGGGGCTCTGGGCAACCTGATATCCCTGAGCACTGTAGGGGGGTTGGACTAGATGACCTTTGGAGGTCCCTTTCAACCCAAACCATTCTATGATTCTCTAATTCTACAAATTCAAACAGTCTTAATTTGCACTGTATTTGTATTAAGGCCACTGACAGGGAAGTGAGAAGACAGCCAGGTGCATTTCTTGTCTCATCTGTTTGTTGTGTATTTAGTGATGATTCCATAAACTATTAACAGACAAATTTTAAGTGTGTGAACATCTCTATCAAACCCATTCTGCCTCAGCAAGTGCTTGGTCTTCATTTACGGAATCAAGATCAGAAGATAAGTGTTAACTGGCCATTAGGAAAAGAATTAGTGGTTCCTGTAAATGAGAAAGGCTGCCTTCTACTCAGAAGAATTTGTTTTTTTCCTTGCTGAAGGCCATCAGATGAAACTAGCTAGCAGACACACAGCAAAGGTGCTGTCCACCTCAACTCCTTCATTTTACCAAACAAATGAGATGAGTTTTCTGACAAGACTCTCCCAGTCAAAACCCAGGCACTTGTACTGCTGGATGTTTCACCGTTTTTTTTTGCTGTCTCTTCTAGGTTTCTTCCTACTCAGCTGTTACTTTTACTGATATGCATTTACTGATATAACTCCACAGTGCTTAGCACCTAGATCTGGATTCCATAAGAGGAACAAGGTCATGCAGGACTAACCATTAAGCTCTCAAATCTGAACTTTGGGGATATTTTTCAGATTTGTTTGTCTCAGATTGCCCTTGGGTTGTAAGTGACCTCTGACTTTGTGTATCTCTTAGCAGGCATTTATCTATTACATACCAGCATTGGTTATTTTGGTGGAACAGGCTAGGCTGGTCTTGTCTAATAACATTTGAAATCAATGGGAGCCCTTTCCTCAGTTTCAATTGTCTCCTGATGACATATGCTAAAGTTTATGAGATTAGAGTATTGCTTGCAGTCAGGATATATGGTTTAATTATATTTTTATGTTCAGATATGTTTTAAATTATTAATTTATACGAAGTTTATTTTACTTTTTACCCTCTTGTCCCCATCTCACATGCAGTCAAGTGCTTGAACTTACTACCAAGTTTATGGACACAGATAGTAATGTTACCTGTTTTTGTGAGCTTTATTTTGAGATGTATAACACTGTCCAAAGGAAGCAAGTACTTCTTGCCCTATTTTACAGGTGGAGAATAGTGAAACTTGCACTGTGGAACTACTGAAGTGAGAAGAGAACCAAGGACTCCATCAGGTATATTGCAGTTCGAGTAATTTCAATAAGCATACTCATGTGCTTATGGTTAAATAAAAGCTTTGCCACTTCCCCCGATTTGAAGCAACCTCCCTTCCTCATTCCCTCCCTCCTAAAGCCCAAATCTCCCCCCAGACCATTTGCTGAAACTAGACTGGAAAAAAAAATAAGAAAAGACATGAATGAGCATGTGAAAGGTGCTGTGGAGTATTAGCAGAGCTTGTCTTTGTGGTCCTGAAAAGCCTGCGATAATAAGCTGCTCTATCAGGGGTGGAGAGAGGCACACAGGCAAAGGAGGGTCTTGGGCTTGGTGTTTCTTTAAAGAAAGGTTTCAGCCTTTTTCCTTTGCAAAAAGCAGCTTTCAAAATGGAGAGCGACACAAACTGATCATTATGGTTGAAAGCGCCATCATTAAAAAATCTCTTGTCATTCACAGACTCCTGACAGCTGGTCGCTGAGGCCTGAATAAACACAGCCAGCGTCTCCTGGATTTTGGGGAAGACGCTCCCATGTTTCCCTAGCTGGGGGGGGGGGGGGGGGGGGCTGTGCCTCTGGGACTACCTTGGGCCCCCCAGGCTACCCTCCAGCTGGCTGCCTCCAGGGGAAGCAGCCCCTGACCCCCGCTGTCAGCAGGACCCCTATCCTGCAACAATGGCCTATTGAGGAGTTAAGGATGCTGTGAATACCCACCAGCCTGCTTTGTCCTGTTTGCCTTCTCCGCCTCCTTCTCCCCTCTCTGCCCTCTCTCAACCCCCACTTTTCTCTAACAGAGCAGTTCCCAATCCAAAAGCCTTTTTCTGTAGTCGATCCTCTTCTCCTGCCATCACGCCTGGCTGAGCCGCTGTCCCAGCAGCATCCTTGCCCCATGGAGACCAAGAGGAGATGCTGAGCTTTATTCAGCACAGTACAAAATATGCCTGATGACATGCCAGATGCACAAGCAAAAGCAACACCCAAATGCTCAACAGGCTCTTAAAAACAGAACAGAAGATTATCTCCTGTTACCCACCTTATTCTGGGATTGGTTCTAGGCAGGAGTACCAAAATTTCCTTTCTTTGTGGCATTGGCTTGCCTTCAAAACAATTTTAACTCTCCCATCAGCTTCATAACCCTACCTATTCCATACTGATCCAGACTATGTGTAACATTAATTTTCAACAAATCAAATATTGCAAAACCTTCAGAAATAAAAAGGGGAAAGGGAGGAGAGAGGGAAGAGGAGTGAAACTGGAATGAAAATCAGCATTGGACTGTTTTTCCTTGCATGTTGCTTCCTAGTAATCACAGGCTGGACATCAGGAAGGGGAGGGACAGAAACAGGAAAAATGAGAGAAGAACCCATTCCTAGAGGCAACATTGAATGGAGCCCATAAAAAAAATCTGATTTGAGACATTGAAGGAGAGAGACAGGCTTTGTGTAGTTTAGAAAAAAAATTGGTTTAGGCACACTACTTATGAGAGAATTTACAGAGCATTTAATGCTTTCTGGAAACAAATAAAGGCAGGTGCTGTAACTGCTGTGATTTTGCATCCTTTAAAAAGAAATGGAAAGAAGGAAGGAAGGAAGCAAGCAAGAAATAAGGCAAGGAAGCAAGCAAGAAATAAGGCAAGCAAGCAAGCAAGAAGGCAAGCAAGAAAGCAATCAAGAAAGCAAGCAAGCAACAAAGAAAGCAAGCAATCAAGAAAGCAGGCAAGCAAGCAAGCAAGCAAGAAATCAAGAAAGCAAGGAAGAAAGCAAGAAAGCAAGCAAGCAACCAACCAAAAAAGCAAGAAAGCAAGAAAGCAAGCAAGCAAGCAAGAAATCAAGCAAGCAAGCAAGCAAGAAAACAAGCAACCAACCAACCAAAAAAGCAAACAATCAAGAAAGCAAGCAAGCAAGCAAAAAAGAAATCAAGAAAGCAAGCAAGCAAGCAAGAAAGAAAGAAATCACAAAAGCAAGCAAGAAAGCAAGCAAGCAAACAAGCAAGAAAGCAAGAAACAAATCAAGCAAGAAAGCAAGCAATCAAGAAAGCAAGCAAGCAACAAAGAAAGCAAGCAAGCAAGAAAGCAAGCAAACAAGCAATCAACCACCCAAAAAAGCAAGCAAGCAAGCAAGCAAGCAAGAAAGCAAACAAGAAATCAAGAAAGCAAGCAATCAAGAAAGAAATCAAGCAAGCAAGCAAGAAATCAAAAAAGCAAGCAAGAAAGCAAGCAAGCAAACAAGCAAGAAAGCAAGAAAGAAATCAAGCAATCAAGAAAGCAAGCAAGCAACAAAGAAAGCAAGCAATCCAGAAAGCAAGAAGACAAGCAACCAATCAACTAAAAAAGCAAACAATCAAGAAAGCAAGCAAGCAGGCAAAAAAGAAATCAAGAAAGCAAGCAAGCAAGAAAGAAATCAAGCAAGCAAGCAAGCAAGAAAGAAAAAAATCACAAAAGCAATCAAGAAAGCAAGCAATCAAGCAAGCAAGCAAACAAGCAAGAAAGCAAGAAATAAATCAAGCAAGAAAGCAAGCAATCAAGAAAGCAAGCAATCAAGAAAGCAAGCAAGCAAGCAAACAAGCAAGAAAGCAAGAAATAAATCAAGCAAGAAAGCAAGCAATCAAGAAAGCAAGCAATCAAGAAAGCAAGCAAGCAAGCAAACAAGCAAGAAAGCAAGAAATAAATCAAGCAAGAAAGCAAGCAATCAAGAAAGCAAAAAATCAAGAAAGCAAGAAAGCAAGCAAGCAAGCAAGAAAGAAATCAAGCAAGAAAGCAAGCAAGCAATCAAGAAAGCAGGCAAGCAAGCAAGAAATCAAGAAAGCAAGGAAGAAAACAAGAAAGCAAGCAAGCAATCAACCAACCAACCAAAAAAGCAAGCAATCAAGAAAGCAAGCAAGCAATCAAGAAAGCAAGCAATCAGGCAAGCAAGCAAGCAAGAAATCAATCAATCAAGCAAGCAAGCAAGAAAACAAGCAAGGACGAAATCAAGAAAGCAAGCAAGCAAGCAAGAAAGCAAGCAAGCAAGCAAGCACACAGAATGTAAGCAAGAAAGCAAACAAGCAAGAAATCAAGAAAGCAAGCAAGAAAGCAGTCAAGAAAGCAAGCAAGCAAGCAAGCAAGAAATCAAGAAAATAGGAACGGAAGAAAGAAAGCAAGAAAGCAAGCCATCAATCAAGAACACAAAGGCTTTGCTTTCTCTTTATTTTCCCAAATAACCTTTTCCAATCATTCAGGAGTAAATGCTCTACCTAGCAAGAGTCACTATCCAGTGGGTTTCCTGCTACTGTTAAGTAAGTGTCAAAATGACATACCAGTGACACTAATGTGACACTGTTAGCATACCAAATAGAAACAGAGAGGCAGGTTTATAGTGCAAGGTTACAACACCCCCTACCTCCTATTAAAAAAGACAGTGGATTATTGTAAGTTTGCAAGTAACGTAACCAAGGCTGGAGGCTAGGTACAAGCTGCTCCAGAAATACTTTTCTCATTATACATGCTCATGCCTTATAAAATTACTATTTCTTTTAAATGGTTTCCCCCCCCCCCCCCACCCCCTTTTTCTTTTTTTTTTTAACTTCTTCCTTAACAATTGTACAGAGGTTGGTGATACAGAATTGTTCTGGTTAATATTCATGCCACACAATTAAATCAGACTTCCTCATAGCACATTCTTTATTTTAAAACTTCCTTCCCATTCAGAATATTTCTTTTGATCTAGAAGAGATGAGCTGTGGTTAAAATGAACTATTTCCTTATTTATTTAGCATTTTATAATGGCAGGAGCATGATCACTGTTCTCAATGTCACCCCTAGTTTCTTTCACAGTAGCAGGTTACGCACAAACCCACAGCACTTTGCAGTCTTCACCAAGGGAGGAAGGATGGAAGAAAGGAGATGGAGGCCAAGAGAGGTGGAGGAAAGTGCAGAGGATGAGTTATAGGTGATGAGCCATGGTGAGAAGAGAATCTAGAAGTGAGGTCTTGGTGTCCATGTTTGTGGATCATGTCCTGGTCTCAGCTGGGAGGGATGTCCTGGTCTCAGCTGGGAGGGACGTCGGGACAGCCTATTGAATCTGATGAGTATTCAGTACCATGCTGATGTCAGTCCAGCTTTGTAATGAAAATGCTGGCTGAAGCAAAGTATGCTGGGGCTTGGTGTTCACATTCAGGGGGTTTCCATTTTCTGGTTTGGGATTTTTCTTGTTTCCACTGTTTGCTGCAGGGCTGGGTGGGGGGGGCAGAAGGATTCTGCTTCTGCTGCCGCTACAGTGCTTCTGCTTTTGTGTGAAATAATCTGAAGTAATTACGCATTGTAGTATCCCATTAAACTCTCCTTATCTCAATCCACAGGGCTTTTTGTTGCTAATCTCCCAGTTTGGGGGGTGAGTCTTGTTAGACCAAGCTGTGTTAAACCAGGACATATACCCAAGTCAGCGAATTAGCTGATCCATGCAAGTGCTCTCCTCAGACCAAGGTGTTTCTCAGGAGTGTCATCTTCCTGCAATGGGAAATATGTTGCCATTTATTTTGAATATGAAAAAAAAAAAAAAGCCACTGTATTTTCAAATATTTACACTGCCTGATTATTATCTGTATTTAAAAATAAATGCACACTTCACTTGCAATAATGAATCACAGAGGAATTCTTTATTGTTCTTAGATTCTGCAGAAACTTGTCTTCTAAAATTTCAATTCACGGGCTAAGTCTGACTCAACAGAATCCATTTCCAATGGTGTACAGCCGAAGTCACAAAACAGCACCAGGGTTACATTTAAAAAATCAGTTCTACAGATAAATGCTGGCCAATGGATCGAGTTTGTTACTAAAGTTATGCATTATAGTTCTGTGCAATAGGTCCAGGGATCACATTAGCAATTTCCAGTAAGGAAATGAAGAATCACTTGGGGTAACGTTGATGTGCATTTTCCTAGAAACTCAATGTTTCTTAACAGTTAGGACTTGCTCACACTGTAATTTCATGTAAGTAACTGCAACTGGTCACACCAGAGAACCATCGAAGTCAGTAATGTATATGCAGACAAGGTAAGTCCTCTCATTCTGCCTAGAAGCAACGTGGGCAGAGAAAAAGACAAAACAATGAAACCAAACCAACCAAATAAAAACCAACAGCAGCAACAACAAACAACCAACAATGGCAACAAATCAACGTTGGAAAAAAAGGCTCAGAATTTGCAAAATGAGATCCAGATGTTACAGTGCACACTGGGTTCAAGAAAAATGAGAACTTTAAAAGTATCTCCTTTAAAAATAAAACAACACCAAAACCACACTGGTTTTGCAGTCTCCCATTGCACCACAAACCTATTCTGTTTCTCATAGCAGATAAGAGTTTTGAGGTCATGGGGTCAGTGCCCACTGGCATGAAAATTAGTGTGTAGCCCTAAAAGACAATGTCAGAAAAGTGAGTAACTAAAGCATCACCAACAGCACTCAACAGGGTACATTTCTAGCTGCTGATAAATGACCATGTCTGCTCTTAACATGATGACATCAGCATACACTCTGTAAGAACACTTCCAAATTTTGACTCAGTAGCAAGCCTGTTAACTAACTCTAACTTGTTCTCCAGTTACTCTGCCATAAGCACTTGATGAATGCTGCATCTGGTTCCTGTTTACTTGCCTATGGGTTATAACCAAGAGGTAGGTTTTCTCTCTTTTGTCATGAGTTTCCCAGTTTTTATTGGAATCAACGAGGAACTCAAAGTTCTTCCTGACTCGGTGTTTTTACTCCGTGCTTTTACTGCTACTAATAAACAAGCAAGTAACACCACAGCTTTAGGAAGGGCCTGCTGAAGCCAATAACAGATTCCTGAAAGAGCTGGCTTAACATTAAGATACCATGTGAAACTGAGACTTCTTCAACAGTGGCAATGCTTTCCCTGAGAATGCAGAATTTTTAGTTGGTGAATCTTTTTATGGCTTTGAATGTAAAGATGTTGTGGGAGCAGTGTTTGCTGTTGGGGTAATCCTGACAGCCTGCTATAACACACAAATGGTAACTATTGACTTTTTTCCCTGATCCCACAGCATCGCTCCAGTGAAGCACTGCAGCTTTTCACCAGCTTCACATCATTCGTGCTCCTCCCACTGCCATGTGGGGAGACCACATTTCTGCTACGGGTACATGGCTCATTGGTTTACCCAAGCTGAGCTTCTCTTCATGCACACATGATGTGAAGCACACATCATGCATTTAGCTCAAAAAATGGGAGGGGTGACTGACAAGCAGGGGAAGGAGAAAAGGGAAATTAAAACTCCTTGTGGTCTGCTGACTCCTGCGGGCTGCTCCATTACTGCCTGCCAGGAGAGCCCTGCACTCAGAAACTGGGAGTTTTGTGCGTAGGATGCTTGGCAGGGCTCTCACGATTCTGTTCTTCCAGATGCCAATGATTCCAGAAGAGCAGAATCACTTCTCAAAGATCATTCCTGCTGCTGACTGCTGATAAAACACTTGCAGCTTGGCAAGAATATTGTGTTATCGAAGCATCATTACTGCAGGCTTTCTGAGAGAGAGAGAGAGCACAGAAGTTTGCTTGCTCCAACCAGCATGCAGCAGTTTGCTGGTGCCATCATCTCAGTCATGGGGCAGAGACAGAAGCCAATGCTTGATGCTCAGCTGCTCCAGCCTGAACAGATTAGTGCTCAAAGGGAATGTTTTCTGAGGCACAGTGTTCAACAAGAGGAGGCATAAGCCTCTCAAGACATAAAAATAAAACAAAGTTCCTAGATGCCTGGGAATTCAGTAGTTCTCACACAGACACATACAAATCCCTGTGATAATTCCAGTTGGGCTTCAGGGAAATAAGAAAAACACAAAAAAAACCCCAACCAACCAAATAAAATTCCCACAAAGTTGCTAATTTTGGATGCACTGCACTTCACTGCTGTAGTACAACAATAATTCATGCAGGTCTGGGGCTTGTCCTAGCTTATGAGACATCTGTGTTTAATTCTACCTGAGGTGGAGATGTGGATTAATTTAGAAACACAGTAATTTTTGATTCAGCTCTTCAGGCTTGTGAGAACATGTGTGAGTGTGATGGATGGCAAGTGGGAGTGTACACATGCAAATCCCAGCTGCCTGAAGATGGAACTCTATGTCAATCCTTTCTGCCAGTTTCTGTCCTGCCCTTTTCAGTGATAACTGCATGCAAGGTCTGCAGCTGGTGATGAAGCAGAAGCATTGCTTCCACATCTTGGGGCTTCTGCATAGCAGACAGTCAGGAGGGAGGCAGATAGCACCTGAGCATCCTGATGAGTCATCTGAACTTGCCTGGGACCTTGTGCTGAAGACAGGGTGATAAAAATGCCAACCAGCAACCACCAATGTCCTGCCAGCACTGTGGCCTCTTGTTTCTGCCAGGAGTGAAGCTGAACTGATGAGCTGTAGCTTCTGCATTTATAAAAGGGAGGTGGTATGAGAAGTAAAATGAAGCTTAGTGCATGTTTGTAAAGCACTTCATAGCACAGAGAAAAATCCCCCTATCTAAAACTCACTTGTCAGGCTGTCACTATCAGTCAAGCGTGTGACACCTTTCCTATGCTACTCAGCCACATTACAGCCTCCTGTGCATTAGCTGACAGTGACATGACACTTCTCTGATTTCAGTTGTAGTTTAGTGTTTGGGCAGTAGGTGAAGAAGCAGCCCTGGTGATGGACAGCATATGGCATACGTAAACCTCAGATTGTATCCTTCATGAAATATTCCCTGTTTCCCCCCAAAAAATAAATCAGTCACTTCCTATACAGAGTGCTAGACTTCCCCATTACATTCCCTGAAACACCCAGATTAACTGAGAGGTTGCTAATCACCAGCAGAACAAATGCCTTGCCATCCAGCTAGGAGGCAGAGCAGAGCTTCAAGTAAGTGGTACAAAGACAGCTTCAAAGCAAAGTAATTGGTCTACTCCATCATTGGTTCTTACTGAAACAGTGGAGAAGCTACTTAGTGGGACCTCTGTGAAACAGTTCCAGAGATAACTTTCAAGTGCCAGTTGCAGGTACCAGAGGTGGAGGCAGCATTACCTTACCCCTAGGACAGTCATCTGGCACATAACTCTTCCGTGCAGACCATGTAGAAGTTCTCAATAGAAGTAATTTGAATGGTGGTGTGTTGTGTGTGGCTGACCAGAGACTGCATTAGAATCACTTGGCAAAGAATTATGTAGCATTCTAGACCATCTAGTACACACCTGCCCTAAGGAAGGATTTGTGGGACCTGGTTTTACTCTTGATCAATGTTTGCCAATTTGTCCTCAAAATTCTCCAATGCTGGCAACCCTCTGAGGGCAAGAGAGTCTGATTGCACCCTCTCCTAGCTGCCAGAAAATACTTTTAACCGCTTTGCTGGCATTTTGCTACTGTAACACCTTGTTCTCCTCCCTAGCATAGATTAGTCTATTTTATCTTACCCCTCTTTGGTGCAGCCTTTTACCTGTCTGCAGGATGTTTTCATGATATTCCTCAGATTTTCTCTTCACACTGAGTAAGGCTAACTTGCTCAATTTTTATTTACAAGACATGTTTTCTAGATTACTGAATAATGAGGGCTCTGCTTAACTGATCCACATTTTTTGTTGAAGGAGTAGAGATCTCAGCTGAGGCTGTAGGAGAGCTGAGCAGACTAACGATTGCTTCATGTGTTCTGTAAGCAAGACTTCACTACTTGCCTTATCATCAGTTTTTCCTCTGTCACAACAATATCTCAGCACAATCTAGTTAGAGGCTTAACAACTCCAGATGCCTTCTGCAGAGCAGCTACCCAGCTAGCTGGTCCTCACCCTGTGCTTGTACAGCTGGCTATTCCTGTCTGAGGGTGGGATCCTCAATGCAGGAAATCATGGCTCAATACACTTGCCAAAGCAAAGCTGGATGCATGCTATACTCATTTGTATATAATTATCTAGAATGGGTTGTTTCACAGACATATTTAATTCCGAGCTCTGGGAATGATCCAAAGGCTTGGCTGGATTTGGCTTTTGTGTCAATGTGATCTTTTTCATCTATGTTCTAGCAGGAACTTCCTTGAATGGTACTTTTGAGAGGCCTCTCTCTCTCTAAATTTAAATTGAAAATTATACACTTCTTTTGTACTTTGATTTTTTTTTAATGAGGATGCATAGATTTTATCAGTGAGACCAAAGTGAATGAATGAGTCTGTACTAAGTCTGTCTATAAAGTTGAGAAAAATAAATCAGTTTCCTGAAACCTCTGGCTGTAAGTTTTCTTTACTTGAGAAAACACCTGCTGTGGATGTGCTGTAGGATAGCTTCCTGTTCCTCAGAGTAGGCACAAGAATATGCAAAAGATCTCTAGCCATAGCAACCTCCACTTGTTAATATTTCTGGGTTTGGTTAGTGAAAGGGGGCAAAGAGATGATTTTGAGGAGGTTCCATTGCAATGGCTTCATTCACCATTTCTATCTGCTGCTTTTATTAAGAAAATTGATTGCCTTAGGAGAGTAAACAGAATGCTGGTTGTGAAGGTTACTAGAGCAGAAAAAATGGAAAAGAAAAGAATTAAAGGGATCTACTTAGTGGTTTGGTTGGTTGGTTTGGTTTGGTTTTGTTTGGTTTTGTTTTGTTTTGTTTTGCCTGGAGCTGTTCTTTTTTTGCCACTAGGAAAAAAAGAAAAGGAAAAAAAAATCAGTAGTTTTTAATTCATGCATTTGTTTACCATGGCTTTGATAGTGCTGGGACAGGATAATGGGAAACTCTGACCTTTGACTGAGAGCAGAATTGTCATAAAAAGCATGAAAAAACAGTATTTGTCTCCTACAAGGACAGGTTTCCTCTCCTCTTTTCTCTCTCTGGTCCAAAGCCCATTTCTCAGAGCATCAAATACAACATAAAATGCAATAATGGCACCTTTACCCCAGAGGACAGAAGCCCCAGTTGACACAGGCCATAATGAAGCACTTTGTGTAACATCACTGCTTTCTCTCAGGGTAGCAAAAGAATGTTAAGGACAGAGAGAACCTGGGGGTAAGCACATGCTACTCTTTCTTGCTTGGGAAGAAGGCTATCTTCTTGCTCTTAGGATGCATTTTTTCCAGTAAGCACATCTCATTGTAGCAACAATATACTTTCCCTTCGGTCAACAAGTAGTGAACACATATTTCTAAGAGAAGTCCTTTCTTTCCCACAGACAAAGGAGGTAGGAACAGAGAGGACATTACATTATTCCTGTTCTTCTTATGTGGATTTGGGATTTTTTTGTTCCATGCATTGTACTGAATTTTTAGTTATTTCCCATGTGAGTAATACCTGGATAAGTTATAGCTTCCACAGCCTGACACTTGAAATCAAAAGCAGATTGCTGTGAACATTTGAATTAGCCTCCAATATTTCATGAGATATATATTCCATCTTCATGGGTTAGTATTGGTATATAACTCATAGTTGTGCTTTCCGTGGTACCAAGCTTCTCGTTATCTGCCGCTGTTATCCAGCTATAAATGCCAAAGCTCTCCAGCGTCCAGTGTATCCTTTATCAGACTTATAGTTCTTGTGTTCTGTGGATATTCAGCATTTAATGGTGCTGAATAAAGCAGAACTGCCATCATGCTTTCACGGAAACCCCAGCTAGGCTATTGACAGTGTAAGTTTCATTTAATTCCTTGACTCAACAGCCGTTTCTAGATGTTTCCTGAGCAATGCAATAAACACAGAATGCAGCGTTCAAATTGAATATTTAAAAGTCAATCAGGCTTGAAATTTAATTTTATCTAATTGGTTTGCTACATTCACACACAACTGAATGACATTTAGAAAAACCCAACCATCCCACATAATTTTATGCTTAGTCCAATCACAATATTTTATTTTTTTTTTACTTCTTTTAATCTCATTTTAATGCTGTAGCTAGTTGACTACTCCCTCTGCCATGGGTTTAATATAGTGTTTAGGAATCCACTTTTGTCCTACTAATACATAGAGCACAAGTCTTATTTAATTTCCAGTGCTGGATGCCTAAAGGAAAATCATGCATACTTTTATGGATCATATTTTGCAAGGTGGGGAAGGGGGTTGGGAATTCTGTGAGTTTTATAGATATGTGTTGACTAAGGAATATGGGAAATATTTCTTCACAGAGAGGGTTATCAAACACTGGAATGCTCTGCCCAGGGCAGTGGTGGAGTCACCATCCCTGAAGGTGTTTTAAGTAGTGTGTGAACCTGGTGCTTAGGGACATGGCTTAGTGTTGACCCTCCAGTATTGGGTTGAGGGTTGGACTGGATGATCTTTGAGGTTTTTTTTCCAGCCAGGCATATCCTGCGATTCTCTCATTCTGTGTTGAGTAAGGAATTAAATACAAGTCTCAAGCTGCGCCAGGGGAGGTTTAGACTCGAGGTGAGGAGGAAGTTCTTCACCAAGCGAGTCATTCGTCATTGGAACGGGTTGCCCAGGGAGGTGGTTGAGTCACAATCCCTGGAGGCATTCAAGAGGAGATTGGACGTGGCACTTGGTGCCATGGTCTAGTCATGGGGTCTGTGTTGATAGGTTGGACTCGATGATCCTCGAGGTCCTTTCAACCTAAGTTATACTGTGATACTGTGATACTGTGAAGTCAGTGTAAAGTTTATTGGTCATACAGAAAAACAAGGACTGGTACCTCATGTTCTTTAGTTTCCTTTTTATGGTTTGCTTGTTAATTAATTATGTACACACACTAAGAGACACATCAGTCCCATTTATAGCCAGTGGGTAGCACTGTTGCAGATTCACAAGATCTTCCATTTTTAAAGAGGAGTTGTGGCACAAGTTAGGTCAGTGATGCAGCCTTATGAAAATAATGGGTACGGTGCTTGTCACCTCAATATAAAAACTTTGGAAGGGTTGCTGAAAACCACAAGGAAAATTATAGAGGGTTGTCAGATAACAGAGGTTAAGTTTACAAAGAGCATTCTCTTGACCATAAGAGACCACTATGATACCTAAGATTAAAAATAAATGCACAAGTCAATGACATAGGTGAAGAACTCCCATCCCACCTCTCATAACACCAAATTCCAGAAGGATGCTGTGGAACTCATTGCTACAGGAGACTCACCTACATGATACACTTACAAAGCCACGAGGGAGCAGGTCTGTGCAAATGCCTCCAGTCAAGGGAGCCCAGGGTGGTTGGACACAGTTTTCTGCTCTTCTTACCTCAGCTGGTTTGAAGCTAGCAGGCTGCTCTGCACAACGTCACTCTGCTCTGCACAACGTCACTCTGCTCTGCACAACGTCACTCTGCTCTGCACAGCCACAACCAAGTTCAGTCAAGTTCATGGTGTCTTCTAATGAATAATACACTCTTATAGATAATAAACCCCTGCATATTTACATTAATTAAAGCTTTGAAAGGTATATCAGAAAGTATATAAAAAGTTAGGGTGTGGTGTCTTTCTCTAACTGCTGGAAAAGACATTTATAAGGAGACTTTTATTTGGAGAAGGCATTTGTAGGGACGCAACTACCCACTGGAAAAGGCTGAGCTATGGGTTTCTTACTTCTTCCCCACAATATCTAAGGTCAGTCGTTTCTGCCAACAGGAATCTAGACAAAGCCAACAGCAGTTTGGATTCCATACATCATTTGTTCCATCCCTTAAAGCATTACCAATCTTACATGATACTGCTTTAATTTGAGGCAAGATCCTACCACAGCGATTACCTGCTTTTCATTCCATGTAGGAATACCTGAGAAACTGACAGATGGAATTATTTTCTTTTCCTTTCCCCTTTCCTTCATACTAACAGCTATACTGAAGAGATTAATCCCTGCTGAAAACATACCTAGGGCACAAATGCTGTTGAACATAATTGTTATCTTTTGTGACAAAATATCAGAGCAGGTATTTAGTTTACCCTCAAATTGAGTAAGAGCTGTGATCTCACCTTGATGTGTGAAGCTTTATGCATTTACCTCTTAATATAATGAAATAAAAATACAGTTCTCTCTTCCTAGAAGCTGTCCTGGAAGATAGACAGTGCCCCTTTCTTGAAGAATTAGCTTATGGATAGCTAAGTGATTGCTAAGAATACAACTATGCACAAACTACTTACAGAAGTACCTGAAAATAGAGTATGTTTATAAAATCTCTGTAATATTTGCAGTCAGAACTTTAAAATTCATTTTGGTAGTGACTAACTCATGTCTGGTCAGCTTGTGATGAAAAAAGACACAGTCTAAACAGCACTCCAGAGTTTTCTTGTGCTGTGTTCACTTTCTGCAAAGCGCATGCTTTCATTTTTATAAAGTCGAAGGTTTTTACATTAAGATTGCCGAGACAACCCTCAGGAAGAGAAGAGAGGAAGTGCTGTTTGACAGAGTCAACAGGCAGTCTGGAGTAGTACTTTCTGCAGAGGTATGAACAACTACATTTGTCTCAGAGAAGCGTTGGCTCTGACACCTAATGACGACAATTTAAAACCCACGGTTAACTGTTTCAGGCTAAGCAATTTGAACAGAAGCATCCAACCTTGCCTTTAATCCATCATTGATGGTTATAATGAAGCATAGAGGTGGCAAATACCGAGAGTGTCATCTTTTCCATTTTCTGAAAGACTAGCCTAGGCGGTTTCCTAATGCACTTACATGTCAAATACATGCCACATTCAGTTTTAATTCAAAGCCTTGTCTTGCATGGGTTCTCCCATCAGTAAAACTCCTGTAGGTAAAGAAATAAATAAAGGAAAAAAAAAAAAAGGAATAAGAAAAAAGGTAAAATTGCTGAAGAATTTCAAAGTTGTGCTGGGATAGCAGGAGTGCCTTGAGTTTGGCAGGTGCAGGTTGCACCTCCCAGTTTGGGGACAGGTCCGGCCCACCCAGGTTGAGGTTCTGGGACTAGAGAGGCTGTGCTTAAGGAAAGGAAGAACAGTGTGACCCTAAGCACAGATGGCTCTTGTCTGGGTGCTTTGTGTGATTACCCTAAGCAAAAGTAGCATGGAGGAAAAGAACAGCCAGACCCCTAAGGCAGTGATGTACGGGGAGCTCTCCCACCACCTGCCCTGACTGTTCACATTCCTGCCTTGCTGAAGCATGTAGCATATCAAATATCCAGTCGAGGTACAGCAGCATTTGATGTACTTTGAAATGCAGTCCAGAGCCAGTCTCTCAGAAATCTGATATGCTTTTAAACTTCTCGGGTCTCCCATTAGTAAACTCAAGAGATATGAGTAATGACTTTCCTTAATCAATTAGCTTGTCTGGAGAATGTTTAAGTCTACACCTGCACCTTGTGTTGAACCCATGATCCACTGGCTTGTTTAAAACTGTTTTTCAGTTGTTTCAAAAAATACTTTTGGTGTGTGTGACAGCCAGATCCTGGGGGGTAAAATGGTTTTCTTGACACTGCTTCTGTGTTGTCTCACATCTGCCTATCTGTCTCTCTAACACCTAATAAAGTAAAAACCTTGCTCTGCATCGCCTGTATAATTCCAAATGTCATCTGACTACAGCTCTGGCTGTTTGAGCATCTGCACTTGGGTGGATGTTATTTGGCTTATTGACTACGTACCTTGCATCTAGTCTGAAAGAACAGCACAGTTTTCAGACAGTGAAATTTTCTACAGCCTCTGAGGAGTAAGGACCCACATTTGATCTGGACATGGATAATTTAGAAGGAAAAGTAATTCTGAGAACTTCTAACAGCAGCTTCAGCTTTCAGAAATGCTCCCCTAGGGCACGCTATATGTTTATGAATACTTTTCCACTAATCCTTGTCAATAAAACTCCAGATTCTGAAATAATTGCCTTAAGAGAAATTACTATGAGTGTGTTCATTAGATTAGCCATTTCTTTCTTTTTCCTTTTTTTTTCTTTGCCAATGGGCGCTGTTTCTGGTCCTGGTCCTGTGTCCATTTTCTCAGAAGGAATGGACAGCACAGCCTTCCAAGGAGACAGTCCTTTTCTTTCCCTTTTGGGGAAAAAAAAGAAGTAGGTGTGATCTGCAGCCAGTCTTGGCTGACCTGGCAAAATCAAAGCCCTTCAGTGGCAATAATCTCCACTGTGCTCTTAGGCTTAAAAGGATGTTCCCATAGCAGCACAAACTGGGGGGCAATTTCAGAGAAAGCCATAAGCACACAGAGGGAAAACAATCTCCATCTCCTGATGCCTCCAACACAATGTAGGACCACCTGCAGCTGCTTCTTTTGGAAAGAAGAGTGTCAAAGGAGGCCTGACCACTCTGCAGTGAGACATGAGACACCACATGGATTGCAAACTTTAGCTAAGCCTCCAACACATGGTTTGAGAAAATTAACTATGTATCTTATGCATGCTGAGAAATTAATCCAAAGACCAAACTCTTTGTTACATTTTCTTCTGTGTTGTTAGGATGAAAACCTATATTTCTGATTTCTTTAATTTACACTAGTGTGTTTGTCTATTAGGAAAGACGAGAAAGAGGAATGATAATTATAGTAGTGAGACTAAACACAGATATGATTCACGTTCATCAGATTGATTTCCTTTGGATTAATTTTGTTGTTCAGTGTCTAGACAAAGCACTGATAAGTCAATCAAAAGACATTTAATTATCAGATAGTAGGCTGAACATGAGCCAGCAGTGTGTCCAGGTGGCCAAGAAGGCCAATGGCATCCTGGTCAGTATCAGGAATAGTGTGGCCAGGAGGAGCAGGGAGGTCATTCTGCCCCTCTACTCAGCACTGGTTGGGCCACACCTTGTGTCCAGTTCTGGGCCCCTCAGTTTAGGAAAGATGTTGAGTTGCTGGAAAGTGTCCAGAGAACAAAGCTGGTGAGGGGTTTGGAGCACAGCCTTATGAGGAGAGGCTGAGGGAGCTGGGGGTGCTTAGCCTGGAGAAGGGGAGGCTCAGGGGAGACCTTATTGCTGTCTGCTACTACCTGAAGGGAGGTTGCAGACAGGTAGGGGCTAATCTCTTCTCCCAGGCAACCAGCACCAGAACAAGAGGACACAGTCTCAAGCTGCACCAGGGGAGGTTTAGGCTGGATGTTAGGAAGAAGTTCTTCATAGAAAGAGTGATTGCCCATTGGAATGGGCTGCCTCGGGAGGTGGTGGAGTCACCATCCCTGGAGGTGTTTAGGAAGAGACTTGATGGCGTGCTTGGTGCCATGGTTTAGTAGATTAGATAGGGTTAGATGATAGGTTGGACTTGATGATCTCAAAGGTCCCTTCCAACCTGGCTTACTCTACTCCTATTCTATTCTATTCTATTCTATTCTATTCTGTTCTATTCTATTCTATTCTATTCTATTATATTCTATTCTATTCTATTCTATTCTATTCTATTCTGAGTGAGTAAAATCAGAATAAATTAAGAGTACATAATAAGAGATCAGAAGATACAAGGGGTAAAATGGAGGGTGCTGTGAGCCTTTAAATTGCTATAACTTTCCCATCTGAGTCAAAAACCATATGTTATCTGCTTAAGTGATTTAATCTGATTAGGTCTAGGATGAGAATGGACATTTAGATCCTATGAGCATTTCCAGCCTATAGATATGAACGCCCCTCATCAAAGAGATCAATCAACTTTACTGATGACCCTGCAGTGTTGGATAGTCTTACTTCACCATTCACTAAACTCCTATTTACTCTTAATCCTGTATGAAGTGAAAGCACAATTATTCCTCTTAATTAGGCCTCATTATTTGTTACAGTAATTTGACAATTAATATTTTGCTTCAAAGATTTGAGTTATGACCCCAGGCTAGCAAATTGGTGATACAATCAGCAATATATTTCAGATATATTAAAATTTATTTATTAACAATAAAATCCATAAAAAGTAGCCAGAATGTATGAATTCCATTAAGCAGCAGCATGGCTCATGAACTTCGAAGGCACAAATATCCTTAGGTTAGAAATCTTCCAGGTATTGGATTCTGCTTCCAAATTAATATCAAGGTCCTTCACAGAATGGTAAAGGTATTCATGACACAGCTATCACTCAGCCATTCAATGGGCTATGGATCTGGGAAACTAATTTAGTGCTTTGCAACAGAATCTTCAAAGTTTAATATGATTTCCCGCCCCCCCCCTCATTCTTAACACAAACAAATCAGAAGCACTCAGACTTGCTTAATTTTGATATACAGGCAATCTGGAGAAAAAAAATATTAGGAGGAAAATAAAACAGCATATGAGAAAAAAATCAAGGGTCTGAGTTAAAAATGACAGCAGCCCTCAAAGATCAAACTATTAGTAATTTTTTTTTCTCTGTACTGAAAGGGAAAAGAAGGAAGAGTCAAGACATTTGAAATCTGTCAAACCCAAAATACTATTTTGTTGCTAAAAACAAAAGAAAATAAAATCAATCCAGATGGTGTAAATTTTGAGGACCATTTGGAATAACAATATATGTATTTCAGAAGCACCTAAGACTTACAGCAAACTCTAGAATGCACTTCTGTCCTGGGTTAACACAGTCCGCTCTAATTAGCAAGCCCACCCACACAGATAGGGAGGGGAAATGTCTTGGTTTCACAGTCTGCCCTCCAAGTGAAGCCCACACACACACAGATGGGAGGGAAAGTAACACAAAAAACCCTCTGAGTTGAGATAAGGAGTTTAATGAGATACATAACTACTTTAGCCTGTTTTGCAGAACAGCACAAGAAAAAGCAGAAGCAGCAGCAGAAGCCAGTGATAAAACAGTTCCCTTCACCAGAAGCATGCAGCAGCCAGCCCATCAGAAAAGATTAACAACTCAAATCCCCAGAAACCAGAAGAAGCCACCAGAACAGAAAGCCTCTCAAGTTACAGTCCAAACTTCAAGCCTCTTGATGCTTCGCTCCAGCCAGCTCTTTCATTTTGAAGCTGGCATGGTGGCAGGATGGTATTGAAGACAAATCAATAGATTCAACTCAATCCATGACAACTTCTGAGCCACCTGTACTAAGCATTGCTCCCATTAGATGTCATGCATCTACCAACATATTTTTCACAATTATAGTATAGTCCTCCTGTTACCCTCCCAACCCATGCATGATGAAATGAAAATTTTCCAGTTAGAGCATTCTTGTGATCTCCACAGTAAATGCTGGATGGATCAACAGCAAAGGTGAATGTGCTGTGCACCCTGAATGCTGCTCTGAATACACTTATAGCTTAATTGCAGTATGGTCTTTAGCAGGAAAGCAGTGACCTTGCACAACCTGCTAAGCAACACCCTGTGATGGATTTGTAAGGAATATGACGTTGGACTTGCTGATTTCAGGAGGTCACTTTCAGCCCCTGCCATTCTGTGATTTATATGAATAACTATCCAGATGATGTCTGAGAACACCAAGGTTTCACACAATTTTGGGAGGAACATGTTCAGAAAGTCAAGATAGGCATTTAGACTGGAACAAGAATGACACTGAAAGTTGAAGCAGATTTTGTTAGACAAGACACTTGCCCTCTGGAGCTTCCTGACAGCTAGGATCCTCCTGTGGTGTAGTAGAAGACTGCTCTTGCTGTTAGTCCATAAGAAAATGGTATTTTACAGTTATGGAATAAGAAGGAAGGTCAAAATGGAAGAAACCAATTTATTCAGATCCCTGCTGATTTCCTCCTTACATCATTCTCTGCTTTTCCAGCTTTGAGCAGTAGTTTGGAGGAAGGGAAAAATGGGGAGGAATAGAGGGCCTGACATGAGAAGCACAGTCTAATGAGATGATTGATGAGAGCAAAGCCAAGAGGAGATACCAGAAAGTTCACATATGGTTTGATTTTTTGGCCTGTTAATTATATTGAAGTACTAAATTGTTTCCTTCATACTGTATTGAAATCCTAGTAGGTTTCTCTGTTACCTGATCTTCCCCTGGTTTCTCCAGTTCACCCTCATATCTTTGTACCTTTTTGATCTATTGTGATCTGTGATATAAACTACCATTCACATAAATTCATGATCTACCTTGTAACTGGGGATATCTTAGTACATTGTAAAAGAGCTATCTTATTCTAGCTCTAGATTCAGTGGTTAACAACACAGAGGAGTTTCACAGTTTTCTGTGCAGACTTTGTACGTACTGAAGCAATCCTCTATAATATACAACATATAATATTATGGATGAAAATAACAAGCTTTTGAATTAGGCATTTAAAGCTCCAACTTTACTGCAATTACAATTTGAGTCAAGCAAGTCTGTGTGCTGTAGAATGTGGCAGTCCTTACCAGTTAGGTAACAAAAAGTAGAGATGATGTAGTGACCTGCTATCTGTGTGAATGATTTGAGATTCAAGCAGTAGATTGTTATATCCCCAGGACAAGTTCATAACATTTCCATCCCTTCATTTTCAGAGGCAGCTCAGAGGTTAATATCATTAAGAAACAGGATCAAAAGAGAGCATCAGCAAACAAATGAGGTAAAAATGGTATCCATACCTGCAACACACACCTATGTGGAAGTGTGTGTTCCATTTTTCCCTCTGTCTACAATAATACTGAAGGACGATAACGTAGGAAAGGAGTTTCAGTATTTGATGTGAAGAAGCACATCAAGCCAGCTGTGAGTATTATGGCTCAGGGGTTTGTGTTATCTCCAGTTCACTCCTCCATGAAGATTATTGCTCCCCATCATGTTGTGGATACAGACTCATTCCTTAATTAAAAGTACTCTTGTTGTCTCATGTGCAGACTAACTTTGTATGACCTATGGCTTTTTTGCATGTCTGATGTTACCCCATTGATTCATTTTTTTGGTGCAGAGGCATATCACATCACACTGGCTAGTCATGCTGCAGGGAAACAACATGACAGATGTAACACCCAACATAACAGATGTAATACCAAATACCAATAACACCAGTAACCAAAAAGAGACAAATAATTTTCTGATCCATTTGGTGTGATAGAAAGGATGATTTTTGAAACATGATTTGTTTTCCTTCAGACAATGAATGAAGGCCCTTAAAATTATGACTTTCATGTGCTTGACTTACTAGAAACCTCCTGTGTAAATACATGCATATGGGTCATGTGATACAGCTGATTGATGGCTAATGGTTACCATTTGGGGCCTGGTGATCCTGAGGGTCTTTTCCAACCTGCACAATTCTGTGAAATCGCTTTCAACATACATCACAGGACTGTAGCTCGCTGTGTGTGTCAATGACACTTTCTGCAGTAGGTGAAGGGGTGTGTATATCGTGCATCTGAATGAAACCTGAGTCTTCCTTCAAAGATTTCTTTACATTCATTACATTAACAAAGGGGTGTGTTCTCTAAAGTGTTTTTAAAGAGCATAGGGGGCTATATTTGAAGGTAGAAGTGATCAACACCAGAGATGGAGAATTCACCCCAAGTTTTCACTCAGATTTGCTGGCAAAGTGTTACCAGGAGCTCAGAGGATCCCCTGCTAGAACATCATTGTTTTTATGGCTGTCAGGTGGTAATCCTGATCTGATTATTTGTCTGGGAGAATTTCAGTGCTTCATTTCAAATTTCAAAAGGGTGGGCAGCAATTTGTTTCATCACCTTTGTTCTTTCTTCTTCACAGCCATATGCTAAAACCAGGATGTTTGCTAGCGGCTATTAGCACTTGACATAAGATTCTTCAACCTGCCTTTTCCTCTTCAGCTCTCTTTTGCTTTGAGATTGAAGAGCTGACATAAACTAAAATAGTTCTGTGCAAAAAAAAAAAAAGGTTAGACATCACTGTCACGGGACACAGCTTGACTGTATATTAGCAAGCATTCAAGCAGTGTGTAAATCTCCTAAATCTGATCCTTTTCATGTTTTCTGATGGTTTAACAAGCCAAGATATAAAGAGAGAAACAAAGAAAAAAAATTAAAAGGAGAAATGGAACTGTTGATGACTTCTTCAGTTCACAGCAGCAATGATGAAAATAGTTGTTCTTTATACTGATAACACGTAAGCAGATAATCATCACTACCTATATACAGGGCAGGTATAGAGTTTTCATCTCCATATTCTGAAGGTGCCTGGTCGTGTTACCTAGTGTTACCATCATTTGGGTCCTGCATCCCTGGATTTAGCATGTTGGATTAGAATTTATTGTTAAACCCAATGGAGAACATAATATTGACGACAGCCATCTTTCCTGGGGGCTAACCCCACACAAAGTGTGAAAACATGTCAGGATGTATCACAGATGTATTTGTAGAGAGGACAGAAGCATCAATAGTTGTGTGCTATTTTACATTCTCTACATCTCCACTATCTTCCTCTTTGAAGATCTTATCATGGTTTTTACTGAGGCTTTTAACAAGGTGCTGTTAAAACTATGACAACTCCTATGTTTTTGCCTCCTCCGTGGGAAAGCAGAGTAAAAAGGCATAGCCAAGACACATGTTGTGGCAGTGAGCTAGGTATGGAAGAAATCCCTTCACTTTTTTAGCCTGGAGAAGAGGAGGCTCAGGGGTGACCTGATTGCCCTCTACAACTACCTGAAAGGTGGTTGTAGCCAGGAAGGGGTTGGTCTCTTCTCCCAGGCAACCAGCACCAGAACAAGGGGACACAGTCTCAAGCTGTGCCAGGGGAGGTTTAGACTCGAGGTGAGGAGGAAGTTCTTCACCGAGCGAGTCGTTCGTCATTGGAATGGGTTGCCCAGGGAGGTGGTTGAGTCATCGACCCTGGAGGCATTCAAGGGGAGATTGGACGTGGCACTTGGTGCCATGGTCTAGGCATGGGGTCTGTGTTGATAGGTTGGACTCGATGATCCTCGAGGTCCTTTCCAACCTAAGTGATAACTGTGATACTGTGATACTGTGTGATCATGAACATGGTTAGAGCAATTGATTACCTTGAACACCCTCCACCTTGTCGCCTGTTTGCATAATGATGGCTTGGAAAATAGCTCAATTCCCATAAACATTTTAATGGAAGCATACTACATCACTGCAACCTCTTTTATGTCTTCAGATGCTCCTGACTGTTTCCCTGCTTATCTTCTCCCCTCTATCCCTGCAACATCAGTAAATAAGAGAGGGCTGCTGTGTTTTTTAATTCAAAAAGGCCATGTGTATAGGCACTTCAGTATGTTTGTGGGACAGGAGGATATTCTGGTTTAAGGAGCCAGAACTTAAATGAGACTTGTTCTGTACCTTGCCTTATGGTTAAGTGTCACACATTACCTGCTTAGGACAGGGCCCTTTGCATGAAGTGCATGAAAGAACCCATTTATTGCACACAACAATGACAAGTGCGGTAGTCTTACAATAACTATTCAGTCACAGTTAACCTCTCCCAGCACACAAGTTCTTCAACTCTTTACAGTACACTGATATACAAAAAGAAGATTGCAGGCATTTTCTTCTTGCTGGAGAGGTGCATGCCACAATGGCCTTGTTCACAAAGAGAGAAATCTACATGGACCCTGATGCTGCCTCCTGCTAGGTGCACTGCAGGCCTTACTGAGGGGAGGGATATAATGATGCTGTTCAAAACAACTGCTGTTTAGGAGGCTAGAAAGGTCCATGGAGAAATGAATGGGAAGGGTGGGAAAGAAATTTAACCACACCACTGAGGTTCTGGTATGGTAATCAGTGGCTGTATCACAAAAGTATGGTGAAAGGAGTTGACAAGCTGAGAGAGATCACAGACATGTATCCATATCACAGTTCACTGTGACTGTCTGGGGCAGATTCACAGATTACATTAGGTTGGAAGGGACCCTGAAAGGACGTCTTATCCAACACCCCCTGCTCTGATTAGGGACACCATCCAACTAGATCAGGCTGCCCAGGGCCACATCAAGTCTGATCTTGAGTGTCTTAAGGGATGGTGCCTCAACTACATCCCTGGGCAACCTGTTCCAGTATTTTACCACTCTCATTGTAAAGAACCTTTTTCTTATGCCTAACCTAAATTGGAAATTAGGAAAAACTTTCATTACTGAGTGGTCAGGCATTGGAATAAGCTGCCCAGGGAAGTGGCAGAGTCACTGTCCCTGGAGGTGTTAAAAACACATGTAAACATGGCACTTTGGGATGTGATTGAATAATGTGGTTAGGTCAATGGTTGGATTTGGTGAACTTAGATGTCTTTTCCAGTCAAAATACATGGCTTCCAATTATAGTTGGACTGATAGCTGGAGTGGGATATCTTCAGAAAAAAGAAAAACACTTTGCATTTATTTTATAAGTGCCATCCAGTTTTGTCAATTTGGAGGTCCTTATAATAGCTCATATTGCATGTCTATAGTACTTATATTTGGGAGTATTATGAGGGCATCACAGGGAAGGATTAGGTATAGTTTCCTTTTTTCTGTTTATAGCAGCAGCCTGTGGGCACCCCAGGAGTCCAAACCCAAAGATGGTCACTGACCCAGTCCCTGGGGCTCGTCATGGGGTAGTGGAAAGCAGGCTCAGGAGCTGGCAGTCCAGCCAGCAGCAATAATATTTATAGCAATATGACAACGTTACAGAGCTATTGTAGTTTGGAGGTGGGAAATAATACTGAATATTCCCAATTCACTGTGGAATCAATTGTTTAATACTCTGATTTTCCTTGCAAAATAGAGATCCATAAGGACACCACTGTCTGCATTTCAAGTAAGAGAACATATGAAAAACCAAAACATGAGGCCATGGAATACAGCCCCCCTTTAGAGATGGTGAAGTGACAGTTCAATTTGTCATTGCTTTGAACACAGCTGAGCATTAAGGAAAATGGATCCTCTGTCTACAGTGGTCACGTTCTGAAATGAATCCTTTCACTGTATCACACTGTTAACAAGATTTATACATTTCATGGAAAGCAAGGCATTTCCATCAAAATAGATCAAATTTAATGTAATACAAATTACAATATTTGTGGTAATAAAATTCTGGTCTAGAACATAATTTTGTAAGTCTTTCATTTACAGTTCCAACCCCAAATTAATTGATAAGCAGTTAGCAATTACTTATTTTATTTTTCACCACCACCTGTCTTTGCTGAGCTCTTATTTTGCTCTGCCAAAATAAGCCAAGCAGGTTAAGGATTCTAAACATTGCTCTATTTATCCCTTCAGCAATTTTTCTGCATCTTTTCCTCTTTATTTCAGTGCATCTTTCCTCATCATGGAGCACTAAAATTGTACACAGTGTCTTGTGTGGAGTCTTCCCCTGCTGTCTAGAAGGTCAGTACCAGTTTCCTGGGAAATGCTCTCAATTCAACACTTGATTTTCTAAGGGAAGTTGTTTTTCTCTTCAACGGCCACTTGTTTCACTCTACCTGGACTGCTGAACCTGTGTTGCCTCTCCCTTAAGTCAGGTCTGAAAGTCAGCAAGACTATTATTACTGTATAACAATACAGATTACTGTAATTGCAAATGGATTTATGGGATGTAAAAAAAAAATGTTAAAAAAAACAACCCTGGCATCTAGTGTTTCTTACATATTTAGGGAAGTGCTGAGTATTGAGTGGGTTACCACCTCACATGGAAGTCATATGTGCCATTACCCAGCTTGTAAGTGTAACTGCCATGCCTGTTGTAGCCATTATCCATCTTGCACTCCATCAGGAGGTGTGTTTTTAGGTGCAGCGATCTTCTGTAGGTTGTGTTTGCTCTACCAAAAAGGATTGTGTTGCTGCTCAGTGATGTATGCTGGAGGCACTTTACAGCCATCTTCAAAAGCTATTAAATGTAGGGGAGCATAGGCAGGTGTTTCAGTTACAGACAATGGACAGAAAAGTTTTTCCTTTCCTTCCTTCTCCCTCACTATTGAATTAAATAATAGCACTTGGTTTTCTGCTATTTATTCCATTTTGGAAACATCACAATTTGTTCATTAAGTCATTTTAAGCATGAGTATGTTAACCTATACTCAGGCAAAATTACCTCCCATTCCTACCTTGCATCCTGTTCTTGAAAGCACATGCTGAGAGGGAAGGGCTGAGTGCATTATGGAAATAGAAGAACTACATTAAGAGAGATCATCTTAAATTTTGCACTCCATTGTGCAGCTCTGTATGATACAATAATATTCTTTGATGCCTGTGTTATAGACATGAATTTTTTGAGGAACTGGATGGTATGACTTGCTTCTCTAGATGGTTTTACTGCTCTTTGTCCCTTTCATGGCTAATGTGCATAACACAGTTTCTTCAGGCAGAAGTTCTGGTTTAAATATTGGCTGTGCTACACTGCCTTCACTGCAGTTGTACTTAGCAGTATCACACCATTACTGATATAAAAATGCCACATAATTCTTTCTTTCCTTCTTCCTGCCACACACAGAAGAAAGAGCAAACAAAGACATTATTATCTACTTCCCATCAGCAAACAATGTTCAGTCACTCCCCGGGAAGCAGCGCTTCAAAACGTGTAGTGGTTGCTCTGGAGGATAGATTCCATCAATGAATGTCCCACACACTTCCTTGTTTCACTTAGCTTTTAAATGTGAGCTGATGTCACATTGCATGGAATAATCTCAGGCCCTACCTGAGGTGTTCAAGAGGGGATTGGATGTGGCACTTGGTGCCATGGTCTAGTCATGAGGTCTGTGGTGACAGGTTGGACTCGATGGTCTTTGAGGTCTTACCCCTTTGGTCAGTTTGGGTCAGATGGCCCAACTGTGTCCCTTCCCAATATCCTACCCATCCTTCAGCCTACTGTTGATGGGGGTGGGGGGAGGGAAATGCTCTAAAAACACAGCCTGGGTGCCTGGCTCAGCACTAACCAAAACACTCGTGTGTTATCAATACCCAGCTACAGCACCGTGAAACACAGCACTACAAAGGTGCTCTGGGGAGAATCAACTGCAGCTCAGCCAAACCTAATACAAATATTCAGACTCAAAACTCTTCTGGCATTTCATCTGCACCTTTCCCCCCTATTTAAGCGGATAATTACCCTGAGTGGCAAGGAAAACTCTAAAAGCACTATGCTGATTCCAGTTCCCATATTTCAGCAGGAACTATGACTGTTTGTATTGCTTGCAGGGATCAATATACATAGTCATATACATTCAGTCATATATCTTGCTCTTTAGCAGGCAGGCATGATTTATAAGTGTTGTGACATAGCTCTCACTTTGATATATTTGTCTTGCACGTTCACGTCAAGTGCACTATGTCATATGCATGTCTCATCCTTTGTGCCAGAAATATCCCTTGGAAATACCACAGGAAAAACAAATGGAGAACTAACTGATATTCTGGTCTACAGTGGTCAGTTTGAAGCCACAAATGATCCAGTACACCTTAATCAGTTTAGCTATTCAAGACTGGAGTGAGTATATCTCAAAGCTGCTTAGCTTATCCAATGACAGCACACAAGTCTGTTGGGATCTGCCCAGTAGTGGTACTACAGGAATCATAGTGTAGTAATTATGTCAGACACTATGGGCTCCTTGAAAAATGTCTTTTTAATTAGAAAATGTGGGGAAAACTCTAAAGCACCTTCAGATTCAAAGCTTCAGCATGCACTGGAACTGATGTGATTTCTGAGTTTGGGATGTAGGCAGCCAAAGATGCTGACTTCATGGAATGAAATCTTGGCCCCTCTGGAGACTCAGGCACTGATTTCAAAGTGATTGCGATTTTAACAGTAGTTTTAGAAATGTCAGGCTTATCTCATTAGCCTAATTGATGGAAACATTTTCATGGATGTCAAAATTAAAAATGTCTTTTTTACCTCAAGTACATGTCTTGCTTCTATACTGATCCCAGGTGCAGGTTTTACAGGAGCAGCTCTCTGCTGGGATCCTTGGTAGTTGGAGTTATTTCTAGGATGTGGAACAGCATTAAGGATCTCCAGCTTTCTGCCTTCAAAGCTATGCTATTGACAAGACCAAGCTGTGCAACGACAGCCAAACCTGTCTTCACATCCAAGCATCACCTCCTAGATCCTCATCTGGGACTAACTTTGTCACATGAATGTGAAAAGTAGTGTCCCTCAGGAGTCTATACTGAGACCAGTAATGTTTAATATCTTTGTTGGTGACATGGACAGTGGAGTTGCGGCATCCTCAGCAAGTTGGCAGATGACACCAAGCTGTGTGGTCTGGTTGATATGCTGGAGGGAAAGGAGACATCCAGAGGGACCTGTACAGGCTGGAGAGGAGGGCCCAACCCAAGCTTATGAAGTTCAACAAGGTGAAGCACAAGGTCATGGCAACCCCAAGAACAGATCCAGGCTGGGCAAGGAATGGCTCGAGAAAAACCCTGAGGAGAAGGACTTTGGGGTGTCCATTGAACTGCTAGATTGGTCCAGAGGAGGCCACGAAGATGATCAGAGTGTGGAGCACCTTCCCTACAGGGAAAGGCTGAAAGAACTGGGGCTGTTCAGCCTGGAGAAAAGAAAGTTCCAGGGAGACCTCATAGCAGCCTTCCAGTATCCAAAGGATGCTACAGGAGAGCTGGGAGAGGGAATTTTTGCAAAGGCTTATGGTGACAGGACAAGAGCAAGACTTTGAGCTGGAAGAGGGGAGATTTAGACTGGAGAGTAGGAAGAAATTCTCTGTGGTGAGGGTGCTGAGACATTGGAGCAGGTTGACCAGGGATGCTGTGGTTGCCACCTCCATCGAGGTGTTTGAGGCCAAGTTGGATGAGGCCTTGAGAATCTGGATTAGTGAAAGGTGTCCCTGATTAGCTGATATTTAAGGTCCCTTCCAACCCAAACTATTCTATGAATTTATGAATCTATGAACAGTGACTTTAGTTAGTTAACTGGGAAAACTAAAAAAAAAACTGTGATGTGATTAAAACTTCTGTTTGCATACCCAGCATTTTTGCATTTCATCTACAGCAACTTAGGCAAAACCAAACAAAAACCATCTCTTCTACTGCATCTGTAGTTCCTTCCACTATTCCTAGATAGGCCCCACAAAAACACCTGCAAGTCAAGTTATCAGATTGGAGAGCAATGCAAATTATTCTTCTTCCTCTTGTCTCCATCATGCGCTTTGCTATCAAACAATGTCAAAGCTGTAATATAAATGAGGCTAGAAAGCATAAAGTATACATATATATGTATACACATGCTGTATACATTAGTCCAGGTGCATATAGTACACTGAACTGATAAAGAGATCTCTTCATGGGCTTCTTGGGAACAGAGACCCTGCTATGAACTACTCTCCTCCATGTTTTTTTCCCATACAGTCGGGCTATTGTAACATCTTCTCTCCCAGTAGTGCTTCCTTTCTCTTGACCTTTTACCCTCTCTGCTTCAGCCCTTCTATGAATGACAGTGAAACAAAAGGGGAGAAAAGCCAAGAAAGGAGGAATTAACAAGACCACCAGTGTTCCAGCTTCTCAGAGGTATCCTTACAGAGTGACTCTCTGAGATCATTAGGGCGCCACAAGATGCCAGTGTCACAGATAACAGGAAGGCAGAACTAGGATAAAAATAGATAAGCTAGAGACTACCTCAGTTATTTCTATGACTTTTTTTATTATTGTTATTAGAAGATAGATAACATCAATAAAATTAAGAGATTGTGGAATTTAGGCTTGTTTGCTTTAACTATATGTTTTTTTGCTATTCAAGTGGAGTGTATGGTTATAACCATACTTCAGCTCCTGGAAAAGTTATGTCATATGAGTATCAAAAGAGTAATATTGGGAGAATACTCAGCTAATTACCTGGTGAGGTGCTGTAAACAGATACACCACTGAACATTAAACAGATACCAAACCTTATATATATTACATAGCTGTACCTTGATTAATATAAGAGCTAATATGGATTCTATGAATGACAGTGAAACAAAAGGGGAGAAAAGCCAATACATCATTTTCCTATGCAAACTTTGGAACCTGGAGCTCTGTGCCCTCTCGTACCGAGTGTCACATAGTGGGAATAGAAATGGGGGCTTGATTCTGTATTTCTCTCATTTGTAAAACAATAAATTTCAAATGTATGTGCCAATCATGCACATATATTACAGTAGTAAAACCTGAGAGTGAACCTGTTCCTTAGACAATATTTACAGGATTTGAATAAGCATGGGAAAAGCCCTCGGTGCTGAAATGATATTTGTTTTGTTAACATGTTATCCAATAGGACTATATGAAGCTGAAAACAAAATAGACTGATTGATGTGAATATTAAAGTAGGAAACACAACAATTTCACTCAGTCCTCCTTGCAAGTTATTAATTTGTTTTGCATTATTCCCCCTTGTTCATTTCAAGGTATATTTTTTAAATGAAAATCAAATGCTCCTGTCATCTAGCTGGAGTTAAATACTAAGATACCAGGTTTTAAAATGCCTATTGTGGAGATTAGAGTTCTAAACCAGGAAGCCATGCCTGGTACACACTTCACACAGGGGTCACAGGGAGGATCTGCTCTGAGAACTCTTCCTCTGGTTGTTTTCTCTGTCACAAAATCCATCAAGGACACTCCACATGTCCCTTCTCACTGGAAACTGCCCTGTTATGGCCCTTATACAATGAAGTGAAATTATATATTGCATAAAGTTACTGAATGTTGCATTTCTAGTTCCAGCATCAATTAGTATGATTGATCCTGCCTGCTGAGGCTAGATAGACCATGTTAGGTAAAGAGTGACCACAGCCAAACTGAAACAATTAATCATTAACTGGAAAGTTTGAAAGAGAGATGTCTCACAATGGGAGGGTGTCCCTTGGGTATCCAATATGCTTTTCTCCCTGTCACCTCTGGACTTCTGTTTATGTGCAGTCTGAGTCATGCTTCCAGACAGTAAGATGGAAGGGAAAGCAGGGTCTGCTGCATTTTCCCCTTGTTCCTGGTTTCTGTCTCTTGCCCATCAACACACAGTCCAATGAAAGGATGAAAGAAAAGCAGGCATAGGTAGAAGTCACTTTCCTGGGGCATTTTACTGGTGCCATACTACTGTGCAGTGAGCAGCTATTGGTTACATAGTACAAAATTTTACTTCCCTGATTGTTGTCCACATGGTACCAAAACTCCCTGCTGACCACACAAGGCAGGTGTCTACTGCTAGTACATGACAAAAGGAAAAAGGATGTTATGAGTATCCTTGAGGTATTACTTGGTCATTTTCCTATGCAAACTTTGGCACCTGGAGCTCTGTGCCCTCTCGTACCGAGTGTCACATAGTGGGAATAGAAATGGGGGCTTGATTCTGTATTTCTCTCATTTGTAAAACAGTAAATCTTTATCTCAATTTTGGCACAGAGAGGAAGAGCAGAGAGAGTATTAAAGGCACTTTGCATGTAAGTACTCATGAAACAACACTATTATTCTCACACAGTCAGTGGGAAACAACAGAAACTGAGAGAAACAACTTAGCAATGCAAAATGTGCTCCAGGAATCTGGTAATCATACCTTGTTTTCCTTTCAGAACCCCTCACAATGCTCTGTTGCAGGGGATCATCTGATCTGCTCTTGATGGTGTTTCATGGTGGCAAATATCTTTGTAACTCATACTTTTGATCTGGAGAATGTTTTAATTTATTTGGATATGGAGGGAAAAAACCTACCACAACAAGCCGTTGATTTGCAGCCATTTTGTGACCCCAGGGGTCTCTGGTTTAAAGCCTTGTATTGGAGTCTGTGTGTTTGAAAAGCATTTACCAAAAAGATGCATTTTCATCATACAGCCCCTAAACCAATTTTATTTACTTACACTACATGTGGCCTGCTTTCTGCCTGTCTTTTAGGACATTATGGATCTGTGGGTGTTTGTAGTTCAGACAAGCATTGCCAACACACCAAATGATTGAAACACAAGGATACTGGCAGTGCCTTGGGGCGGGTACTTCAGCACTGTGGTGGTTTGGACACTTGGTAGTGAAAGCCATGGTTCTGGAAGGCTTAGACTCATCTTCTCAGAGTTTTTGTCAACTGGTTCCTCATGCAACAGATCAAAACTTGTGCTCTTCATCTAGCACTCCTGTGGAAAGGATGGAGAGGGGCAGGCACTCCAAAATCCCCAATCCAAACATACAGACAACAGGAATGGGCATCCTTCCTGGCTCTGTGTGAGGGGAGCATCTGCAGAAACAAGCCATAGATCCACTATCAGAAAGATGAGCAGTGACACTGGCCTTCAGACGCTCCTCTGCTCATGAATATTGAGTCCCAAATGCTACTATAAGGTCCTGCACACACCTACCTCTAATGGCTAGCGATGGGCATTAGCCAGTAGGCCCTGTGATAGCACAACCCCTCACTGAATTATAAGGGTAGTAGGACTTTGGAATAGGCTGCACAGGGAGGCTGTGGATGCCTCCTCTCTGGGCGCGTTCAAGGCCAGACTGGATGAAGCCTTGAGCAGTCTGACCTAGTTGAGAGGTGTCCCTGCCCATGGTGGGGAGGTTGGAGTAGATGGTCCCTACCAACTTAAGCCATTCTATGATTCTATGACGTAGCTCTGTCACAGAACCTACACTGCAAGTGCTTGAAAGCCACAGATGGCCTGAGTCAAAGGCAGACTATTTCTGTCTTATGGTTAAATTTGTCAAGGCATTTTGCCATACTGGCACATTCTGGGATGTGGCTTATTAACCATGTACCATACTAGCGGCTGCATGACTTCCCGGTGAGAGCTGAGCTGTGACACCAGCTGGGAGCACCATGAAAACAGTTCTGGTCCTCAGCAAGTCTGCTTTTGCCATTTCTCATCTTTGGGAATTTGGTGTACATAGTCATTTGGTCAAACTCATGTATTTGACTCTTGCACTCTTCCTCAAGTTGAGTGATACGTATTCTTTGTTCATATGACTTAAATGTGCAAGTTCCATGAAGTAAGTAAAGACCTTAGGGTTCACCTGGAAGAGTTTTGAGAACAAGTATGTATAAAATAACTGCAGGACCTATAGAAAAACTTCATTTGTCTACAGACTGCCCTGTAGTTAACAATATAAATAATATTAAGAAACAACAAAGAAAAGGTTTATCTCCAATCACCAGTCCTACTGCTTGCAATTAAGTGTAATCCATAAATACCAAGGTATTGTCTATTCCAATCATATTATGTTTCAGTTGTTAGACAAGAACAAATATTACTCTTCTGTCATTCATTACATTTACTAGTTACCATGTTAGAAAGAATAATGGGGAAAAACCTTTCCTTAGGTTATCAGAGGTAGAGAGCTTATATCTGCTAACAAATTCCATTATGATTATTATATATGACTCTAGGTTGGATTCATTCACAGATTGCAATGATATTACTGAAATTTCAGGCAACCATACAGGAATTTTTGTAAATTGTGATCAGGCCTCAGTGCAGTGGCCACCAGGTAATAGATTAATGAGCTGTCAGTATTAAATTAATTCATTTCTCCTTATCATTTACAGAGCAGGTGGTCTCTAACTCTACCAGCCGGCACACACAGCTCTGAATGACTTGCAGCTTTTTGCACAGAAATGGAAAGAGCAGCAGCAGATTTCATTTATCAGGAATAACATTCTGTTCATGACCTTTCATCTCCAGCACCTTGGCAGACTCAATCTGCTGATGCTACTGACCCCGCACATTTTGTGCAGACTGGGGTGGAATGATGATAAATACACTGAAATAGGATAGACTTGCTGTAACTTGAAATTAAGCGAGGCTCTGAAAGAAAGGCCTTCAAAGGATTAAAAATGTGTGCATTCATGCACGTATTTGTTCAAAGAAAGTATGTAGTGATTGACTGGACTGTGTTCTGCAGATATGCACATATATTGGAATTGTAAGGTGTGTAAGTCAGTGCAAAATTTATCCCACCCTTCTCCAAAGTCGAGCCAGTCCTGGTTGCCTCTGTAACATAAACAGTGTAAATACAATTAAAATATGTTAATTAATTAATCAATTAATTTCAAAATAACTACCAACAAAAGAAAAGAAAACCTAAACCAAAACCTAAAAATACTGAAAGGGTTGCAGAGTTAAAAATAGGAAGGATATATTTTCCTTCTCCCCGCCCCCTCCACTTTTCACTGTACTAGAGCCAGTAAAATATTTAGCTTGGAAAAATGAAAAAGGGTGGGAAAGAGTTCCATTCTGACCTTTAACTCAACAGCTTGTCTTACTGAATTCCCATATGCTGAAAATATGAAAGCGGGTTGCCTCGGTCCAGAGGGGGAAAGAGACTCAGTTCATTTTGAACACTCGCATGTTATGAAATTAGAGGCACAAACGAGGCCAAAATATCAACAGCGAGGCTATTTATTAACAGAATAAAGTGGATGGAACAGAAGAAGGGAGAGAGTGAGAGAGAGAGCAGAAAAAAATGGAGAGAGAGAAGGAAAGGAATTATATCACCACATCCCCCCAGCCCTGAGACAATTTGGGTCTGTGGAAGGGTGCTGCTGCATCCTTGTTGGTTTCTGCTGTCTACCCTGGAGGAGGGGAGGGAGAGGTCCTAGAGTGACTTCAGCAAAGATGTCTTTTCTCTTCTCCATGAGTTACAGCAGGCAGAATATAGGGCATAGCTTTGCTGGTGGTGGTGAAGAGAGGGTTCCTGGACTGCTTCCAGGCTGCATGCTATCTTCTGTGTCTGTATTCTCCTCTCTTTGTTTTTCCTCCTCCTGATCAGACATCCTCAGGTCTTTTGTACAGTTTTATAGTCACAGGACTTTTTAGGTATATGTCCAGGTGTTGTCCCAAGGGAAAAGCTTCCTGTGTATTCCTTGTGTGCTTACAGGGGTCCGATGGAGGCAGGGGCTGCTCCACCTCCTCCTTTGTCTTTTACCTGTTCATACACACAATACACATCAGGGGCTTATAATGCCAGGTGGTGAATCCATTGTCCTTCTCACCATCCTTCCTTTCTGGGTTAGAGATGATCTTGTCTGTGCACATTCCAGAGAGCAGGTACCAGTGGCATCTGCCCATTAGAGATTTCTGTTGCCAGAGGGTCTTTTCACCATCCCCTCCCTTGGCAGCTGTTGTCTGGTGGAGGAACAAAGGTGATTTTATCTTTGTTGATTCATGTCAAGAGAGACAAGATTTAGTCTCTTACAGGGGTGGGTGAGTGAGTGAGCAGGAGAGTTTCCCTTCACTATGCAGGGCCTTGACAGGGCTACATTTCCTATCATCCCAACTGTTTTCATTGCATATTTTTAAAGACTACTGTAGCTCCTCATCTGTTAGTGCAGTACTCCCATTATAAACTGAAAAGCTACTGAGGAGTAGCTTAGGGAATTCAGGACTGGCTTAGGGAAGGTTGTATTAGGGAGGAATAGTGATCATAAAACGAAATGAAATGCTCATGTGTTCCATACCAGCAGGCAGCTTTTCCAGAGGTGAAGACAGAGGAGCAGTACAACATTTGCTGAAAGAGTTTTGTAATGCTTCTCATCTTGTCTTGCTATAGTGGTAAGTGTTGTCAAAGAGTGCTTTCACCAAGCTGAATTACAGTCATCATGAAGAATGAGACCGTGCTATTGTCAGCAAGATTACTGAGGGCATAATACAATGCCATGTGCAATGGAAATCTGAAGGACAAGATAGATCTATCATCAAAGGAAGCTTTTTTTCTTGTCTGGACAGGGTTTTCTCCCTTGCTTTTTGTAAGAAGACTTTTCAGTTTAAAACAAGGAATCAGAAAACCAATCAACCAACCAAAATGACTACAGGTAAAGAAATTCTTAAAGTAGTTTATCAAAAGCAAATCCTTCTGAAAGCATTTTTTTGTTGTTGTTGTGTTTTCGGTGCTTTGTTTTGTTTTGTGGGGGTGGGGGCCAGCAGCCAAATCCTTTCTCAAGAAACTCTGTATGATTACATTTGTGAGACACAGATGTGCTAAAAACACCTCTATTTTCGTTCCCAAAGCACTACTAATCTGTATAGGACTTGGCACAAGTTCAAAAATGCTGTGCTTGAGCAGCATGGCTATTTGAAAGCAAGTATAATGCATAACCACTTCATTAGGTTGCATCAGGATCCAAAGAAAAAGTTTATCCTGACAGGAGGTTGTGGTGAGGTGGGTGTTGGTCTCTTCTCCCTAGTATCAAACAATAAAATGAGACAAAATGGCCTGAAAATACACCATGGAAAGTTTCACCTGGCTATTAGGAAAAAAATTTTTACTGAGTGAGTGGTCAAGCATTGGAGTAGGAGGTCTGGGAAGGTGGTGGAGCCATTGTCCCTGGAGATATTCAAAAACTGTGTACCTGTGGTTTAATGGTCATCATGGTGTTGGGTCAATGGTTGGACTTACAGGTCTTTTCCAACTGAAACAATTTATATGATTCTCCAATTCTGTTACTCTACCCTGGAATGACTGAAAATTGGGATTTATGATCCAGTTTGCTTCTCCAAAGAGCATGGCCTAACCAGCCCCTAAAATTGTGCCCCAAAAGAGTATTTGGGCACTCGCATTGCCCCAGTAAGTCTGAAGTCGATTCCAGTGCACCACAGAAAAGTCCACCTTTACAATTATTTTAATAGAAATAATTGCTTTTATTTTACTCTGTGTGGATGAACATACTTACATGGATCCTCACCTCACTCCATTTATACATAATTGAAATTACATATAAGTTCAAATGTTATTAAAAATAAAGAAGAACAGCTACTGTTTTAGAAAGTTATTTACAGTGGACAGTAAACCTATTTTCAGCCTTCTTCCTTTCTTCCTAAAAATACTAAAACTATGCTTCCATAAGAACAAATCATCCAACTGTTTCCCAGTGAATCAGAAAACAGAAGTTCCTCTAATATAGAAGAATAATTAGCACTTGAAATGGCACACACATAATTATTTCATTTTGCCTTTTCCCCTTTCTTCTTCCACATAAACCCATTGCATTAATGTTCAGGTTAATATGAAGTTTTGAAGAAGCTGAAAAAGGAAGCATTAGCATGCCTTGATTTGACTTGTGACCTATGTTGTGCAATACTTCATGCATAAATAATTATTTGTATGATGCATCTTTAAAAACCAGTTTTCCCATCAGTTGGTTGGTGCTTTTTTTTTTGCTTCCGTGGGCAGTGCTGACCTTTGTCTCCTGCTTCTAAAAGAAATATTTGCTCCAAAAATATGCTAACCATCCAGTGTTTTGTTTGCACTCTATTCAGGAGCTTGCATAAATATTCAAAATATACAGAGAAAGAAAGGAGCAAAATACCTGATATTCTACTTTACATTACTGGGATTCCTTGTGGGACTGAAATAAACCCTTAGCCATGGTTGTTTCACATGCTTTTACGGGCAACTATTGGCAAGCCTTGTGAATCCTGGAGGCTGGATCTTTCCTCGTTTTATCTGCCCTATTTTCCTCTCGTCATATAGCACCTACCTACGCAAGCACTCTGTCCTGCAACATAGCTTACACTGCTGACAGCATGCCAAGCCTACTCTAATTCTGATCCCTTCTTTGCATTGCTCCTCTTCACCACCCCAGTCTACCTACTGCATCCACCTGTTTCCCTTCCTCCATAAGCTCTCCCTAGTTCTTTCCCATCAGTGGCCTGCTTGTTATAACTCCTTGACCAGTCCCTCCTTCCCAATACTTACATACAAAAGCGTAATACATGTACAACACTTCTGACTTTGACAGCTCAACAGCTATGCAAGTGAAAACACTCATTCCATTGCTTATCAGATTAATGAATACTTACATAAATAAGACCCTCTCTAGAAGGCTGGCTTCAGTGTGTGCAAGAATGCTAATTGCAAGGTAAGGGAGATAAAGCCTCAGTACTTTCTGCAAGCAAGTGCGTACCAAGGAGGGAAGCCAAACTCTTTCAGAAGATGACCTTCACATGTCACCACTGACAGAGACCCATAAGTCACAGCACATAACAAATTACTTGCATTTTGGAATTGTCCACTTCAGTCAACACACCTGAGTTTTTGTTTTGTACACTGAGGAAACAAAGCCTAAACAGTCATACTATCTCTTTCTGCCCAAAAGAACCAAACAGCTGCTTTGGAGTAGGTTTTAGGTAATTAATTCTCCCCCTTCACGTGCTGCTGGATGTCAACCAGGACTCAGGCCAACAGTCCTGCAAAATGAGGATAGCTTGGAGGTTTAAATTCACATAATGTAACACATTCTCTGTCATTGTGGGTACAGATACAGCAAACACAGGGAAGAAAACCACTGAAGTTTGTGCAAATCTCTCTGTTATCTTTAAAAGCCCTTTTTAACAGCCCTATGAGAAGCTCATAGAATCACAGAATCATAGAATCAATAAGGTTGGAAAAGACCTCAAAGATATTTAGAATAAATCTTTATTTAGAATAAACCAAACCAGGTTGGAAGAGACCTTCAAGATCATCGTGTCCAACCCATCAACCAATCCAACCCACCTAAACAACTAACCCATGGCACCAAGCACCCCATCAAGTTAAAGAGGATGGGGCCCAGCACTGATCCCTGGGGGACACCACTGGTGACTGGCCACCAGCTGGATGTGGCACCACTCACCACCACTCTCTGGGCTTGGCCCTCCAGCCAGTTCCTAACCCAGCACAGAGTATTGTGGTCCAAGCCTCGAGCTGACAGCTTAGCCAGCAGTTTGCTGTGGGGGACGGTGTCAAAAGCCTTGCTGAAGTCCAGGTAGACCACATCCACAGGCCTCCCCACATCCACCAGACAGGTCACCTGACCATAAAAGGCAATCAGGTTGGAGAGGCAGGACCTGCCCTTCCTAAATCCATGTTGGCTGGACCCAAGCCCTTGGCCATCCTTCAGGTGCGCAGTTATTGCCACCAGGAAAATCTGCTCCATCACTTTCCCTGGCACTGAGGTCAGGCTGACTGGCCTGTAGTTTCCAGGTTCCTCCATCCGACCCTTCTTATGGATGGGGACCACACTGGCCAGTTTCCAGTCATCTGGGACCTCACCGGTGAGCCAGGACTGGAGGAAAATGATGGAGAGCGGCTTGGCCAGCTCACCTGCCAGCTCTCTCAGCAACCTAGGATGGATGCCATCCAGTCCCATGGGATGGTGACTCCACCACCTCCCTGGGCAGCACATTATAACAGCTAAAAACTCTCTCTGTGAAGAACTTTCTCCTCACCTCAAGCCTAAACTTCCCCTGAAGTTCATCTATTACAAGTTTCTTGCTATTCTGTTTGCAACACATCTAGTCCAAGAGACTACCAAAGATGAGATCTTCAAGGGTACAGTATCACAGTATCACAGTATCACTTAGGTTGGAAAGGACCTCGAGGATCATCGACTCCAACCTATCAACACAGACCCCATGACTAGACCATGGCACCAAGTGCCACGTCCAATCTCCCCTTGAACGCCTCCAGGGTCGATGACTCAACCACCTCCCTGGGCAGCCCGTTCCAATGCCGAATGACTCGCTCGGTGAAGAACTTCTTCCTCACTTCGAGTCTGAACCTCCCCTGGCGCAGCTTGAGACTGTGTCCCCTTGTTCTGGTGCTGGTTGCCTGGGAGAAGAGGCCAACCCCCTCCTGGCTACAATCACCTTTCAGGTAGTTGTAGAGGGCAATGAGGTCACCCCTGAGCCTCCTCTTCTCCAGGCTAAACAATCCCAGCTCCCTCAGCCTCTCCTCATAGGGCTTGTGTTCAAGGCCTCTCACCAGCCTCGTTGCCCTTCTCTGGACACGCTCAAGTGTTTCAATGTCCTTCTTAAACTGAGGAGCCAAAGAGGTTTAGCAAGATATATGCCCCAGAAGGTTGATGACACTTTTCTAATGCTCTTTACCTACTTCTAAAAATATACCTTTAACAGCTCTGTAAGTTGTTGTGCTTGTTTTTTGTTGTTGTTGGGGGGTGGGGGGAGAGGGTTGGTGGTAGTGATTTTTGGTGAGTTTTATTTTATTTTATTTTATACCCTTGGTTATTGCTCCTGTTTTTTGGACTGTAAATCAAAAGCTTTTTACTCAAAAAGCAGCTTCCAGAAAATGTCCTCTGCCTAAATTATATCCAGAATGTAGCCACAATTCCACACAGAATTTGAATATGATTACAAAAATAATAGGGAGCAATAATCTATGAGTACCATTTAAAAGCATTAGCTTTATCACACTTTGAATATTGAACATCTTGCAGGATTAGTTAATACAAGTACATTTTCTTATACTCAGCCAGAAGTACCCGATCTCCTCTCTAGACACTGTTTCCCAGAAAGCAATTGACAATTTGTAATACTTACAGAATTTTAAAAGTTAATTGCTATCTAACCTAAGTAGCTTATTATACAAGTACTGGGACTATGCCTGTCTGCCAGTTGAATACACTAAAGCATTCCACTTAAGCAATTTAAATTAAAATATCATTTTATAAAGTTGTTTTGATTGTGATTGCATATTGAGGTTTTAAATAATTTTGACTTAATTTCAAGGGAGATGGATTCATTTTGTGTGTTATCAAATTGTAATCATTTCTGTGTGATTAACAATTTATGTCTACATTCTTAGCTCTTTCCTTCTGTATAGCTGCAGTTATAGTTTCTGAAAAGGCTGAGCATTGTGTTCACAGAATCAGAATCACAGAATCAAAAATGTTGGAAGAGACCTCCAAGATCATCAAGTCTAACCGATCACCCAACCCTAACTCATCAACTAGACCATGGTACTAAGTGCCTCATCCAGTCTATTCTTAAACATCTCCAGGGACATTGACCCCAGCACCCCCCTGGGAAGCCCATTTCAATGGGCAATGTCTCTTTCTGTGAAGAACTTCTTTCTAAGATCAAGCCTAAACTTTCCCCTGCACAGCTTGAGACTGTGTTCTCTTGTTCTGTTGCTGGTTACCTGGGAGAAGGGACCAATCCCCACCTGGTTATAACCAGGTAGTTGTAGACAGTACAGATTTTGCTCATAGGATCATAGAATGTTAGGGGTTGGATGGGACCTCCAAAGATCATTAAATCCAATCCCCCTGCCAGAGCACAACCACAGAATCTAGCACAGATTGCACAGGAACACATCCAGATGAGTCTTGAAAGTCTCCAGAGAAGGAGACTCCACAACCTCTCTAGGGAGCCTGCTCCAGTGCTCTGTGACCCTCACAGTGAAGAAGTTCCTCCTCATGTTGAGGCAAAACCTCCTGTGATGGAGTTTATATCCATTGCCCCCTGTTCTATGACAATGTGCAACTGAGCAGAGCCTGTCCACTCCCTCTTGACACCCAGCCCTCAGATATTTATAAATATTTATTAAATCCCTCTGTCTTCTCCTCTCTAGACTAAAAAGCCCCAGGGTTCTCAGCTCCTCCTCATAAGGCATGTGCTCCAGTCCCTCAATCACCTTGGCATTGTCTGCTGGTATCCAGGTAAAAAATTCACTCTTTGAGTATTTTGTTGTTGTTAAAACTTGTTATTTTGATCTGAAAAGCACAGATTTTCCTGCCAAGGAAAATGATAATGATGGAAAGGTTTAATTCTAATAGCCACCATGCTGCTTTATTTTATGAAGTATTAATGAGTTTGTTCTTTTTGCATGGAGGCAAAGCAAACCATGAAACCATGCATTATGAAAGATTTATGGAAAATAAAGCTATTTTAAAATATCCTCCTTTCACCACCAGCTCCCCTTTCCCACCATATCTGCCCCTTTTCCACCCCACCTGCCTCATTTTCCCCTTTTTGCTCTCAAATCCCAGAGCACCTGGGCTCTGTTGGAGTCTCCTCCCACCCCAGGTGTGGCCACTTGGCCCTCCCCGCCCGCTCCCCTTTTTAATCCCCCCCAGGAAAGGCAGATGCCCCAAGCTGAGCCCATCTGGGCTGAGGGATCCTCCTCTCATCACTGGTGAGTGCCCATGGTGCACACTGGGTGATGGTGGTGGTGACAACAAAGGCCGGGGGGCCTGGTGGCCCCCCGGTTGTTAGGGACAGGATTGATTGCAACTCCAATATCATCTATGGGTGCTGGCTGAGCTCCTCTGTGTGGTGTCTTGGCTGATTGAGGGACTTGCCCTTGGCTCTGGGATGGGTGCAAAAATGTTGGTGGTGGAGCAGGAGCTGTTTGGGCAGGATGGAGGATAGTGTAGAAGGAGCAGGAGCTGCTTTGGGAATGTGAAGAATCATAGAATTAACCAGATTGGAGAGGACCTCAGAGATCACCAAGTCCAACCTATTACCTAATAGCTAACAGTATTCCCCTCAGTAGAATACCACTACAAAATTTCATTATACAGCTCTATAATGATTTCATAACAGAGACAATTAGGAGTGTCAGTATGTGTTCTACAGTAATACAGTCACTTGCTAAGCAAAGCAATCAGAAGACAGTTGTAGAGAAAGCCTCCAGGAAACAGTAATACATCATGTATGTAGCACTATACTCTGCAGTAAAGACAAGTGCCTCTTCCTCTACCTTTCTTCAGTGTCTACTTCAGGATTCACACATGCATCTCAAGAAATGAAGAGGTAGTACATGCTCCAGTGTATATGCATTATTCTTTTTGGTTTTGGGAGGGTGAAGGTTGGGGTGGTGTGTGTGAGTGTGTGTGTAGTGGGAAAGATGTGCAAAATAATAGAATTATCAAAAAAGTGAATAGTCTGTGCTGGCTTTGGTGAATGACTCCAGACAAACTTGATAAAGCAGGAAAGATAAATGTTGGGAGTAGAAAGATGAAACATTCTGACTTGTTTTTTTAAATTATCTTCCTTTTTTTTTGTTTTGCTTTGTTTTTCAGCTAAATTCACCAGGGGACAGATTTTCCAGTCCTTTAGGCAGCACTTGAGGTGAATTACCTTGAAACAGTGCAGTTCAAATAACTTGGATTACTTAAGGAAGAATATGAGGAAAATATGTATCTGTGAACATGATTCAAAGCTAAAGGATTACTCTAAATTCTCTGATGTGCTAGCAAACTTTGAAGAATATGTATGGACTAAGAGTTCAGCTTTTGACTCAAACTGAAGTTTAGCTAGGCAGATATTTTGTAATTAATATAGTAACAGTCGTGGTCAGTAGTGCTCTAAAATCAAGTGTCCTGGGTAACTCCACAGTCTTATAGTATCAGTCAGAGCTGGAAGGGACCACAAGGATCATCTAGTTCCAACCCCTCTGCCATGGGCAGGGACACCCAACACTAGGTCAGGCTGGACAGAGCCTCATCCAGCCTAGTTTTAAACACCCCCAGGGATGGGGCCCCAACCACCTCCCTGGATAACCCATTCCAGGGCTTCACCACTCTCAGGGTGAAGAACTTCCTCCTCACCTCCAGCTTCATTCCATTCCCCCTAGTCCTATCAGTACCTGATATCCTGAGAAGTCCCTCCCCAGCCTTCCTGTAGGCCCCCTTCAGATACTGGAAGGCCAAAATTAGGTTACCTCAGAGCCTTCTCTTCTCCAGACTGAACAGACCCTTCTTTTCTGAAGGAAATACTGTTAGCAGCAATCTGAGTTCATCAAAAACAAGTACCAAGCAGGAATCTACATCCTGTCATTGTGTCAGGACTTGATCATGTTTTCCCTGCTAAGTCTTAAAAGTGAATCTGTGGATGGTTTGTTAAAGCACACCGTGTATTATTTTTCATCATTGGCAGCTCTTTGCTTTGGAAAGTTGACGTAAAATATTCCTCCTAGTAGTTTGTTGGGGCATTCAGTTAATGTGTTGTAAATCAAAATATGTATATATGCAAACTAAAAAAAGTAAGCCTATGAGGTAACAGCAGCAGTGCAGCACCTGAAGGCATTTAGAAAATGTTAGCCTTTGTAATGATGCAGTAAAAACAATAGCAGCATAATCCGAAAGGCAGACTGCTTTTAAAAACAGGAAAGTTAACAGCAACGATATTTAAAGCATATTCATTCAGAAGACTGCAATGGAACAGATCTGGGGGTGTGCTGATTTCTTTTTCATTTTTGTTTTAAGTGAAGGAATTCATGTCATCAATAAGCAACATATAGAAGAGTTAACTTTAAGGACATTATCTGAGAAAAGTATTTTCAAGTTTTGAACATCAAAGTCCGGGATATCAAAGAAGATCCTGGTAAGATTACCAAAAATAAAAGGAGACCAGCTGACTGTGAAATTAGATGCTTTATCAGAGCTTCTTGCAAGTGCACAAGGCTAAACCAGCTGTTGCTTATATAGTTTTGTACATATTCTCTCTACCAGGGAATGGAGAGACAGTGTAGGCACTCATGGGTCCTCTCCCAGTCAAGGTGGGAAACAGTCCAGAAACAGGCTGCAAGAGTCAGTGTTGCTGCATCTACTAAGAGTGGCACATCAGTCATCTTGACACCAGCTTCTCTCTTTAATTGCTCCATCAGCTGATGGAGCTCTCTGTAACTCTAATCTCAGCAGAGGTACAGTATTTCTGCTCAAGGCACGCATTTTCCACACCGTTATGTTTTCTGGTTATTTCCATAGTAAAAGTGTGGCAGAATGCTGCAGTGTGCAGAATTAGAAGTATCTACTTTCTTCCAGTGTATAGGGCATGATATATAGAATAGAATTAACCAGGTTGGAAAAGACCTTTGAGATCATCAAGTCCAACACGCTGCAGATAAGATCACCTAGTTGTGGGTTTTTTTTTTTGCTTGTTTAACTAATTTTTAAGTTGAGAAGGATAGAAACTTGTGTTTAAACCTCTTCAAATCTTCTGGAGAAAGAAGCCTTGATTTTCATCCTTGAATAAATGTCTTTGCAAATCTCCATTTGCCAGACCTACTAGATTTTCATCAGATCTGCAATTACACCCTACTCCCTTTGTTATAAACTCAGCTTCTTTAGATGTTTCTTTATCAAAAGAATAGGATTTCCTTCAGAATATTGTGTAATTTCTATCAGTGAAGAAGGAAATAAAGACTACTTAATTCCATTAAAAATAAACATGGCAGTCTACTTCCCATAGTCTTAGGCCCTCAAACTCAGAAGAAAATCTCACCGGAAGGCAAGAGAAATCTTTTTAAACAAGTTTGATCTCACCAGCTTCAAACTCTGATTTTCATCTAAAAATGTAGATCACAAGGATTTTACTCTTTGGCCTTCTCTACTTTCAAGCAAATTCTACTTTCAAAAGCCTGCTTAGTGACCCTAGCAAGCTGAAAGTGTTCACCATCTTTTTAATTGATTTTGGGACACTTTCCAATAAAATTCCAATTGCTTAAATGGCTGTGCATTGAAATTTGAAAGGTTTATTCAACTCATTTCAGTGAATGAGTCTCACCTGAGACTTTTGTCTAAATGTAGACAGTTCAATCAACATGGGCTGGGAAATGAAGCTAATCACTTTCATACTGAAAAAAACCAACACATGTACAAAATGAGTTGGTTGCAAAGAAATCATAAGGGAGTTTAAGCATCCACAGTATTGTTAAATTGGCTAAGGGTGTTAGTACTTGGTAGTTCTGAGGATTTTCATCTACCAGAAAATCTACCTGTTCTCATGCTGCATTTAGCCACATGAAATACTGTTATATTACACACCTGTGTGCACAAGGCTTCCCTGCCCCTGCTACAGTGAGGATTTTAGTCAAACTCTAGATCTTCTAATTGGCTGCATAATCAAAATGGACAGAACCTACAGAGTATGGGCGGGGGGGGTGGGGGGTGTGTACAGCATCTTGCATGTGTTGAATTTGTGTGTATGCATGTACAGCACACTTAAAATGTCTTAAATTACAAGTTACGTAAAAGACTAGATACCTGAAGGTATGGTTGACATGTAGAAGTTCATCCTTGCTATTGGCTTCAGGGACCACCTAAAAGTCTCTGAAGAACTTGTCAGAAGGACTCTTGGGAAAGTGCTGGCAGTACAAGTGTCTGGAGCAGTGCAGCAAGAAATAAAACAGAAAACACAACACTACTCCATGAAGGCTTTTCTGAGAAGGTATTATTACATTACCAAACATTCTTGAACAATGATGTGTACCTCATAGTTGTGTATTAATCTCACCACTTTCATCTTTGCCATTTATTTTCTTATTTACAAAGGCAGTGTGCTACTCCCTACTTTTGTATAGTCACAGAGAATAAAGCCTTGCACAAAGAATTTGGGTCCAAATTTTGCTTTCTTCCTATCTTTGCCTTTTCTTCATGTATTGTGAGCAGAGTTGCCCGGAGGATTTACTCTCAAAATAAAATATTTTTTTACAATCTCAACCTCAAATGCTTTTGAAATTAATATAGACATCCTTCCCCCCCCCCCCCTCTAGTTACACATGCTGTTTTCCAGAAATCCTTCTAATACAGATTTGTGTGTATGTGTGTCTACATTTGCATCGTTTATTGTCTTGGCAAGGAAGCAAGGACAAAGAAGACTTAGTAGCAAATCATTTGTATAAGAGCTAAAATTCCATAAAAGACTGCAAACCTATCTTGCTGCTGTGTTCTTTTCTCCTTCTTAAAGCATTGCTCTTCCAGGCAAGCTAGACAAGAGGAGCTTTGGTAAATTTAGTCCTTCATGCAACCACAGAGTAGGATCAGAATGGGTTATCAATGTCATCAACATGTATCTCAATCCTGCCCTTCCATCCTTGTGCGACAAGTTCAGTCTTCTGTGACTGACCTAGGCCACTGCCAGCTAGGTGAGCCAAAGTAGCAAGAATTAACATATCCATTTGTCCTCTGTAAATGAGGATTAAGCACAAACATATTTCAGGTTGGCCAATGAGCAGTTATGGAATTATCAGCACCTTCAGCCTCTGCACACCAAAGCAGAGGGAGGTCTCTTGTTGACAGTCTCTCCCACAACTAGTGTTGTGAAAGGTAGGAAAGAAGCTGAGATTTAATAAATTGACTGTAAAGCATTGAGCAATGGCCAGGGAGGAGGACAAGAAATGAAGCAAGCAGTATGCCTCCCAGGTGAAGGTGCCTGAATGTCATCATTCCGTGATTTGCCTGGTGGTAGATGCATGCATGCAGCCTTTGGAAGAAGAGCAATTCAGAGAGCCTGCGCTGTGGCAGGTTACTGCCCAGGGAGCCTGTGAGGCTTTGAATATCTTTTGAAGGTAACTTTCAGGATAGGCCCCAGCTGGTGAGTCTGTAATTAGAGTAAGGGCTTATCACCGTGGTGGCCCTGAGCTGGCAGACATGGGTGACTAGGCTGGGCAGGGGGCCTATTCCTCCAACACGAATCCAGGTCAGCCTCCAATGTAGTGAGGAAAAACACAGGTGCAAGGAGAAACATCGGGTCTCTAAGCAAGGCAACCACACTCACTCACCTCTGCCCTCCCCACCTCTGGCTGTGCCACCTGCATCAGCATCACACAGCTTCACCTCTGCTTTCCTAAGAGGGGAGAAAATATATCAAGTTTCCCAATTTTCCAAACACTGTTATAACAATGAGCTGTTACTGCACCTGCTTCCTTAGCACTGAGTGAGCAGCTGCAACTCACCTCTCACTGCAAGGGCAAGTCTGGCCCGAAATGATTAACTCCAGGAGAACACAATTGTCAACATCTGAACTGCCTGTGTGCCAAGGAGAGTGTTTTCCTTGTTTATCTTGCACAGCAAGTTTTTTTTTGTACAGCTTTTTTACAAAGACCATGCCTACTCCAAATTCCCAGACAGTGAGTCAGCCACAGTCCCCGGTGAACCTGCAAAGGCACGTGACGGAGGATGAGGAAACTTTACCCCATGGAAAGGTCAGGTGAGCTTGACACAGGAGTATGTATGTCTGGATTTTAAAAAACAAACCCGCTTCCTACTGCCAGGTTTTGGCTTCCACCAACAAGTAAACAACTCAGGGAGGCTGGTGGTCCCTTCTAGCTATGCTCCTCCTGCTCCTTGCCTGTCTTCCCAGCCTCAGGGCTGGAGCAACAAAGTATCTGGTTTTGGCTCAACATTTACCTTTGTGGTATAGAAGCATGATTAGCTCATTGTTTTTTAATCAAGTCTGAGTAATCTCTGTACATTACAGGGCTATCTTAATTTCTAAGACACCCAAGCACTCAGTCTGAAGTACAGGGTGTGGATGTGCTGTTTCCAGCAAAAAAAACCCAGCAAGAACAGGTCTTTGAGGTCATGAGCAGCCAGCTGGAAATTAGAGCAACCCTAAGGCTAAGGAAATTCAGAAGCAGTCGAAAGTTTCAGCTAAGCAAGAAAAGTGTCCAACATATAGAGGGAGTGCTGCAAGTATGTTTGCAACCCACAGCATTTACTGCCTCAGTAAGTAGCTTGTTAGAAGTGAAAAGTTTGAAGGTTATAATACTTTGCACCATCTTCCCACTTTTGTAGCATATAGTAATGACACATGCAATTTGCTTTTGTTAGAGCTCTTCTGATAATTCTCTGTAAGGGTATCACATTGTGCCGTGAAGTGGGGAGCAGTTGTCATGAAAAGGGAATTTATTATCACTGCTAAAGATGGCCTCAAAGTGCCTAGAATAACATTTGCAAAATGCAAGGCAGGTAAGAAAGTGTGAGTGTCTGTTTTTCTGCTTATTCTCTGGAGGCCTCTTGCTATATTCTTCAACCTGGGTACATTATCATAGTGGACCCTGATATATGTACAAATAGAAGAGAGCTGTGGGACCAAGCCAGTGTACCATTAAAATTACTGTTGTTCGGTTTACTCTTCTTGCAATTCTGCATCAGTTTTATTATTACTAGTTTTGCAGTTTTATTATTACTATTTATTAAGGAACTAAGTGTAATGAAACTTCTGTCTTTAAGCTGACTGTAATTTTATTTGGTTCCTTTAGTGCAAAGCACTACCTTCCATTGTGTCCTCTCACAAGCAGGTTTAGGGTAGACTCTGGTGTGTGAGCCTGCAGGCTGGGAATGCCAGAAATTTTCCAATGTCCATAAACTCTCTGAGACTGAGCCTGTTGTAGTTTATTTTCAACAAATGTCAAAATGGAAAAAGATCAAGCTGTCAGTCCACATACTGAGTCCTTGTGAGGAGAGGCTGAGGGACCACAAGCTTTTTATTTGGAAAAGAGAGGACTTAGAGGGGATTTAATAAATGTTTATAAATATCTGAGGGCTGGGTGTCAGGAGGGAGGGTACAGGCTCTTCTCACTGTGATAGGACTGTGAAGGAGCAGTGGATGTATGCTGCAGCACAGGAGGCTCCACCTCAACACAAGGGGGAACTTCTTTACTGTAAGGGTCACAGACCACTGGAACAGGCTGCCCAGAGAAGTTGTGGAGTCTCCTTCTCTGGAGACTTTCAAGGTCCAACTGGATGCGTTCCTCTGTGACCTGAGCTAGATTGTATGGTCCTGCTCTGGCAGGGGGGTTGGACTTGATATCTCTTTGAGTCCCTTCCAACCCCTGACACCCTGTGATCCTTCTTTGCAAAACAGAGGACCTATATGAGGAAGCCAGCATGTATGCTGTAGTGTCATAGGTGTAAAGCAATTAGTATGGTGGGCATAAAGATTACCCCAAGGTTTCTGATAAAGAATATCACACTGGAAATCATTATTTCCATCTCTGTGGTTCATTCAAGACAGTTTTGCATTTTACAAAGGAGCATGTGGTCTATTTTGGAGTCATTGCATGGAGCCTAGTTTGTTGAATGGCCATTTTTGGAAAGCATTGATAACATATGTAAGATAGTGGGGTCTTGTTTTGGTTAAGGGTTTTAAGGAGGTTTGATTTTTTTCTTGACAAGTATAGCAACACAAGCTGGATGGATTAGAGCACCTCAGTCATGTCACTGTTTATATTGCCATATTGGCATAATGGTTGGTGTTCAAAAAGGATGTGATGAAATGATTATGTGGAAAAGTAATCTTGGTCCGTTTGCATATTCTATTGACACTTTGTGGAGGAAGAAGGGTGGGTTATTTTGCTTTTAGATGTTTAGATCTTATAGTTAGCCAGATCTTGCTCCTGATGGAACTCTGATCATTTTAGCATCCTCGTGAGCAGGCCTGGAGCCAGTATGTCTGCAAATGCAGTAATAGAAGCCCCCAGTCTACAATGAGCTCTGAGCAGGAAGAATTCCATCTCCATATATCTGACCTTACTCAGTTGCAAACCATGTCAGCATTAAGACAGACTGTGTGCAGAGCAGCTAAATTAGAGCAAAGCTTCTTTAATTTTGAGGTACTGCTGTAATACTACAATGTCAGCTGCTGCTTTTCAGAGTCTGGGGAGCACATCTGGAGTGTTGGTACAGTTTGCCTTGGTAAATAGTGGCATTAAACTCTACGTCTACCCCATTTCCTTGGAGAAAACAGGTTTCTACACTCTTCTCTGTGGATGCAAATGTTAAGAGCCAGCAGACCTCTGGGTCTATACAGAACTTGAAGAAAATATGAAGGAAATGTATTCATTTTCATAATAAAATGTATAACTGCATTTTTTTCTCCCATGTACCAATGTCATCCATTTGGAAGAAAGACAAGGGGACATTTTGAAAATAACTAGAGTAATGAAATTAACCCCAGATAGAGAGTTCTCATCTTAGGTCTGGTACCCCAGAAAAAGCCATGCTATTTTTCCAGTGTTGATCCTTCATCCTTATAACTCACTTAAGCATGCCAGCAAAGCCACTCATCAGAGGATGTGAGAGCAGCTTATCAACTTTTGAAGGGTAAATTTCCTTCACAGCATTTGGCTAGAGGGAGTGATGCATGCTCTTTTTCACAGAAAGCTGTAAAGGCAGACCCTTGGATGTGAGAAAATGGGAGATATAACTCGAGTGCAGAGGAACAGTAACAACAGCACACAACTTCTTCCTTCTTTTGTGAGGGAAAAAAAACACCCAAATATGATTCAGTTTCAAAAACCTTCCACCTCCTGGCTTTCACTCAGCAGCTGCCCAAGCAGTGGAGAACACTGAGTTTGAAAGGGAGGTTAAGAGATGCCCTGGAGCATATTTAAGTCTTGTTATTTGCCCTTCTGAAGATTTGTACTTCACAACATGTAAGAGGCAATGGACATCCTCTGGGCTTCTCTCTTCCCTGATTTGTCTCATGTTACATTAAGGGGAAACAGATTCAGCTGTGTGTCATATTCTATTTGGAAAAGAAATTGGGATTAAAGTCATTAAACACAGAGAGGTCATTCTAGCCAGAGAGTTAATGTCAAGGATTACTGGAAACATTACCTAAAATAATGGCTTTCTAAAATATACTTATCAAAGGATAGATGCTTGCAGCTTAGTCACTGTTGAAGATTAGACTCCAACACTGAGGCATCCTGCTGTGAGAGAGCAGTGGGAGAACAATCATGAGAATGAGTTGGCAGTGAGGACCAGTCATGTCATGGCCATGTTCCTTCAGGCTGGGTTCTCTAGCCAGACAAAATCCTTAGCCAAAGTAACCTTCCTTGGCAAAATAAAAGTCAGGTCAGTGTACATTACAGATTAGACAGCATTTCTTCACAACAGCTCCCTGATTTAAATGAATGCTAGCATGGTCTCTCTAGCATGGTTTCTCACTAGCCATCTTGACACAGAGTAGTTCTTTATGTCCACTAAGATTGAATATGTCTGTACTGATATTATTTTTAATATCTGGACATTACAATTCTGTATGAGTGTGCATAGAAATCAGGCTTACGAGCCTCTGTTGAAATTTGGTATTGAAGAAACAAAAATGGTGTTCCACCTACAGTCTGTCCTCTGTCTCACCTCTTCAGTGACACCACTCATAGGGGAAAGCTTATGATCAATGTGTTTCCTTCCTTACTGTACCTCTAGAATAGAATAGAATTAATCAGGTTGGAAGAGAGCTTTGAGATCATTGAGTCCAACCTATCATCCAACACCATCTAATCAACTAAACCATGGCACCGAACAGCACATCAAGTCTCTTCCTAAACACCTCCAGTGATGGTGACTCCGCCACATCCCCGGGAAGCCCATTCCAATGGCCAATAACTCTTTCTATGAAGAATTTCTTCCTAACATCCAGCCTAAAGCTCCCCTGGTGCAGCTTGAGACTGTGTCCTCTTGTTCTGGTGCAGGTTGCCTGGGAGACCAACCCCCACCTGTCTACAACCTCCCTTCAGGTGGCTGCAGACAGCAATAAGGTCTGCCCCAAGTCTCCTCTTCACTAGGCTACTTCCAGGGAGGTGAACATGATGCATATCTCAGCCCCACCCCCCAGAAAAAAAAATAAAATTAAAAATTCTAGTTTATTTAGAAATAAATTTCACAGCTTGTATAATTTCTGTGGCATGTTTAGTCCTAGCTTAGCTGTTAAAAGGGATTTAAAAGAACAGCTTGATATAAGGGATTTATAAGAAACAGAGCTTCTTCCTCTATTTTCCTGGGAAGCAGGTAAAAGCTGTGCACCTTTCTGCATCACTCTGATGATGTGACACAGTTGGGAGTGTTGTACCACTTGCAGGCATAGTGGCAAATACAGGAGGCTAACTGAAGAGATGTGTGATAATCTTATCAGTACAGGACACGCCATATATAAACCAGTTTATAACTAATTTTTTGATGTATAATATGTGATGAATGGAGAGTTAGTAAGGGATAATGATTTCTTTAGTTATCATGTTAAATGAATTTTGACTGATAACAGTGGTAGTTAATAATTTTCTATGGACATCTATGAGATATCAATAGCTGTAGTGGGCAAATCAGTCATATATTTCAGTACCCTGTCTTCAGCAGTGAGCACAGAGAGGTACATAGGAAAGACAAGAAGAGAGTGACACACATAATGCTCACCATGATTACTCTCTCATCTGCCAGACATTTTAAACTTATGTTGAATTATGGTGTGAGGAGTTCCTTAGTATTTGATAAGCCTCAATAGATTTCTGCTGCACAAACACATCTATTCTTTCCTCCTTTTTAAATTTTAAGCATTCATAACATCCTTTGGCTACACATTGCATGTCAGCTCTGTTGTCTGGACCACCTCCTTTTTACTTTGTTCCCAGCTTCTTTTATTGCCCCTTTGGTTTAGAATAGAATAAACCAGGTTGGAAGAGACCTTCAAGATCATTGCATCCAACCCATCATCCAACACCACCTAATCAACTAAACCATGCAATCAAGCACCCTATCAAGCCTCCTCCTAAACACCTCCAATGATGGTAACTCCACCACCTCCCTGGGGAGCACATTCCAATGGGCAATCACTTGCTCTGTGAAGGAAGAAAGAATTTCTTCCTAACATCCAGTTTGAACCTCCCCTGGTGCAGCTTGAGACTGTGTCCTCTTGTTCTGGTGCTGTTCATGTTGCAACATTATCAATAAGGAGAAGCTAGAGTGGGAAGAATGAGGCAACTTTCAATTTTTTTATATGCTCTGACGAAACTCTTCCCCATTGAAGAGCAATGTAGGGTGCAGTTCCTAGCCTCCAGCTAGAAATAGGGGCAGTGGAAACCTATCACCCATACACAAATCTCATATGACAAGAGGCTTAGAGCTCCCAAAAATTCAGTAGCTAAAATTCATTCACCACAACCTTCTAATCAAATGACAGCTTACTGGGGCTCCTAAAGGAGGAGTAAAGCTCTGTGTCTCCAAGCACACACTTCTGTGCTCGCTGGGTTAAATCCGGCAATTACAAAGACTTTGGGTTTGGAAACGGTTCTGATACCAGAGAGATTTGTACAGCATTTGGGAAAATCCTGAGGGGCTGTAAATCCTTCTGTAATGTGTTCATGAGTTCATGGGTAATAGTGTTCCTTGATTTGAGTAACTAAGCCTTGAAAAGGAGAGATACAACTATCATCTTACTTGATGACGTTTGAGTCACAAAAGATAGCTTAAACTTCCAGAGTGCTCCTTTGCCAAAGCACTGTATGTGGTATGAACTAAGGATAAGCTCCCCATGGCCGTTATGTGTGTCTGAGCTGCCCTGAATAGAAAGTAGTTGGGTGGCCATGGGAACACCTGGTGCTCAGAAACTTTCATAAAAGTGCATTTATACATGAATTGCATTTCCTTTTTAACCAACAAAATGGTCAGCAAAGATAAGAACTGAAATTCCACTTCGTTCAGAGTAACACCCTGTTTGTCTTTTATGTTAAAGATCTTTCCCACATTTATGATTCAATTTAGGAGATAATGTCGATTAAATTGAATGTTGTGACTGGATAAAAGGCAGCTGTTGAAAGGTAAATGCTGAAGAGGACAGATATATTTTCCTTCAATGATAAGATTTGGTTCCATTACAAATATTTCTACTATATGAACTGAGATTCTATTTTTTTGTGCAATGCAATAAATTATTTTCTTCTACCCATGACAAGTGAAAGAAGATATTTGCTTTTATGCTTCATTGTATTTCCTTGAAATCCTGCATCCTTATTAGCCAAAAGATGGAGCAAGTCAGTGAGGAATTCAGCTGCCCAGATAACTCTACAATCAGCCTGTTCCATCTCCTTATACAATTACCTACATATCAGTCATATAGATCAACATCTTGAACTATAGGAGGAGATCATTTAGAAATGCAGAAATGATCAGTTGAGGATCTGGCCAAGACTTTTATTTGCTCCTACTGAGTTTATATGGTATATTTGCTACAGGGATTGCATTAAAGGAAAAGTAAAGTTAAACACCAAGCACTGGGGTTTAAAAGGTTGAACATTTAAAGCAATTAAAAATGAAATAGGTCTGGAAAACTCAATTCAGACTCTTTATGTGTATGCTTTACATCACAAGTCACAGAATCATAGAACAGAATCACGAACTGCTAAGGTTGGAAAAGACCTTTCAGATCATTGAGTCATAGAATAGAATCATAGAATTAATACGGTTGGAAAAAACCTCAAGGATCATCAAGTCCAACCTGTCACCCAACACCTCATGACTACTAAATCATGGCACCAAGTGCCATGTCCAATCCCCTCTTGAACACCTCCAGGGACGGTGACTCCACTACCTCCCTGGGCAGCACATTCCAAAGGCTAGCAACTCTCTCTGTGAAGAACTTTCTCCTCACCTCGAGCCTAAACTTCCCCTGGTGCAGCTTCAGACTGTGTCCTCTTGTTCTGGTGCTGATTGCCTGGGAGAAGAGACCAACCCCCTCCTGGCTACAACCTCCCTTCAGGTAGTTGTAGAGGGCAATAAGGTCTCCCCTGAGCTGCCTCTTCTCCAGGGTAAACAACCCCAGCTCCCTCAGCCTCTCCTCATAGGGCTTGTGCTCAAGGCCTCTCACCAGCCTCATTGACCTTCTCTGGACACGAATAGCAACACAACTACCGTGTCCACTGAACTATAACCGAAGCACCACATCTACACACTTTCGAACACCCCCAGGGATGGTGACTCCACCACCTCCCTGGGTAGCCTGTTCTAATGATGGTTTTGCTAATGTCCAATCTAAACCTCCCCTGGCACAACATAAACATATTTCCTGTAGTCCTATAAATGACTACTTGGGGGAAGAAACCAAAATCTCTGTTTCGCTTTGTTTTGGTTTTGTATTATAACAACCTGACTTTGCATTGTCATTTGCCATCTCTGCACCTTTTCCACTCTCTCTCCTTTATCTGTCTTCCCTTTTGATTGTTTCCCTAATCTAATTTATTATTCCATCTTTGCTTCTTTTCTTTCTTTCTTATCCTTAAGTGTTTACTGCAGCAGGCATGAGGAGTCTCCAGGGTCTCCGTTCTCATGTCTAGGCAGTATGACAGCCAACCAGTGAAACAGCAGATCCACATTAGCTTCTGCTTCCCTCTCTCATATATACCCAGTCATTCTGCTGCTATTAAAAATAAAATAAAATAATTGATCCAGCCATCAGTTAGGAATTTTAAGGGGATGTAAGATGCTGAGTGTTTTACACAGGCGAATCTGACAGGCAGACTCTAACAAGGCTTGGAGATTCAATGATTTGTTTTATTTTTTAAATTGGGCAAAGGCAAATGGAATCACAACCACTGTATACAAAGAGAGGAAGCTGTATTTGCAAATGCATATGCACATGGAAACTTGCTAGCTAACAACAAACACAATTTCAGAGCTGATCTGCGGGACAGGCTTTCAGAGTGACTATTTTCCTAGATCTTTTCATAAGGGATGCATATTACCATTGTCCTCACGGGTACTGCATGTTGTGTGACGGGTAATGGGTTGCCTGTGGACATTTTCTATTTTGAAAGCAACATTGAAGGCAGTGCAAACAAATTCTGAGTTGCCTAAAGTCACCAGGAATTGACCATAAAGTTGAAGAACATCTTGGATTCACGCTTGTCAGGCCACATGCAAATGGTCCATACTAGCAGCAGAGAAAACCGTTGCTCTCAGGCTGCTTGTGGGACTGATGCAGCATGCAAGAGAAGCCCATGACCTGCAATGATATCCTCTGTGACTACACTAAGGGCAAGATTCCTCTACAGACCAGGCATTTTGGCCTCAAGAATAGATACAACTCATTTGGGTGTTCTGTTCATTTTGGCAACCACAATAGGATGAGGCAATAGGATGAGGCTATTGTACACAGCGGGCAGCCAGGGGCACAATGACTTCCCTGCTCCTGTTGGCCACACCATTCCTGATACAGGCCAGGATGCCACTGGCCTTCTTAGCCACCTGGGCACACTGCTGGCTCATGTTCAGCCAGCTATCTATCAGTAGCCCCAGGTCCCTTTCTGTTTGGCAGCTCTCCAGCCACTCCAACCCCAGCCTGTAGCACTGCATGGGGTTGTTGTGGCCAAAGTGCAACACCCAGCACTTGGACTTGTTACATGCCATCATGTTGGACTCTGCCCATCTGTCCAGCCAGTCAAGATCCCTCTGGAGAGCCCATCTACCATCTAACCAATCAAAGCAAAGATTTCATTTGTGGCTATATCCATGTGTTCTCACATGCTGTGCTCACAGGGCACAAAAAGCAAATCCCAAATTAAAAACTCTACTGTACTTTCCCCCACAGGAAGGAATTACATGGGTTTTCTTTACCCCATGTGTTTGCATTCTCTGACCACCTTTAATGGCCATATAATTTATACAGCGGTGCAATGTACTTTAAACATCTGTGAAAATATTCTGAGTCTTGGGAAAAGCAATGCATAATTTACTACAGATTGCCAAACGGAAGTTGCAATCTTTTCCAGAGTTTGAAAATTATTGATGAAAAAGTATCTTTGGAGATTGCAATCACCCTTGGTGGTAAAGGGGGCTTGATGATTTCAGGGTTTTTTTCTTCAGTGCAATGAAAACAAATTATTTCTATGGGGAATGTTTTTAATGCACTGCTGCAGATTCTATTACCTAAACCAATAGTGGGTTTTAATGCAATGAAGTCAAGTTATTTGTAGGAATTATTTTTTTTGTTCTTTTCATAAAGTTTTCTACTGAGAAACAAAACAAAGGGAAATTCATAATTCATGTGTTTCACAGGGAAAAGGATACCTTTTATTTGGTTGCAAAAGTAGAAACGGTTTTTGAGTTAATTTTTAGACATGTGTAAGGTGATATTATTATTTATTCATCTATAATTACAAAATATTTCAAAGGGGAGATTGTATTTCAAGACCTACAGAATTTGATTGAGTCTGAGTGTTTCTTAACATCACATTGGGTTAATTGCTCAGTGAATAATAGAATAAATGAAGCTAGAAGGGAACTCTGGAGATCACCTACTCTGCTCCAAGCAGGGCTGTCTTCAAAGTTAGAGCACGTTGCTCAGGGCTTTGCTCAACTAAGCTTTGAAATTCTCCAAACATGGAGATGCCACAACCTCTTTAGCAAAACCATGATGATGTTATAGTAGTATTCCAAGACATAACTTTTTAAGAAATACATGTGATTTGTGTCTAAATTCCAGCTTCCAGAATCCTTTTCACATGCCATCTAGAGCTGTACAAGTCCTAAATTTCTTGCTCCCAAGTCTGCATTTCAGATATTTTTAGTATTTTAATGACATGCATGAGAATGACACATCAACAGACAAAAAGAATATAAGCTTAAAATGGATTCAATGTGTCCAGTAACAACACTGAATTCATTTCTGTAATGCTGAATGTATCTATTATTGCCTGGAAGCTTCTATAATTATTAATATTATGACTATACACGAGGAGTTAAAATATACTAGCAAGGAGGAAGTGTCACCCACTGTGCCAATAGTGAGAAACTCAACATGACCTAGCAATGTGCGCTTGCAGTCCAGAAGCTCAGCTATATCCTGAGCTGCATCAAAAGAAACATGGCCAGCAGGTTGAGGGAAGTGATTCTCCACCTCAACTCTGCTCTTCTGAGACCCATCTGGAGTATTCTATTCAGCTCTGGGGGCCTAGCAAAAGAAGGACAGGGACCTGTTGAAACAGGTCCACAGGAAGGCCACAAAGATGATCAGAGGGCTGGAGCACTTCTGTGAAGACAGGCTGAGAGAGCTGGTGTTGTTCAGCCTGGAGAAGGCTCGAGGGATACCTCAGGCCTTCCAGTACATAACAGGGGCCTGCAAGAAAGCTGGAGAGGGAATTTTTACAAGGGCTTGTAGTGTTAGGTCAAGGGGTAATGGCTTTAAACTGAAATAGGATGGATTTAGATCAGACATAAGGAATTTCTTCAGTGTCTGGGTGGTGAGACACAGGAACATGTTGCCCAGAGAGGTTGTGGATGTCCCATACCTGGAAGTGTTCAAGATCAGTTTGGACAGGGCTTTGAGCAGCCTGGTCTAGTGGAAGGAGTCCCTGCCCATGTTGCGGCACATGGAACTAGATGATCTTAGTGTCACTTCCAACCCAAAACATTCCGTGATTCTATGATTCTATGAACTATACCAAGCAGCACCTCCTGAGGGCTAAGTATATTAAGTCCTTTCTCTCTTTTTGAAGTAGCAATAAAAATTTGATTTCAATAAATGGTTTCCAAGAAAATGTTAATTTTCATTATTCTCTTTTTTCCCCATCTTCTTCTTATGTTTTGTTTTTTTTTGCCTAAAAGAAAGTGAAAAATCCTGCTTTTATCCCATATATGTAAAAAAAATCTATAAATGTTGCATGTCTGCTGTGGATTCCCTCAGTTGATTAAACATTCCTTAAGCTCATTTAAATTAACTAACTTTTTCTCACTAATTTGTAAGTGGGGGAGAGGAAGCTAGGATGTTTTTTCAGCACTAAAATTTTTGAATAATATTTTTGAAAGATGGTGTTTATTATTATAGACTCAGATTTGGAAGAGCTATTTTGGAGGTGATGAGGAAAAAAAAAAAGAAGTCCAAATGGTGATAAGTTTTGCAGGCGCTGACGAGTTGCCAAAGTGCAGTGAATTTTTATTTCATTGGAGGAGGAAGAGACATTGCACTAGCTAGGGCTCCTTCTGCCAAAAATATCAAGAGTATAGAAGGTGATGAGGATACTTTTTAGTGTCCAGCCTAAATTCAATCAACAAGATTAAAACTGACTACTATGCGCATGCAAAGCGTGTATCTCCTCCAAACAGGCCGTTCGCTCTGAGTGCTCTTTCATCTGCAGCAGCAGACAGAGGTTACACTACTCATCAGTCAAGAAAGAATTTAACTTGGGGGTGCTGGGTTTGGGTGGTTTGGGTTGTTTGGTTTTTGTTCCCATTTTGTTTAGTTTTTATTAATTTTAAGGCTGTGTTATTGTGAAACTCTAATGGTCTTTCTATCACTCAGATAGCCAGCATATGTGATGTTATCCATTGTGACAATGTCATTAATTCACTGTAACAATACACCGTGACTATCTGCAGCATGCATGCTGCATGCTGAAATTCATATGATTACATTAGTTAATAATGGGGGATTTTATCTGCCTTTTTCATTGGTTTGGGGTTGTTTTTTTTTCAAACAGCTGTTCATGAAAATTTCAAGTGTCTTCGACTCAATAATAAGTTATAACTCCTTGTAGCTGCCTCTCTTTTCATATCATACATGGTGTAAAGAATGGTCTACCCTTTCTCCATCTCCTTTAATTTAATGCCTGTAATTATTATTTGAAATCTTTATTCACTTTCTTCTGATAAAGCACCTAAAACTACAGTATTTCTTAAAAATGGAGCACTGTCCATATAATTGAAATGAACTAACGTGGTGTTTAGCTATTCACACTACCATGATCCATTCCGCTAAAAAGTTTTGGGTTATATATCTTTCTGCTATTTAGAAAAACGTGGACCTAACCATAATCTTTGCTTCGGTTTCTTCAAGGATCGCATTGCTTTGCTCTCATTTCAGTGCCTACACAAAATATCCAGCCTGGCTTGTAAGAAGGGAAGAATTTCTTTTGCAGCAGTGATAGAAAAGTGAATATGAAAGAAGCGGCCTCACACTTGCTCTGAATTGACTACCATTAATTTTGGGTAGGACTCCCAGATTTACACCTGAGACTTCCTGGGGGAAAAATTAGGTCCCAAGAGCTCTATATTTTTCTCACTTACCTATAACACATGCGACCTACTGTGGTTTGTGCTATGGCAACAATATGTTCATTCTCATTAAGTGCAATGCATGTCAAACACATCAGACGTACTGTGCAGATGATCAGTCTAGTAAGATGGTTTGCACACAAGGTGTAGCATAATGCAAGCACACAAATATTGTTTCCTGAAAAACACAGCAGAATTGTCCACTGTCAGTTTAATCTCAACCTAAAATGCAGTCTCCAACGTCAGCAAGGAAATGTCAGCAACGAGGTGCTAGGTACTACACATCAGCGTGATCCATCTCTTTGTGATGACATGAAGAAAGAGTCCTGCTAGTTACAATCATGGAGCACTACCCGTGCAGCCATTTCCACAAAAGGAATACGAACACAATTTCACAACCTAAGCCAATAACTTTACTAAAAGATGATAGGTATGTTCCTTCCAATATGATGATATAAATATCTAATATTCACAGGCAAATGCATCTGTCCAGGTATAGAGGTCAATATTCTCAGCAAAACTTTGTTATTCTCTCCTCCATTTGGTGGTTTGGTTTTGGTTGGTTGGTTAGTTTTGGGTTGGGGTGAGGTTTTTTTAGGGGTATTGTTTCATATGGGGGTTTTGTTGTTATTTTTGGTTTATTGTGGTTTGTGGGGTTTTGTGGGGAGGTGTGGGGTGTGGGGTGTGTTTAACTCTGATTAATATATTAGCATTTAAAATTAAAAGAAAATATACTAAATGCTTTCTCCTACAATCTTTCCAAAGGACTTCCATAGGGAACACAAAAATTTGAAAGAAAATGGCACTGGTAATCTTCACTATTCTGCCAATTTCCTTTACTGTGGGAAACAGTAAATGTCACTATGCACTCCAGGAATGGCAGAGTACAATGCTGATTATTGCAATTCCATGAGTGTGGGGAAACTCTCTGCTGAATTATACTCTTCACAGTAGATACCAGGAAGATTTATATTCATTTTTCTGTATTTTATCTGAAACAACAGATCATGGCTATAGAATGATAAAAGAGCCTTGCACTAAAAATATTTTAACTGCAGTTCATACTTCAATTTAACAAATCAAAAATATCTTCAGCTATCTCATGCATTAATTATACCACAGCTTCTTCTCCTTATAAGGGTCTGAGAGATGAAATAGTAAGAATGCAGCATGTCAGGCTGCTTTATCTTCACTTCTGCAGTCGGCAGGAGGAGGGAAGGGGGCAGATTGCTTAGTAAAACACACCATCTCCTTGCATTTAAGTAGGGGTTTACATCTCTGTCACCCATATAATCCTTTCACTGGACTCTAGAAATAAGGCCCTAAACCCAGGGAGGGCAGGGAGTGAGTACCTATTCTGTCTGCTGCCACTACTCCTGCTGCTGCTGTTGATAGAGAATGGCCTCCATCACTTACCAGCCCCTGTGTTGTGTGCAGGCAGGGAGTCATGTATGAAGCTGGGTGAGGTGCAGAGGAAACTAATACCTCTCAGCTATGCCATAAACAAGATGACATATTTCTCTGGGGGAAAAAAAAAATGCATATATACATACATAAATTCAGCTGGAGCTGGAATAAAAATGCATGGGAAGGGAGAAGGCATATTGCTTTTTTATTATATTCTACAACTGGAAAGCCATTCCTTTCACTCTTTAGCACTTAAGTACAAGTGGACATGTAATTTATCTTCTGAAGCTCCTTTTGGTTACAATGAGATCTCTTGAATTTGTTCCGGTGTTGAAATTCACTTGACAATTTGATTATTTGTTGCATCAAATTAGATATGCTTAGATCCTTGATCTTCAGGCAAATCATGATCAAGTGTAGGGCTTTTTTCCATTTATCACCTCACCTGTGTCTGTGAAGTTGTGGTTGCTTTTATCTGTATATCCACAAAGTCATGGCACATCACTTTGCTTCTGTGTTTTCACTTGCTCAGCATATCTACTCCTGATACCTACATTTAGATTCTGTAGCAATTCATTCTTCAACTTGTACTGCTGACAGAGTAGACAGTTCTATAGTGATATCCTCTCTGATGTGCTGAACACTGCACAAGCCAGAGAAGAAGTCATTAATGTATTAAACTTAACAAGATGACAATTAATGGAGAACATGGCTCTCTGGATGCATTTCAAGCATGCATTTAAAACATGAATGTAAATTCTCTTGCAGTCTGAAGTGTTCTCTATTTAAATTTCCTAATTGAGATTGAGAGCTACTAATGATAGTGACCTGATCTCGAGCCACTTGTGCCAGGATTGATTTTGTAAAGGGATGAGCACTCTGGACTCAATTCTGCAAGTGCTTCTTATGCACATGCCTAACTTTAAGCCACATGAATAGTTCCATTTAATAAAAAGATGGTTCTTGTGCTCTCAGCTTGAAAATGTACTCAGATGCTTTGCTGGAGCAGGGCAGAAGCATGCATCCCTTTCAGTAGTTTTTCACCCACAACAATTTAATTATCTTATCCAATACCTTGCTGCTTGGCTTCCAACTAAGTAATTTAGATTAAAGACTCACCTCTAAATATTCCCTTTCTGTCTGTTTAACTAAAGCCCCATTTTTCAAACTGTTTGCAACTGCTTCTATGCTAAACAATGTGTTTTGAATTATCTTGACATTATTTTAAATTGACTACTTTTCAGCAAGTTAGGAGAAACTTACAGAAGCCATGCTGAAAACTTAGAGCTTTTCATCAGATTTAATTCAAGCACATATATCCTAACATTCTTCTTGACTTTCCCCCATCACTTTCTTAACATCACTTGTGTGTCTGTCCTGACGTAGGGTAACACCAGGAGAAGGGAATCACAAGCCCACTGTGCTTGTGTGGTTTATGTATGGGGCATATATTATATAATAAATCTAAACCTAAATTTATTTCACTCAAGGGTATTCAGATTATTTTGAGTTTGCCATGGTTATTAGTGTACACCTGCCTGTTACCATGACCAAGCTGAAAAAGTTCAAATGTTGCCAGACTGTAGTTGCCAGACTGTAGCTGCCAGATTGTGTGACTAATAAAATACTTTTGAGATCCCTTTATGCCAAGTCCATGTAAGTTTCTTGCGTACACAAGTCTCAGCTTAGATTAATGCATCATGTAATCACATCTCATGAATCACAAACAGGGTAAAAGGTGACCAAACATAGCACAAGCCCAGCTGTAGTGAATGTGACCTAGAAAAATCTAGTTTGTTTAGTTTATGAAAGCTCTTGCAAGATTGCTAATGCAGTTCTGCACCTGGAAATGCATCACTGACCTTCTACTCCCTGCAGTGAGCAGGGACATAGATCATTGCATGGAAAATCAGTCCAGGAAAATTCTTTGCAACAAAAATGTATCCTTGCTTGAAAGCATCTAGCATCCTCTATATTCAACAGGCAATTAAAAAACTTGTTGTAAATTAACTGCTTTTTATTCTCAGGGAATATATAAAAAAATTTCCTCAGTTTCACATCACTGCATCCTCTACAATAGAACATTCCTTGGGGTTGGCAGTCACTCGGTCCTGCGGGGAGACCGGCTCTGAGAGGTCTGTTGAGGATGGTGCCCACTCACAGTACCAAATATGAAACCTTCTTCCTTGCCACTCCTCTGCAGTGCTGCAGTAAGGACTCCAGAAAGCTTTTCTAATACCTCTCTGTTTCTGAGTAATTTTCAGTTTCTACAGAAGCAGAAAGGAAACATGATCCTTGCAGAGATAAGAAAGCATTAGGCCAAAGCATGATTGTTACTTCCATACCACTGTTTTATTGTGACTGTATATTAATGAGAATCTGGATCCAAAAGAGCAGCATGTATGGAAATCATATTCTCGTATTATTGGCTAATCTTTTACCATATTTCAGATTCAGGAGACTAAGTTTCTTCCTGGGCAGTTTCTTGGTAGGAAAGGTGAGTGTGTGTGCACAGACATATTCATGGGAATGTACATATCGAACAACTGCCTGTGAGAAATGATGCTTTAACAATGTGCTTGCTGGAATAAATGGCCTCACACAGTTACAAAGCAGATGTGAGATATCCATATGTTGTGCTTTTTTCATCACTTAAGCCAGATTTACTGTGAAAATATGTGCAGTATGTGATAGTGATTTTTAGCTTATCTATGTATTTCTGTTGGGTCTTGGATTTTTTGCTTGCTTCACTTGTTTGTGAGTCTCCTGCTAGAAGATGCACTAGCATTTACTGGGTTGATAAACTGTTCTACAGTTCCATTACATTTTTCTATTACATTTTTTAATGAGTTATTTTTATTCATTGATATTCAGCCTTGTAAAACCAACATTGAATAACCAGCACGTTAAAGTGAAATAACCATCAGAAAACAGGTGACATTCAGCCAGCTGCATATGAGCCAGCAGTGTGCTTACATGGCCAAGAAAACTAACAGCATCTTGGATTATATCAGGAATAGTGTGGCCAGCAGGACCATGGAAGTGATTATCTTCCTGTGCTCAGCACAAATGAGGCCAAACTTTGAGTACTGTGTTCAGTTTTGGGGCCCTCAATACGAGAAAGACATCGAGGCCCTGGAGTGGGTCCAGAGAAGAGCTGTTGCTGGTGAAGGGTCTGGAGAACAAGTATTCTGAGGAACAGAGAAGGTAACTGAGGTTGTTTAGTCTGAAGAAAAGGAAGCCGAAGGGAGACCTTCTCTCTAGTAACAAGTGACAAGATGAGAGGAAATGGCTCCAAGTTACAAAATCAGAGATTTAAATTATATATATTAGAAGAAACTTCTTCGCTGAAAGGGTTATCAAACACTGAAACAAGCTCCCCAGTGAGGTGCTTGAATCACCAGTCCTGAAAGTGTTTAAAAGAAGAGTGCTGAGAGACATGTTTAGCACCAGACTTGGTAGTTAGACAATGGTTGGACTCAAAGATCTTAGATGTCTTTTCCAAACAAAAAGATTTTATGATCCTATGAAATATGAGCCCCCTGTCCGGTGATAGGTTTTCTTACTGTCTTAAGTAAACATCTCTAGACTGCCCAACAGCTAGATACAGATGCAGCATCTGTCTGTCTCTCTACCTTCCTAGGCTTCTGCTTGCTGACTTAAACATTTTTCCTGGCGTGGTAGTTTAGGCTGGGTGCCTCCTGCTGCTGCCACATGGGGTGCACCTCTGGTGCCCCAGGTGTCCAGCGCAGTGGGTGGGCACAGGAAATAGCATATTTCATACCCATAATGTCTGGCTCCCTATAAATCTATCAGCAAGGCCTCACACTTCATCTTTCTTCCCTTGCTGCTCCTGTGGGAGATGCTCCCTATCTGGTAATGGAAGGGGAGTTATCTCAAGGCCTTTTGGGCCTGGCTAGGCCTAATTCCAGAATGAGAAGGGGGAAGGGCAATCTCAGATCTGGCCAGATGAGATTAGCCTAACAGTGGAGGGGGGAAGAAGGAGCCCTGGGGGTTTTGGGTGTACCCTCAGATAGGGAGAAGGGGAGTGCTGGGAGGCTTCTGGGCATGCTTTGGGATCCCTTTTGTCACTGTGCTTGTAGCTCTCTGTAAAACACTCACGGCTTTTGCATTGAACTTTCCATCATTTCTGCAATCCTTTTGTCTGAGTCTAATTTTTTTTTCTGCCTCGGTGGGAGGCAAGAGAGGATCTGCCTTCAAACTGGGACACCTGGATTGTTAATTTTCTCATCAGAAATTTGCAGCATATGAAACAAAGCAGACAAAGGGTTGGATATTCTGTTATCCAAATTCTCCCCGAAAAGGAAAGACTTTGGAAAGTTTTCTTTGAATGCTGAGATCCTCAGCACCTCATATCCTCTCGGGGGGGAAGAAAAGAAAAAAAGTGAGTGAAAAATGAACAAGTCATGGATTTTCAGTGCTTTAATGACTTATACTAATGTATTCCTTCATCTAAATAAGGATTTCTATTTAAAATTCAGTATGCAGGGGTATTATAAATTCTGGTTTAATAGATTCCAAATAATTGCCCTTTACAAATGATGAATAGCTGTTTAAAGCCACTGATAAGAATATACTATTCCTTCCTTAACAATAAGGCTTCCACATTAACTGTATTATATATGCCTGAAATTAGTTTATTAATTTATTTTTTTTATTGATATGCAAACTACAAGCTGATGGCAGATGGCAAATAACCCCTCATTCTGACACCAAACCTTCCAAAAAAAAAAAAAGCCTTGCCTCTGCTACTTTTCTTGTAGGGGGACACAAAAGAGAGATGTGAAGATAGCTTTTATATTGTAGGCAGGCTACTGAAATGCAGATGTTGCGATCCTCTCTAGTGTTCAGTTTTCAGATTTTCTGGCATAAAAAGAATAAGATGTAAGGTTGAATTAATGGCCAGGTTTTGCACAACTCCGCTTCAAGATGCTTTCTCTGTGCTGTTCGTGCTATCTCTGGCTGCCCTTTAAAACAGCCGTTCCAGACCTGTTCTTTCATTTAAAAGATGAGCAACCAGAAATACTGAAATTAAAAATGCATTATTCATATATTCAACATAGGAACGACCTGAACAAAACTTTCACTTAACGGAGCTGATAGTTTCTTCATAACACATGAAACACTTTGAAAACACCAAGCAAAATGGATTAAATGCACCTACTGCTAAATTGCAGTTATAGCATACAACATGATATCCGACATTTCTGAGCCTGTATGTGGTTTATGTTCTAAACACACCTGCTGTACTTGCATGCATCATGTGGAATAATATATGCAAAATGTAAAACTATTAGAAAATGATCACTAACAGCTTGTTCTTTAAAATTTGGGGGGGGGGGGGGGGGGAAGGGCTATGAAGTATTATCTCAGATATGGAAGAAGACATAGCAAGATACTGAACATGGACACCAGTGGTTTTCTCAAATGAAGTTGCAAGAGCACTATATATATATACATATATATGATTTTTCACTACATAGTGTTTGTGTTCTACCAAGCTTTTAGATTACAACCAGAAACAAAATACTTGCTATATAAAATTAAATTCCATTAATAAACACTAATATTTCCTATTGTGTGTATACAGTGCAGTGTAGCTAGTGCTTGCTTGCGTTCTCTGTCCATGTGACTGTACATAATTATGTACCTATATAGAGATTCCATCTCAGCTAAGTGTTTGCTGCTGGAAAGATATTTACCAGTGTCCTTATGTGCTAAAGCTAATAGCAAAAAGAAAACCTCTTCATTCTTTCCTAGAGGTTAGAAAGTTACTGTAACAGTTATTATATTTTCCCCATTTTAATTTTTCCTACCTACAAGCAACTTGGATTTTCTTTCCAATTAATTTTCTCTTGGCAAAGTTAGCAACACCACAAGACATCCTGAAAGTGGGTTAAAGCAATTGAATGTCTTAACCGTAGTTGTGTCTATAATACTTGGCTCTGGTCCCTTTAGCCTTTTATTTTTTTTTCTATAGGAGCAGGGCAGTTACCCCCCTCTCAGGGCCTTTTCTTCCTCCCTCTGGGGTAGGCTGCCTTCTCCACACACCACTGGTACCCAGAAAAGAATGGTTCTTCTGTTTGTCTGGCTGCCTGCATATTGCATCCATTGCTCCATTCAGCCTGTCTTTTCAGGTCTGCTAGCTGCTGTACAACTTAGCTTTTGTGCTCTACTGCCAGGGGTTTTCTGAAGCCAGACGCTTTTTGAAAAGAGGGTATATTTGCATAAACAATACCATGTGAGGAGGTTTGCTGGAAACAAAATCAAAATTCAGCTGAGCAAATCTTCCTGAACAACTCATTTCTTCAACCAACACCTCCTATCGTTACCATCTGTGTACTAAATTATGGCTGAAAATGTGTGCAGCTCTTTCTTTTCACTTGTTCTTGTGTACAGATTCCTCGTATCAGCTGAAGTATATTTTGTTTTCAAATTTAGGCTGAACAGAGACCCTTAAAGAGAATTTGGTGTATGGAATGAGAAAAATATGGTTGTGTTAAACAAGGAACAGAAGGCCAGCCATGCATCAGCTAGCTTGCAACCCAGATTGGATTTGTACTGAAGGCTCATCAAAATGCATATCAGAAACAAGATCTACCCATCAGCTTGCTGAGATTTCAGGTCAGTGATGGCAGGGCAGCTTTATCAGAACAGAGCAGGAAGTGGAAGGCTTACTACTGCGGCTGATAGCTGAAGGAATCATTCTGGAAATAGGTGTCCTTAAAACAAATCTCTAGTGGCTTAAAATATTGGATATATTGAGTTCATGTGTACGTGTATGCACATAAACACAAGCACAAAGAGGTCATACATATGTATACATGAGTGAATTCATGTACACTTTTGTACTCAAGCAAACATATAAACACGGTCTGTGCTACATCCTCTGTGTGCATAAAAATAATTGAGCTAATCTTGCAAAAAGACAGGCAGGCAGTCCAGAAGTAGCCACACAGGAAGAAAAGAAAGCATACAGTTTCATATGCCATTGCTCATATCTCCTGATCATTTGCATTTTTTTGTATTGAAATAACTAGCTAGGCAATGAATCTCTCACTATTCCATTAAACTGTAATCTTAATTTTGCTTTCTTGCTCAGATGCTTTGGATATAATTAATAGCAGTATTCAAAATGTGCCTCCCCTATTACATTAGGTCTGTATGCACAGCATCTTCTGTTTTGCACTGCCTATCAAACCACACTCCTCTGTCAGATAAATGGTGCCTATGGATGCGTTCTGCATACAAAAATGCCATGAATGAAAGGTTCTCCTACCCCACTGCCTTGATCACTGACTGTTTCCAAGTTCGGGTGTCAAGTGACTTGGAAGAAGCCAGACAGCCTTCATCCACTGGTTAGAACAATGTGTACAGGGAATTCTTGTGGGCCTCTTCTGTTGACCTGGTTTCTTCCCATACAAAACTCAGCTCAAAGGAGCTGTTTGAACAAGTCATCTCCAACCATGTATTTTCACCTACAGACAGAAGTCCTATCCAAGAGGTTCCCAGGCACCTCCCAAGTGTCTGAGATAGCCCTTTGCCATGAATCAGGCTTTATTCGTGTCATGGGGATCCAGTCAGGGTGTGTCTCACCCTGAGGATTTACCTGAAAGGACAGGTAGCAGAAACCTGGAAGGAAACACAATCATTCCTTCATATAATTTCCAAGTTCTCTATGAGATTTTGAGCTTGATTATTCTTACCTGGAATGTAGAGTGGCCCATTTCACATGACACTGGAAAGGGAAGACCAGTGAAGGTCCTGTTAAGGAATCAGACTTAACATCTCTTTTTAGTAGATTTCAGTTTGGAGTATTGACCATTTGTTACATGAAAAGATTTGCTGCACAAATAACATACATAAGTCACATCCATTAGGGTGTAATAAGTGTGCTAGAGATAGGAATGACCACTACGTGACATGTATAATTATGACTTTGTTAATCTAATTCACTGTCTATAACAAATCTTTTATTATTCTGAAATTAAAGACACATCCAGCACCTCTTATTCAAACTACCACTGGTATTAGTTTACAGCATAAGTGACTGTATTAAGCAAAAGGGAACACAATAATAAAAATAACCAGAATTTGGTACTGGAACAATAAAATCCAAAATACCTGCTACAACAATGTCACAAAATTTCAATCTCAGGAGTCAAACAGCATGTTTGGCACCCAGTAGTTCCAAGTTTTGCAGTAAAGGAGCAAGTTTCTCCTGAGATCAGTCTTCTCCTGCATGTCTCTGTTCAGCCCTACAAGGCCAACTGTTGTAGGTTAAGGATTAATTGTAACACCATAAAGATAAAAGTCCTCCAGGGGACTGGAAAGTCCCAGAGAGAGGCACAGGATACTGTAATTTGTTATTCTATTCTATTTAACCTCCAATTCTGTGAGAGTGTTTCATTTTACTCTGTTGGGGTAAAATACATTCTGCCCCAGCTCAAAACAAGACACTGAGTAAGGTCCTCTACCTCTATAAAAGTCATATATAACCCCATTGCTACCTCTTCCAGCTCATCTGTTCCTGGATTAGAAACTTGTCTACTGATTTCACTGGTCTCTCCAGGTTGGGTGTGGGGGTGTGTGTGGGTGTGAAATTGTTGTGAGCTCATATCTATATGTATTTAGAGAGAGAGAGGGAGCACGCCTGAAATCAGCCAGGCATACAGAGGGCAAATGACAGCAGTCATGCTGAAGGCAATTCATCATGTTACAGCTGGGACATAAAGAGAGAAATATAGGAGAAACTCACATTTCAACAATGGACCACCTCAGTGGTCCAAAATATGGTACACACTGCTTTCTTTTAAGAGAAGTTATCTTCACAGCATCTGGGCTGCTTTAAAATTACCCACGCCGGAAGACTGTTTCTAAAGTACAGCTCAGGAACATGCCAGTCTGAAAGCAGAATTTGCACTTGAGTGATTAACAATTATGTCTCCTGCAGTTAATAGGCTCGCATATGTTAGCACATACATTAATCTGTATGTTAATCTCTGCTTTTCTGAGGATTTTCTCTATGTTACTCTCTCTTCTCTGGGAAAACAATAAAGAAAAAAAGAAATAAAAAGAAAAAAGGAAATAAAAAGGAAATAAAAAGAAAAAAGGAAATAAAAAGAAAAAAGGACATTCAGAAAAGAAATTGCAGTGTTTATGTAAGAGAGAGAGATGTTGCCTGATTAACATTAGCTGTGTGCTCATTATAGTGCAAGAAAAATTACAGGGAGGTGAGGGCTGGAAGTAGGAGAGAAGAGTGTTCTCCGTGTTGTTTGCAGAATGTATTTTTCATGGAGTCTGCAAAATGCTATGGAGGGGGGTTTGCATGACTGGATTTTGTAATCCTCATAACATGGCAATCAATAAGATAAATGGAGGAGAACTGAATAGCTAGTGGCCTCAGTCTTGATGATGCCAGGATAAATCCTTTTAATAAACATGAAACTGCAGCAGAGCAGAAACTCTAAGTCCAACTTTTGATTTAAAGATGTTTACCTCTGTATCTGCTACATTTCTCAGGTTTTATACTCCTCCTATCTTTTCAGTTTTATCTCTCTGGCTACCCATATAGTTAATTAGATTTTGCATTTATTCTTCAGTGTTGGAGCATATGTGTATGTACGTAGCACATTAATATATGCAGACAGTAAAGACATACATATAGCTTTGCTATGTAGTGGCTCCCAAGAATTTTCCTTAAAGGAAAATTACTGTCATCTAGAGAGTAACTTTGTTCATATTTGAAACGTGTTGTTGTCTGTATGAGAGACTCACATTTATGAAACATGCAGAGGTAGAGGAAAATAGAAGAAATGTTATTTAGAGAAAGCTTACAGCTAGATTCTGCTGGTGACAAAGAGACTGTTTCAGAAAATGGAACAAAATACACAGGTTTTACAGCATTAGGACTCCTTCATTTGTTAGTAAAACAGAGTTGAGATTTGACAAGTCTTGGTTTACACAATAAATCTTTGATTCATTTACACACTTCTACAATATAACAACAAGAATTTGGAAGTTTGAGACTGGATATCCAGCATTCTCTTGATATGCACAGGGAGGAAAAATACATTTAGATCTCTCATTTATTTTCCAATTAACTATTCTTTATCCATGCATTAATATTACAAATGTCTCAAGAATAATTAAAATAGATAAGCAATTTATAAAAATCTTCACATTTCATGCTAATTATCATAATGTAATGTTACATTTCTATTAACAGCTTTTGTTCCCTCCCCCCAATCCTTTACTTCCAGTAACCCCAGGGCCTTAGCCAGTCAGCATAATATAAATCTTTGTTAAAATATGACATGAAGCTGAGAAGCTTGCAACAGAGCAAACTGGACAGTAATAGAGCTCTCCTTTCTTTACCTTCATTTCCCAGCAGTCAACCTGTCATCAAATATGAAAACAATGATGATTTTTTCACATCTTCTCACCATGAAGGCTAAGGGGCTCCCAGAACAGATATTATGAGTATGGAATTCAAAGAATCATAGCCAGGCCAAAAGAAAGACAGAGGAGAGCAGCTTGATCCTAGGATCCTGTAAGAGACACAAATCATGGACCTTGGAAGGAACTGTAGAGTCAGCAAACCTAGTGCTACCATATCTAGCAATTATATTCATAAGCAGTTAAGTCCCACCTGAAAATGAGTTGGCTTGCTTGTTCTCACCATTCCTACACAAAATTATGATGAGATTTTTAACGGGAATTCCTCCTAATATTTATTGTTCAAACCAGAGCAACAAAGTCGGTGAGGGGTTTGGAACACAAGCCCTATGAGGAAAGACTGAGGGAGCTGGGGTTGCTCAGCCTGGAGAAGAGGAGACTCAGGGGTGACCTTATCACTCTCTACAACTACCTGAAGGGAGGTTGTAGACAGGCGGATGCTGGTCTCTTCTCCCAGGCACCCAGTACCAGAACAAGAGGACACAGTCTCATGCTGCACCAGGGGAGGTTCAGGTTGGATATTAGGAAGAAGTTCTATACAGAAAGATTGATTGCCCATTGGAATGGGCTGCCCAGGGAGGTGGTGGAGTCACCGTCATTGGAGGTGTTCAAGAGGAGACTTGATGGGGTGCTTGGTGCCATGGGTTAGCTGCTTGGGTGGGTTGGATTGGTTGATGGGTTGGACACGATGATCTTGAAGGTCTCTTCCAACCTGGTTTGGTTTATTCTAAATAAAGGTTATTCCATCAAGCTGGAGAACAGTAATAACGCCATGTAGTATCACACAAGCTCTTCCACGCCTCCGTTCCAGCTATCAGTAGAATTAAACATACAGTCAAGCTAAACAGCATTATTAATATGAGCAGCTTGAAGTAAGAAATAAAAACAAGTTCAAACCACTCATCCTTTGAACATTTTATGCTGCTGAAATATGGGACTTTATATCAATAAAATTAACATTCAGGTTTTTAAAGGAAGAGAGAAGAGAAGAGAAGAGAAGAGAAGAGAAGAGAAGAGAAGAGAAGAGAAGAGAAGAGAAGAGAAGAGAAGAGAAGAGAAGAGAAGAGAAGAGAAGAGAAGAGAAGAGAAAAGAGAAGAGAAGAGAAGAGAAGAGAAAGAGAAGAGAAGAGAAGAGAAGAGAAGAGAAGAGAAGAGAGAGAAAGAGAAGAGAAGAGAAGAGAAGAGAAGAGAAGAGAAGAGAAGAGAAGAGAAGAGAAGAGAAGAGAAGAGAGAAGAGAAGAGACCAGACCAGGTTGGAAGAGACCTTCAAGATCATCGCGTCCAACCTATCATCCAACACCACCTAATCAAATAAACCATGCAACCAAGCACCCTGTCAAGTCTCCTCCTGAACACCTCCAGTGATGGTGACTCCACCACCTCCCCGGGCAGCCCATTCCAATGGGCCATCACTCTCTCTCTGTAAAACTTCCTCCTGACCTCCAGCCTGTTGATTTTGCAGGGGTAAACAGCACTGGATTGTTTTTATCCTGGCAAAGGGCAAGAGTAACAGGCCGCTGAGTAATCTAGGGTGAGCAACATTGTCTGCTCCACTGGTAGCAGTACAGATGACCAGCATATTAGCATGTGCACATGGAGAGACATGCACAAGTGCGACAAACCCCCCCCCCCCCCCCCACTCTGGTACTGCACAGCAAAGCCAAGTGCTCAAGTGTGCTCTTAGTTGCATCTCTCAGCAACCTCTTCCACTCAGCATTTGAGCAGCAATTTGTGTCATAATACAGATAATGTACCTCCATATGTTTCAAAAATACACTCATTTAAGCTTTCAGAAATAATGATGTAATTTAGGTTTCATTTTGTTTTTATTCCTGAAATAGACTTTGATACAAGGCAGTGGAAATGAGATATTAAATAAAACTCTTGCTCCGGTGCCAAGTCCTGAAATGTTTCTGTAGGGAGAAAAGTACATATGTGTATCTCCTCAACTGCTACCCAGTCTATTGATTTAAAGCTACAACACTTTTGTTATATTACTGAATTTATTTATTGCAACATTGGTAGCATTCCAGCTGCACTAGGTAATGTACTAGATAAGGTACCTTTTTGAAACCTCTTACTGAGGTCCTATTGGAACTCACATGCAATTGAAAATACCTAATAGAATATTTCAGGGCATATTGTCAGAGAATGAATAAGAAAGCAACATTTCATTTTTTAAATGCCATACAAAAATCACTGAAAATTATCATAGCTGTGGTTTAGTGCAGAAAAGGATGAGTATCATAATTTATGTAGACTTTCTTTCTTTCTTTCTTTCTGAAATTATTTTCTCTTTTGTTGCGTTTGACAGCTCACCCCCTGTCTTTTCAGAAATGTCTGCCACTCCTTTTAATTAAGTAGCAAGGGGCAACATGCAATACCTTTTTTCAAAGACTGTGGAATGCATTGGGTGTGTTTACAGCATTGGGGCCAAATCCCCCATTGGGTCACTCCCTTGGGAAGAAATATCACTGCTTACAAGCTCTGCCTTGATCTCTTCTGTGATGGTACAAAGCTAAATGGTTAGGGCTTTCTTTGTACTGTCCCTTCTTCTGTTAAATCATAACAATATTCAGGTCATAGAGGGATCAAAACTGTTAAGCTCTGAGATTTCTGATAGAACAAAAACTAGAGGTCTTATCATCATTTTTTTTGGCTGTTTGAACGGACTCAGGCAAAAGGAGACATTCTTCTTCATTTGTTAAAAGTAAACTAAGGAACAGAGCATTTAAGAAAGCTAGGAATAACAGCCAACATGCCTGTCTTCATTATCCTATGGCCTCCAAAGGAGATCCCCTGCAGGCAGCTGACTTCTCTACACATTCAGAGTGAACATTTAGCACTGAGATTCTCCTTCAAGAACCTTTGCACAAGGAAAACTTCTGCACAAGTAAAACCTTTTCTGGTGAAAATTTCACCTTTTCATGGTGAAAATTTTTCTGCTGAGAATGTGTAGTCAAGGGAAGCACTAAAATTGTTAACAGCCCCACCAAAAAAAAAAAAATCTCAAAGGTAATTAAAATTAAGGAAGCAGGCTTCAGATGTAAATTTTCAGCTTGCCACTTTTTCTACACAGAGGTGTAAATATAGAATATTTTGCTGATTCAGGCTTGGCCAGCCTCATGCTCAGAGTCTGTCTTCATACATGTGAAGGGAATTATATAAATGGTCAGCTGTACCTGTGCAACTCTAGGAGCCTTAAGCACTCAGCCACGTTTACTCTGATTTTGCAGACCAATGCTCTTTAGTGGCTGCTGATGTTTTAGCTCTAATTAATGCTAAAAGTATGCACGTCACAAAGATGTGTCTCGCTCAGCTCCACTGCGTTCTAACAGAAGGCAAAAAATCCATGTAGGACAAATGATGGTGTTTAATTTAGCCTCTGTTGATTTTGCAGGGGTAAACAGCACTGGATTGTTTTTATCCTGGCAAAGGGCAAGAGTAACAGGCCCTTTTAATGTCCTGGCATTAATAATTAGGGCTAAATCAAAATAAAAAGCATGAATTCAAAATTCCTACAAGCACTGTGTTTTGATACACAGATTGAAATGTGTTGGGTCCTGTTTGTGATTAGCTCTTCTCCAAGGAAATTCTTAACATCAGTCAGCCAACATCTTAAAGGATATAGCTCATGACTTGCCTATAATCCTGGTCACGGACCTGGATTTACATGAGCACAGGGATGTGATCACACATTATCACCATATGTCAATGTATGCTTGCCCACATTTTTAAGAGCCACACTTGTAAATAGGCCCATCATAAATGTTGAGCAATGACAAAATATAGCAAATATTATGAGAATTAGCTCCCCTTTCCACTTGTCATTATCTACAAGAGTCTGTGCTGCTGTTGGTTAATATCCCCTGCAGACAGATTTTTCCCACTGAGTGCTCAGAAATTATGAGATTCAGTGAAGCTGTTCTCTTTTCTTTTATGTTCCATTGAATCCATTGGAATGATGACCCTGTATCTGGAAGTTTAATGTGCTGAGAGATTTCCTCTTATAGGGATAAGCTGAATGTGAAGTTATCCTGTGGTGAGCAGAAGTCTCTGAGTCAGAGACTCAGGTCTCAGCCTATAGAAAATAAGTTGGATGTAGCAGCAAACTGAACTCATGGTTTTGCTACTGGAGGCGTGCAGGATTTATCACCTGTTTCACTGACCAATTTATCCAAAATCAAATCATGGTCTTCCTAGTTAATAAAAGCAAACCAGTGTCAGTCACACTATCAGTAATAATTAATGGCTCCTTCAGAATATGTCCAAATCCCTCAAATAAAACAATCGTCTAGACAATACCCTAACCACTTGGTTCAAATTCCATCCACGTTATCACCAAATGCTCCTGCCATCGGTTTCTGAGGCAAAGCGATCAAGATTGAACAACACACAGCATATACTCACAGCTCTTCCATACAGCTATGATTTAAAGTCCCTGTTTAAAGCGTTTGACCTCACCTATCTTTAACAAAGTCACAGGTACCAGTGACCCATTTCTGTTTATGGTGCCAAGCTGGTGTGAATGCGAAGTATAAGTAATCAGTATGGTGAATGTGCCATGCAATTTCACATACCCATCATGGGGGAAGGGGTTTGCAAGGGTACACATGTAGTACTGCTTGCCAATAGACACAGGTTGTTTAACAGTCACCTCCAGGCAGTAAAACCGGTTGCCAGTTCAAGTGGCAGGTAATTTTATAGGATAATTATTAACCTTACTGGAGTTGTTAGAGACTAGCAGACTTGTGAAGTGTGAATTATTGCTATCCATCTGACTGGGAAGAGCAGCTAATCCCCCCAAACATTTTATGTTGAGCTGAAGATTATCCCCCTTTTTAGATATTAAAAAAAAAAAATCTTCAGACAGCATCAAATTGCATACAAATTTTACAGTTGTAAGAGAGCATTTACAAGATTTCTCTTCAATTTCTCCTCCAGCCATCCACCACCCTTCATGATCACCCTTCTTTCCAACAATATCTTAGGAAAACAGTTCTGTCTCAGCCCTCTCTGATACTGCCATCTTCTTATTACACCACAAGCAATGAAGACATTTCTAAAGATGGTATCAGAGCTAACACCTTGCACTAAGGCAGTCAGCATGGCTCTGTCAAGGTCCCATAGTCTCCCCTCCTCCACCTTATTGCTCTCTACAACTATCTAAAGGGAGGTTGTAGCCAGGTGGGGGCTGGTCTCTTCTCCCAGGCAATCTGCGCCAGAACAAGAGGACGCAGTCTCAAGCTGTGCCAGGGGAAGTTTATGCTGGATGTTAGGAAGAAATTCTTCATAGAGAGAGTGATTGCCCATTGGAATGGGCTGCCCAGGGACATGGTGGAGTCCCCATCACTGGAGGTGTTTAGGAAGAGACTTGATAGGGTGCTTGGTGCCGTGGTGTAGTTGATTAGAGGGTGTTGGATGATAGGTTGGACACGATAATCTTGAAGGTCTATTCTATTCTATTCTATTCTATTCTATTCTATTCTATTCTATTCTATTCTATTCTATTCCTTCTCACTTGAAGTAAAATTTGTTGAGCTAAGGATATAAACCTCCTCCCCCCTTTCTTATTATCAAGCCACTGGTGAACTACAAGGCAGTGTGATTGTTTTCCTCTCCTTTCCACTGCTTCCACCCAGCACTGTCCCTAATGCTGAGCTTTCAGTACATGTCCCAAAACCAAATGTCTCTATGGAACATTATAAGGACATATTTTATAAAGGAAGGTATGAGCAAACAAACTATTCTGTATTTACTAGGGTCAGCTTAAGATTGCTTAAAGCATCAGCAGTACATAATGCTGTAAACAAATGGAGGCTTACCAGAGGGGAAGAAATTAAGACAAACTGTAGCTCATCCTTTGAAGGGTCTCTTCAGCTTTCCTGAAAAGGGAAATGATAGAGCATCACCCACATCATTCCCTCTTGCATATGGTATTACTCACCTTGGTCTCTCATTCCTGCCCTAATACATAACTATGTGTTTGCATGTCTTTTCTCCCTGGGCATCTGAAACAGTCAGTGAGAAACATGCAAAACTTGACTATTCCTGCAACAACTGCAGAAACGTGGTGTCAGTACCCCTGGAGACGCCAATATCCTTGTTGCAAGCCCCATCTGCTGATGCTCCCACCCATTAAGCTCCTGCCACATACTTGCATCCATACATACTGGTGTCAACCGTGCAGATGGAAAGATGGTTTCCTGATGTGAGTTACTGGCATTTTCCATTCACAACTGGCAAGTGTCTGCCACCAGGGAAAACAGTGAATTTCAAAAGTTTGTCCTTTGTTGATTTGTTACCAATCTCTTGGCTGCTTCCTCTCCTCCCTTCCATGTCTCTTTTGAAATAGCACATTTCTGCTGCTGTATTTTGAAGGGATGTTCCCTTGATTATCATGGCCTTTCTTCTCATATCCCCAGAGTTTTTTAACTGTCTTTTTTTTGTTGTTATTTTTCACCAGTGAAAGAAAAAAAAATGTACTCTGTTTTTTTCTTTTTCAGAGACCTGCTAAACATCAGTGCACAATGCAAGCCTTTGTAGGCTTGCATTTCTGTCATTGGTTTCCTCTCTACTCACCTTATTTCTTGATGCAAGATCAGGAAATGTTTTCTTCAAGGACCACACAAAGCCAAAATGTGCTATTTCTACTAGACCAAAAAGAGTAAATGCATGTAACAGTAAAAATGCAACCACCTACTTTTCCACCACAGAGCAACTCCTGTTTCGCACAGACAGCGCCGATAGGGTGACCCCGGAACTACGAGGCACACCAGAGTCCAGCAATCACTTTCATTCATTCCTCTTGTATCCCAGGGGCAGTTTTTTGATCTTATTTTGGTTTTGACTTTTCTGAATGTGACACTAACCTAAACATGAATTTTCTATTTCTTACACCATCTCACTTTGCCAAAGCATGGTCTAGTTACACAGCACTTTTGTGCCAGCAATAGGCAATTCAGTTTCTAGGATAATGAATATCACTGCATTCTCTTTTAGAGAATATCTGGTATTTTTGCTTTTTTTTCCTAATTTTGTCTTAAAGCTTCCCAAAACTCTGTCTTTTCTCCTTTTATAGTCCTTTTGTAGACTATAAAAGAAGCCTTTTATTATCTATATGCCTCTTTTTATAAGCATCCTGGTGATATACATTGTAAACTAAGAAAATACTAGGACAGCATAATTAACGAGAGGGCTTTAAACTCCTCTTTTGTATTTTTAACTTGTTTTTCTTACTGAATTTGTTGAACTTCTTGATCTTTCTACCAGTCAAATGTGAAATTTAATTTACAAATTTAAAATAAATTTGTAAATTATTGGTATTTGTTTATATGGAAGAGGAAATAAACTGGTGCAGTCTGTATATATAGGCTGGTCCGTAATCTATCCATGTAGCTATAGATTCTGCTTACTCGCAGTCCAGAAGCCACTGCAGATCATCAAGCACAAGGCTGAGATGTGGGACTTCTTTTCCTTGGTTCTTTTCCTGGACTTTTTTGAGTAAAAAATTTCTTCTTTTATATTTATTGTACCCATTTGGTTCATCTAGGGTTCTTTAGCTTGTCAACTCTCTGCGCTGAAGTTGTGTGTGTTCATACAGTGCTTAGTGCAGAGCAGCTCTGATCTCTGGTAAAGCACACAACTAATTTCTAAGTAAATACCAACCAAAAGAAGAATTTGAGGTTTTGTCACACAAATACTTCCTGGCTAGCAGGTAACAGGTGTGTGAGACTTGCCCTGCTTTTTAATCTTGGAGGACCCAGACATGTGTTTGCATTGGTAAGAAAAGATCAAAGCGTAGCTGTGTTGTGCTGGCTAGGGGAAAGGGGTAGGGAAGGTCAGTCTAGACAGGAAAAATGAGTGAGAACAATTGCTCTGCAGGTCTGTGCCTCTGAAGTTACTCTGCCAATGGGCTGATGATCTCCTGTTAGACAAGGTGACTCTTTTACACTTAAAGGTGCCACCTACAACAAAAACCATCTCTTTTCAGGTACATAACAAAATATCCTGAAAATATATTACACCAAATCAATGTCTGATACTCCATTTTTATAATACCTTGTTGTCAGAAGGGAAGGTCTCCACAGAAGTTTATATAGTTCATGTATTGAGTCCCAGTATCAACTTTTAGAGGAACTTAAAATAAATGACAACAAATATTTAAGTGTGACACACCAGCTATATATCAATGGTGGCACAAGGGCGACAAGTCCCTAATTAATAAACAAAATCACTTTGGGTTTGTTAGATAATTTTACTGCTTGTAGAAGTCTGTTCCAAAACACACACCATCTGATAGCTAGTAGATTTTTTTCTGATATGTTATCCTTTTTGAGGACACATATATTGACAGTTATGTTCTTGTTATCATGTTGATATTGTCACTGACTTTATTATTGCCTATAGTTGTCTCTCCTCCTAATATATATTTGAGTGAGCAGCCACATCAACCCCTCTGCCTTTATTTTGTCAGACCAAAAACCATCATCAGAGCAGCCCATTCACTAGAAACTTTTCTCCAAACCCCTTCCAACCTGGATTGAAGTCTTAGGAGAGGTTAAGGAGCATCACATGCAGTTTTCCTCATGGCACAACACTTTTCCTTGCCCAAGGTAAACCAGCACACATATTCTTTGTACAGGAAGATAATTTTGGGAATTAGCTGCCTGAGTGTCATTTCATCTGGTTTAAAAGTTCATTTTTTGATTGTTCCATAATGAAGTTTTTTTCTGTTTTTTTTTGTTGTTGTTGTTGTTTTGCACCCACAGTCTCAGCCCTCATTTCCTAACAAACTTACACACATTATTACTGTATTTTTTCAAGAATCAGATCTAGTTGCAATTGCTTTCTCACCTTTCCCATTTTGCTATAAGGGAACCATTGCTTTGTGGACACATTTACTCGCTATAAACTCAGAAGTTGTTGTAAACTTGATAAGATTATCGGCCATTCTCTTGATTCCAGATATTTCCTACACTGTCTGAATTTGCTATGGATCCCCAGAAACCTGTTTACCTTTTTTCCACTCCAAGGAAAAGGTTTTAAATCACCACAGTCTATGGCACAGCAATGTCTCATTGAGAGATGGTGCAATCAAAATACTGAGGATGAAGCCAGCCAGAGTGTCCCAGCACTGTCCCTTTCTTAAAGGCACAGCCTCAAATGGTCACACTCAGGATCAGTGAGGTGGGTGGAAGTTTGAGAAAAAGCAAATTAAAGATTTTTATTTTTGTCATGGTCCTTTTCCTTTATATTTAGAGAATTCCTGTTGGAGAATTATGTTTATCTGGGGACATAAAGGTGACATCTCAAGTGATACTGTTTGGTTCAACAGGATCTTACACCGAGGAGGTGGTGGAATCACCATCACTGGAGGTGTTCAGGAGGAGACTTGATAGGGTGCTTGGTTGCATGGTTTAGTTGATTAGGTGGTGTTGGATGGTAGGTTGGACATGATGGTCTTGAAGGTCTCTTCAAACCTGGTCTCTTCTCTTCTCTTCTCTTCTCTTCTCTTCTCTTCTCTTCTCTTCTCTTCTCTTCTCTTCTCTTCTCTTCTCTTCTCTTCTCTTCTCTTCTCTTCTCTTCTCTTCTCTTCTCTTCTCTTCTCTTCTCTTCTCTTCTCTTCTCTTCTCTTCTCTTCTCTTCTCTTCTCTTCTCTTCTCTAGGGTCTAGGCTTATTAATCATTTCACTATGTACACATCATGGCTCATGAAGGTCTTAAATTTTATTCTTACTAAGTCTAAATATGACTCTGGCTCCTCTTGCAACCAGTGCTCAGGAAAACATCTTTCACTGGAAGAAAAACATTCCTATATGTGCTTGTTTCAAGGAAATTTATCCATTTTTGGTTCTTCAGTTTCCTTGATGTTGTTTCCCAAGATGTAAATCTTCTCTGGAGTCCCTGTTATGGCTTTTTTGTTTCTTCCATTTTTCTAGTCTTCATTTATTTTTGCAGTCCAGGCTCTGGTTCATTGATTCTCAGCCTGGGTGAACTGTGAAAAACCCACTATTAACTTACTCCAGTTGCATGTATCTAAATATGGCAGTGTCTTTTTTCCTGTGAAAAGGTTTGCCAAGAGACTTTTAATCTAACCTTGTGTCATTATGTCTCTCATGGAAATCCATGATGTGGAGAGGTCTTTACCATCTGCTTCCATCAGAAGGGTTATCTCAGTGTCTAGACACTACAACGATAGGCTTTTTAGGGTTGCTGAGAGATAGACAGGGCTTTGGAGAGCTCGCATTTAATCCTCTTCAGATGTGGATGGATGTTTTTCTGCAGTCTGGGATGAAGTTCAGGATTCTATTTTGAACAAATTTGCCCTGGAGTGTAAATGGGACAACTTTGGTTAACAGTAAACTCTAACAAGTCTGAGATATTAACTGTGGGATTAAATAATATGAGCCTCAGAGGGCCTGCATTTTGATATAGGACATATTTATCTTTCTGGTTTTAACAGAAATAAGATTTTTGAAGCAAAGTAAAAAATGCTTCATACTCCTTTAATGATAATGCTATCCTTCAAAGTAACAGTTACAGAAAACACAAAACAACAAAACAGAAAGGATGTGTATGCCTATATGCACGTGAAGATTTTACTACTGACACTTTAGAAATATATAGATTATGAAAAAATGTCTTTAATCTTGTGGGCAGCTCACTCTTTATTTTGGTACAAGTCTGTTCTCAGGAAATAAGAATAAAGCAAATAAATGCATTCCTACCCTATGTAGCCTTCTGATACTTGTGAGAGCACAATGCAGTGATATTTGGGTTTTAAATAGCAGAAAGCAGCATCTGTTCTGAAAACCCACTTCCTCAGAAACTTTTAAAACTGCCAGAGGTTCCTGTGCCATGAGGTGTATGTCCTTCTGCACTGCTCCTGCTGGTCCCATAGAACCCAACACAAGGAATGTGCTACCCCTCACCAGATGGTCACTGCTCTCACCATCAAATGGCTGAAAATATGTTGCTAGTCCAAGTTAGAGACATCCTCAGGAAGCTCCCTGGTCTGATATGTCCCTCTGACTATTACCTGCTACTGGTAATGCAGGTTAGCAGTGATAGAATAGAATAGAATAGAATAGAATAGAATAGAATAGAATAGACCAGACCAGGTTGGAAGAGACCTTCGAGATCATCACGTCCAACCTATCATCCAACACCATCTAATCAACTAAACCATGGCGCCAAGCACCCCCTCAAGTCTCCTCCTAAACACCTCCAGTGATGGCTACTCCACCATGTCCCTGGGCAGCCCATTCCAATGGGCAATCACTCTCTCTATGAAGAATTTCTTCCTAACATCCAGCCTAAACCTCCCCTGGTGCAGCTTGAGACTGTGTCCTCTTGTTCTGCTGCTGGTTGCCTGGGAGAAGAGACCAATCACCACCTGTCTGCAACCTCCCTTCAGGTAGCTGCAGAGAGCAATAAGGTCTCCCCTGAGCCTCTTCTCCAGGCTAAACAATCCCAGCTCCCTCAGCCTCTCCTCATAGGCCTTGTGCTTGAGGCCTCTCACCAGCCTTGTTGCCCTTCTCTGGACACGTTCAAGTGTCTCAATGTCCATCTTAAACTGAGGGGCACAGAACCGGACACAGTACTCAAGGTATGGCCTAACCAGTGCTGAGTACAGGGGCTCTAACTTCTCAGACTGTAATACATCAGCTATTTAAATAGAAATGTATTGATAATGAGACAAAAGGAAGAGGATAGTTGGATCCAGCCACCACTTGACAGGTCTTGCTAAAGGTTAAATTCTACCAGTCCAGCATGGAAGCAGTGGGATGAGATAAGGAAGCATACAGCTGCCTCTTTGTCAAATCAGCACAGAGTACTGTGACAGCCTTGCATTTCTTTGCATATGGAAGGAAGGGGACTAAAAAAACAAACAAGGATGAAACCAAAAGCTATTTCAAATTCCACTTGTCATTTGTGCTGAAGGGATATCCAACTTTTAAGCAGTTGATAACAGGTGAGCAATATTGGTCATTCCTGAAGGAAATTGTGTTCACATACTTTTCCCAGACTGCTCTATCAGTTCAGTTCATCATGCTGGGATCTTTGCCATGTTCAAACAGGGTAGAAATGGAAAGGTTTTCTTTCTACACAGAGACAGTGTGCCATGATCCCACATATCAGGACATACACTTTCTTAATCAGCTTGAACTTTTGCACCCAGTTCCACAGCTTAGATTGCTTACACTCCTGAGATGGCTACTGACAAAGTTGGTATCTGCATGCACTTCTGAGCTTAATTTTGTTGGGTAGGAGCTCTGTTGTGAAGCTGAGTGCCACAGATCACAGCTGCAGTGGGATATATTGCCATTTGGTTAACAAGGACCACCTTTCTGAAATACCAACAGGATTAGGGTTGTTTGCCAGAGATACTAGGAGCTACAGAAGGCTTCCTAGCCATTGAACACATTGTTCTGTGAAATTGGATTGCTTTTGCTTTTCACTCTCTTTTTAATTTTTTTTGTTGCTAATATGAACAGACTTTCATAATACTTTATATCATGACATACACGCATTATTACTTTAGACTAAATGAAGGTATCTCATTACTTTGTTTTTCAGGTGGTGATTTGGACCCAACTCCCGTTCTTCTAAATAGAACAAGAACTATAGAGAGAAACACTTCATTTTGTGTTAAATACTTCCCAGCAGTATTAAAGAGTTGAGTGCATTTTGCTCAAAGTCATCATTCACTGACAGCAGAGAATACACAGGACTAGGAAAGATCATCCATCTTTTCTCTGACCACAGCCTGCTACAGACCTTCACCACTGTGGGCATGTTTTCGTACAAATGTACTTATTTTACATCTGGAATAGTGCTTCTTCCCACTGCTGGAAATGGAGACTTTCCTGATAGCTTGGAGCAGAATGTTTCCTGATCCCTCTCACTGGAGGTAGAACAACTCAGAAAGCTGAGAGGTCTCACAAATATCACCTTCCTGTTACCTGTGTTCACAAGACAGAAAGTCTCATGTGATGACAGTTAAATAATTGAGAAGTCTCACTGAATCACACTTCATATTTTTTTCCTTACTAGAGTGAGATCGTGTGCTGCAAAAAGCTGTTTGAAAATGAACAAGTCTCAGATGAAATAAGTGAGAACTGACAGGTTTAGTCCTGCACATTACATTCTCTTGTAAACTAGAGAGATGCTTTCTGTGAAGATTTTCCACGGTCCATTAAAAAAATACTCTTTTGTCTTGGATATATGCTGTCGAGAGACACTTAGCTGTAACAGTGGATAGGATTTATAAGGAAAGCTACATTTGTATAGCAAAAAAGAGCAGGGGGTAAAAAGGGATTTGTACATTTAAGGGATTACATTCCAGGGTAAGAAAACAAGTTTCATTAAGCATTACTACAGGAAAAAAAGCTACCACCACCATCTCAAGCATGTACTAGATGCAACTTCCTGAGTCACAGGAGCAGACTGCAGGGCTTCGGTGTTCTCCTGCCCTCCATAGAGCTTACTCTGTGAATTGGGGGAAGAACCTATTTGGCAATCCTAACTGTATTCTACTTTGTCATCATCCAGAGCAACTCATAGATTGTGCACTGGACTGAAAGGTCTCTCTGAGGAGGAAGGGATGAGATTGCAGAAGTAATGAACCTAAGTGACAGCTGGAGATTTTGGTTAGCCTTTCGGGAATACCCAACCTCGAGCCTCAAATTTTCTATTGCAGATGCCAGTTTTCTACCACAAGAATGAAACCAAATCTTTCAAATTTCAAATCTAATAAATCCAAGGCATTTGCCTGGGTACCCTAGGAAAAACTTATTTTTTTCTGCTGGGGAAATAAAAAAAAAAAAAGACAGCTAAAAATAAAATTGGCACTAGAACACACACATGGAACACAGGCCATGGACCTGCTGGAGCAGGTCTAGAGGAGGGCTGCAAAGATGACCAGAGTGCTGGAGCACCTTTCCTACCAATGCAGTGTGAGAAAAGTGGGGATTGTTCAGCTTGGACAATAGAAGACTCTGGGGGACTTTAAAGCTACAATTCAGTATTTGAAGAAGACCTACATGAAAGCTGGGGAGGAACTGTTTACAAGGGCATGTATGGGACAAGGGGCAAAGGTTTTAAACTAGAACAGGGTAGACAGAGGTTGGACATTAGGAAGATGTTCTTTACAATAAGTGTAGTGAAATGCTGAAACAGTTTTCCCAGAGATGAGGTTGAGGCCCCATCCCTGAAGACATTTGAGGTCAAGCTTGATGGGGTCCTGAGAAACCGGATCTAGTTAGAGATCACTTCAGGGGGGTTTGACAAGATCACAGAATCACAGAACATTAAGGGTTGGAAGGGACCTTGAAAGACCATCTTCTCCAACCCCCCTGGCAGGTCACACAGGAATGTGTCCAGGCAGGTTTTGAATGCCTCCAGAGACAAAGAGTCTACAACCTCTCTGGGCAGCCCATTCTAGTGTTTGTCACCCTCACAGAGAAAGAGTTTATGTGTTCACATGGAACGTTCTATGCTTCAGCTTGTTCCCATTGCCCTTGTCCTATCATTGGACATCACTGAGAAGAGCCTGGCATCATCCTCTGGACACTCACCTTTCACATATTTATAAACATTAATGAGGTCACCCTTCAGTGCCTTTTTCTCCAAGCTAAAGAGGCTCAGCTTCTTCAGCCCTTCCTCAGAAGGGAGATGTTCCACTCCCTTAATCATCTTTGTGGCTCTGCATTGGACTCTTTCAAGCAGTTCCAAGTCCTTATTGACAGAAGCCCAGAACTAGACACAGTATTCCAGACATGGGAGAGACCTTGGAGTGTCTCTTCCAACCCAATGCATTATATAATTCTATGATTTAAGCAACTCTATCATTAACTGAAACAGATTTGTAAGAGGAGTTGAGTACTACTTGAATACTCCTTAAGGGTTTTAGCATCCAGCCCTGGAAGCCACTTTAATTTTCAGCATACTTCTGAAAGTAGAGCAATGTTTAGACATTGTCACTTGTGATTGTTAAGTTGCTATGACAAACTTTGCCAACTGGCCCACACATACACAAAACAGAAGTACAAATGTTTGCATCCAACACAGTGGTTACAGAATAAGCTTTGTATACTTGCATGTGCACACACACACTTCAGCTCTTTGAAGTAGAACCAACATAAATAAAGGACTTACACCACTAAAACAAAGGTTTTGGTAATGTGGTTCTGCTCTGCACTCTCTACAAAATTGCATCCTAAGTGCAATCCTGGCTGTGTGACTCCTTTGGGAGTGAAAAAGCATCCATCTGCTCCACTGGTAAATAAATTGGTCTTTGGTGAGGAAACCAGCAAGCCGATGAGAAGGGTGTTTGGCAGCAATCAGTCTTTTGAGAGATCAGGTTGTTGATGGAAAAATGTGACCCAGAACCTGCAACAAGTGAAAGCATTTCCTTTCACACCCATCTCTGGTGTTTACCCTACAAATGCACTCTACAGCTCCATTTCCTATATGATGCCCCTTCTGAAATCAATGACACATACAACAAACCATAACGATGAGAGGCACAGCAAAGGGTCCTCTCAGCTCCCCCTGACTCCCAAATTGGTATCAATAAACAGAGAGCTGCATCTTTTAGGGTATATCTAATGATTATATTTTACTTAACTTTTTTTACCAACAGAAGAGAAGGAAATGAAAACTCTGAAGGTACCAGCAATTCAGGTAGGAACCCCAACACCAGGAGAGACCAAGAACGCCCAAGCAGACACAAGGACTTATTCTAGGTAGTGAAGCCAAATTAAATGTTTTATTTGGGAAAAAAAATAAATTATGAGTCTCAATAATATTTAGGTTTGGGGAAAAGACTGTGGTGGATTGCTTTTCTGACTAGCTAAATTCCTAGAAGAAAGTGAGTGCTAGGAGTGAAGACCTGTTACCTGGGAGAAGTTTACTAAACTTATCAGAACCTTTATTTGCTTCTCTGTCTTATCTGTCTATGTCCTGGTTTTTTGTCCTAGAGTCACCAGATCACAGATCTGTCCAATCTGTAGGGGACTTCAGGTGTCCCTAAACTAACTTCCTGCCCAAAGTGAAGTCATAGTATCATAGTATCATAGTATCATTCAGGGTTGGAAGGGACCACAAGGATCATCTAGTTCCAACCCCCCTGCCATGGGCAGGGACACTCCACACTAGATCAGGCTGGCCGGAGCCTCATCCAGCCTGGTCAGCTGCAAGACCAGGCCAGGCTGCTGCGAGGCAGGTCTTGAAAATCTCCAAGGACAGATACTGCACAGCCATCCTGGGCTTCTGCTCCACTGCATGGCTGTCTTCACAGGAATGCAGTTTCTGCTAGTATATGGTCTGAATCATTTAACTTATGTTCATTGCTTTGTCATTGTATTCTCCTGTTAAGATTTTGGCTCTATCTTCTAAAGTCTTGCTGAAGAAGGCAAATATACCAGCAGGGATATTCCCAAAATTAACATGATTACAATCAGTCTTAGTATGAGCATATTGCCAGCTTTATGACAGTAGACTATTTGCTGAAGACAGAGTGCTACATGTAAAGACATACAGCCTAAGCAAAACTGACCAATTTTGACAGAGTATCACGACACAATCCTTGAAGACATTAAAAACTTACCAAAAAAATAGACCAAACTGACTAGTAGTATGTAAGATTCTAATTCAAATAATTATTTTTCTGTGGAGGTCCTCAGATACTCTCAGATACTCTCTCAGAAACTCTCTAAATATTTGGCATTTTTGTAGCCACCACCATTCCATCACCTCCATGGCCCCCACACACAGTGGTAGCTTGGTGTTACAGATTTTTCCCATGCTGCTTTTACAGTGAAGAGTACATCAATGTTCACTACATCTTTTGAATACAAGCATGAACTAGGTAGGAGTACAGCCAATGGAAAAATCTTCATAGGTGTAAATAAGATGTGTTGTACAGCATGTGATAATTACTTCTTCCCATCACCTAAATGGAAGGATTGGTTCTTTGCATGAAAGAAGCTAGGAAAAAAATCCAGTTATGAGGGCAGTGGGGCTGGACCACCTAACAACTCTGTAAGAGTAGAAGAAATTCAGTAAAGCCTTTTAAGAACAGGTTAATTTGGGATACTTCTGCTTCAAGGCAAGAGTTATATGAAGGTTGATTTGTCTATATTCTAGTTTTGTGATAGCTGCTCCCTTCTTGTGGCCAGCTTTTCTATGTCACCTTGAAGGGTTAGATGGCAAGTTTTTAATGTCACACATGAATCTGCAATTTAGGAGTAATTTTAAAAGCCCAGAAGATAACTGAAGAATAGAAAAATCATGAGAGTAGTGCAAGAACAAAAAGAAGGACAAATGAGTAAGGAAGTCAAAGATCTAACGGACAACAGAGAGATCAATGCCAGCCAAGGGAGGTTTGCTGAGAAGAGTGTTAGACAGTACTCCAGAGTATCATTAGTGCTTCTTGGGCCATAAGACTTGATTTCCGTTGCTGGCAGACTCACAGCTTCACAGAAGAGCTGTTGATGGTTCAGTACCCAAGAGGATGAGAAACAGCTTTGGGCCAAAAAATGCTTGTATTAGTGATGACTGCACACTTGGGTGATAGTTCACCCACATTACAAATGAGGTAAGTTAAAACCAGAACTGTAGGATGTTGGTTGCAAGGACCAGGTCTCACTCACTTTGAAGCCCAGTAGAAAAATGTTTCTTCATTATGTATGAAGTCATACATTACCTCTTACCTAGTAGGCCACATGAAAATTGGTTCTGCCATTGTTGTTGCCCCATAAAACCTTCAGTGTCAGAACATGTTCAAGTCAGCAGGACAGAATCTGATTTTCAAATGGGAGCACAATATGGTAAAGTAACTGTATCTGCTATAGTCCTGTGCTTACAAGTCTGTACTTAATTCCACAGGAGGAATGGTCAGCAGTCAGATTGCCTGGCTCTGGCACAAGTCTGAGGGGAACAGCAGAGGAGACATTTGGATAGCTGCAACAGGGTTTAGGCTGTTAAGTGATTGAATGAAGAATGAAAATACACGTATTTACCATGAAACAATACAACTTGAATCCAGAGCATTTTTTCAACCATCTACAGAATCTTTAATTGTTATTAAACTGAAGCCTGCAGAGTGTAAGCAGAATTCTTCAATTCTACCATGGCAAGCCTAACCACAGAAACAAAGTATAAAGACACTTGTGTCTTTTCAAGTTGAAGCCTGTGGGTTTGGAATAGCAAAGTGACAAGGCTTGTTTTGTTTTGTTTTTCCCAGATCAAAAGTTCATTTTGTTTTCTTTTGCAGATTACCTCTGCTTTACTAGGCTTTGACTGAAAGGAACAGCAAAAGTATCAAAATATCTCCTATATTCCTTTTCTTGCAACACATCTGGCCCAACCAAAACCAGGATACTTCTGCTTCCCCTGACCACTGGCTGACTGAAGTCAGTTCTTCCAGGATGGTTATTTAAGAGGTGTGACAGTCAGACCCAGTAGTGTTATTTCCTCTGCCAACCCTCTTTCCCAGAGATTGTCGTCATTTTCCCAGGGGCAGGCGTGCCCAGAGTAGGGCAGTGTGTTGTCAGCCTCCCTGAACCATTTACAAGATAGCTATTTTATTTCAGCACTGTGAAAACGGTTTCCTTCCACTCCTTTTTGGGCAACCACACATGTTGTACATCCCTTAATGTGGGGAAGAGCTGCAGACATGGATCAAAGCTGATAATAGAATCATGGAATAAACGAGGCTTAATAGGCTAACTGCTTCAAATGTGATTAAAGTTACAAGAAACCAATCCTTCTCCTTAACCAGGCCTGGCAGTTCCAGGTTAAAAACTGATTTTGTGAGGTTAGATGCCCTTCTTCCATATTAGACTAGTTTCTGTATTTCCCCCCCCTGTTCCCACAAGCTGCAATTTGCACATTTCCTGACAGAACCCTGCCAAGCCATCAAAGAGACAAGCTGGCAACTTTAGGGAGTGAGCAGCAGTTTTAAGCAGAAGAGAAGGGGCCAGCCAACTACTCAGCTCTCATCCCGCTCCCAGCAAATCTCCATGATAATTTTGTAGGTCCTGGCATTTTTATTCACCTTTTGTAACCAGTAATTCATCAGGTTTGCCTCTCCCTGTCACTTGCAGGCCTACGTATCATATTGATTTACAATACAGAAGGCACATTAAACATCAGTGTTCCCTGGCAGCAGATAGTGTGCAAAACCAACTTTCTTCATGTTCATCTTAGAAGGTATTCCACATATTAAAAATATGAAACAAGATTTATTTTTTTTTTTCATGCTAATTAAATTTTATTGTAACACAAAGGGACCTGAGTGTAAGAGAAATTTGCTACAGTACTGTTAAATCATGTGCATGTTAACATTTTTTCCATCTCTGCAAAATATGCCACATTGTTATATACCATCAGCAAGCAGTAAGTTCAGGACAGGAGACTTGTAACTGATGTTACCTGCAATATGAGACTAAATTGCCAAAGAAAAAGATGGTATTTAGGAGACACGTTGCAACACATGTTGGATTTTCAAAGCATCCACCATTTTCTGCATCAGTGAGACGAAGACCATTTGCAAGGTCTGTAGCACCTGGTAAGGAACAGCTTTCCTAAAAGGGAGAGTTAATAATCAGAGTGGACCTACTCAGAGAGCTGTGCAATCAAGAACACTATAGAGAAAGCACACAGGGATTGAGCATTCACTGCCTGTCACAATATGAGAGCTAGAGGACCTCAGATGAAGTTAACAGGTGGCAGGTTTAAAACAAACAAGAGGAAGTACCTTCTTTTAACCAATTACACTATGGAAACTCATTATCACAGGATGTTGTGGATGCCAAATGCTTGCACTGCTCCAAGAAGTGATTAGACATGATAAGGTAAGAAAAGTTAAACAAAGGCTACTGAGCACAAAGGCATCATGGTTACAGGACACTCCTGAACTACAAGCAGTACAGCAACAATCATTATACCCTTTTCTGCTCTTGTGGCCTTCCTGACTTGTCTGTTCTCAGCTGCTACCAAAGACAGGATACTGCTCCAGAGGACCCTCTTCTCTGAGGCAGGAAGCCATTCTTGCACATATTACTAGTAGCCAATGTGCCAGATCTGGCCAATACAGCACTCCTGTCTAGCCCACTCTTTTTGCCCAGGACAGTCCATAAATAGCTGTTCAATAAGCAAATGCCACACAGGTGACTCAGCTACACCCACATATAACCCAACACAGAGACAATGAGCAGCTACTGGGGGTGCAGCCTCTGCCAACACAGCTTCCCACTCCCTCACAGCAGCACCCATCTGGCTGGCAGGCTCCCATCCCCAGGGAAGCAGGGTGCACCTTAAGGGATTTGCTCAGGGCCAGGAAGAGAATTTACTCTCTGTGGGAAGGGAGAGATACTGTGTGAAGAATACTGCAAGCACTTACCCTGTGAGAGTATGTTCTCCATACTCTGTGACATGGAGAGCATGTGCATATACAGCCTAGACATAGCTATGGTGAGCACTACATCTCTTTTCTGCTCTCCTAGTATACGTTCACTGAAGGCAATGGAAGCTCTGCTATTAGCTAGCAGGGTACAGGATCAGCCAAAAAATGCAAGCCTTTTAGTACAGATTTTTTTTTTTTTCCTTTCCCTTCTTATGTTCCAGGACAGAATTACATGGCAAATACATAACCTGATGGATTAACCTAAATAAACTCTCTGTTCTGGCCTCTGGAGGTAGACATGTGATCTCCTTATTCAGCATGAATGGCAGAAACCAAAAATACCCCATAAAAAAATATGGTACATCTGAGTACATTTCATTTTGTAAGATAGTGTTAATATTGAAGGAATAAAAGAAGCAGGAGTTCATCACCAAGTATTTCAAAGACTGATCAATGTTCATCTTTGAATGCATGTATAATGTATATCTCTCAGTCATAAGTTCACGGGTTACACTCCTGTAAAGAAATCTGTGAAGACTTAAAACAAAAAGCTGTCATCCCATCAGCTTTGAAAAGCTGAGACAGCAGAGAAAGGTACTTTGCTAATTCAGCTCTCATTCTATTTTTGCTTTCTACCTAATGATTTCATGCCTTTTAGTTATTTCAGCTACTCTGCAATTTAAAAGTAACTATAACACAGCAAAATAAAATACTTTGTGTTTTTAGAGACCCTTTAAGAAAACTGGATCAAAACCTTCCTCATAGACTCCCTATAAGACAGTATTGCCTTTTTTTACGAGTGGTTTTTCCCCTCTCCCTGTACCCCCGGCTCTGATTTCACTGAGGCAAGTATTTGTGCAGCAGGAATTAAGCAATGCTGAATTAATTCATGATGAATTCAGTTTAGGCTCATATACATAACTAAAGTAATGCATTTTCAGCAAACACCACAGGATCTCCTCTGGAAAGGCAGAAAAATTCATGAAAAAAAGGGACACACATCTCATTTCCTCCCCTCCCCCCCCCCCCCCCCCCCCCCTTTTTTTTTTTTGAGCAGAAATCCCTTACCTTTCTAAAGCATTAAACATGTCAGTTCTTTAAAATACAGCCTGGTGTATAAATCATTGAACAATGGAAGGACTCTTAAAGAACCAGAAACACTTTAAGATTTACTGCCATGGATGTATATTCTTTCAAGACCCCTTCAAACACTTTATTTTCCTTTCCATTTTCCCTTTTTCTTGTCAGTACCTAACAAATAAGGCTCCTTGTTCTTGTCCCTGTAGATGGCAACAAAGAGCTTTGCTGCTGGTCAAATGATTTGATTTGCACCCTAATGAAGTACTGTAGCATATTATAACATCCTCTGGCTACCAGGCACTTGTGATGTCCCAAAAGCAAATCCAAAGCTTTGAGCTGACCCATCACCTCTCTGAACATAGGATACTTCGCTGGTTGGCTGGTCAGGCTCAACTTCCAAGGTTGGATTGCTCTGACATCAGCATTGGACTACATGTCTGCCAGGGAAACATCTAAACCATGCAGAAAGAGAAAAAATAAAAAAGGGGGGGAAAAAAGAAGAATGCAAGCACACAAGCTGGATCTGTAATAATTCAAAACATTATACAATATATTGAAGGTTCAACCCCCACACCCCCCCTCACCACCACCCCACCCCCCCCCACCCCCCCCCACCCCAAGGTAGTTGTTAAAGTACTGGGCTTTCAAAACCCTTGAATCAATAAATCAGTTTTTTTCTTTGGAAGAGTAGGAACATTGACTTAGCAAAATTGCAGGATAATACATCAAATAAAATTACATATAGAAACCATTTTCATGTTCTACACTCTGCTTTTCTGCAATAGATGTTATTAGAAAGGCTGGAATATTTAAGCACATAATATTTCAAGCTGCATTCTGCCACTTACAGAATATTTATTCTTATTGGTGTCTTTTCCCTTCTATCTATAGGGCTAACTGCCAGTTCATCTAAATGTCTGTGTGTATCTTTGAATGTGCATTAGAGTGGGGGAGAGCAGTATTCACATTGCTAGTGTGGAAGATTCCAGTGTGCCATATGTATTCTGGCTTGCAGCACAGATCATGCCTGCAGGCTGACAGGTTCCCATCCTGTATCTCTTCATTATCATGAACTCCTGACCGCACAGTGAAACGTTCAGACAGCAGGAGGAGCTGCATGAGGCCACATCTCATCTGTGTAAATCAGGGCTATCAGTCATCAGATAAAGGATTATATTGGTAACTTGAAGAAACATTGAGGAAAATACAACAGAAGCTTACAAAGCAAGTAAAGAAAAAAACTATCAGCATTTTCTTTTGGGTGTGTGAGCTGTGCTCCCTGCCTACATTCAGCTAGATATGGTTATGAACTCATTCATAGATACCTACCAATATACACCCCTACAATGCCCAAATACCTATCAGTACTACCAAATCTCTAGAAGTTTGTTTGGGTTTTTAAAAGAAAGGAGGAAAAAAACCCAAACAATAACCACAACCACCAGACTTAGTAAGTAAGACTAAGGCGTGGAGCTTGCTAAACAATTCTCCATCTTGCCTGCTGCAAAACCTTGCTCAGATGGTGTAGCTGAGATGGTCAAAGGATTTCGTTCCTGTATTCTTGGTTTTTTTTACTTTGCTGTACATTTCTGTATATATATTGTAAATACTGTATATATTGTATATCTAACCTGCTTTTCCACATTTGCTTGTAAAATAGAGCATTTCCTTTGCTTCTCCGTCTGAGTTAGCTGTGGTTTTTTTTCCCCTTTGTGGGGGAGAGAAAGCTAGGCCTTCTCTCTCAACCCACTACAGTGTAGGAAAGTAGGTAGGATGGAGCAATACATATCAACAGAACAGTTGACAAAATTATGTGGGAAAATCAAGGAAGACTTTTGGATACATTAGCCTTTTTCCAGGTCTGAAACAAACTGGAAGAGCTCATCCCATGTTCACACAGGATGGAAGAGTTTGTTTCCCACAAGCTTAGCACATCATGGGTACAATATCTCAGGTGACTCACTTGTCATACAACCTACACATTTGCTAGTTTAAGGCCTAAAACACATTTAGAAACCTCAGGGCCTGGGGGAAAAAAAAATCTGGAAACATATACAGAAAAAGTTAGTGTTGTAAAGTCTTTTTTCCCTTTCATCTGGTAGGGAAAAATTGGAAAGGGGGGGGGGAAAGAAAAAAAAAAAGGCTTTCATGTGAAATACTCTGTCTCAGAATGAAGGGTGAAAGAAGTAGTAATGTTTACAGCAATAGTGGAATTTTTTCCTAGATGAATGTTTTTCTAAACATCTCCTTCCATCACCTCTCCACCCACACTTTCCAAGGAAAATATTTGCTTTCCAAACTTGCAACGCTTCCAAAATTTTTATATCTGTAGCAAGGTTAGGGCTGGGGATAGGACTGGGTCAAGGATCTGGGCCAGTAAGGTGGGATAAAATCAGGCTGACATTGTAAAAAAAGGATTATAAAACAGAAACTTGAGGCTAGGACAGGCATGAGACTCTGACCAGATTTGAGGACCAGTGTTTATTCTTCAAAACCTGCTATGAAGCTGATAGTTTTTGCAATTGTGGATGAACTTAAACTGCTTGAATACTGGAGCTCACAAATATCTTCTGTAAAAACCAAGTAAAGTGTAACAGTTGCTGCTATTCAGAACAAGGTATAGAACAACCTGCAGTTTTAAAACTAAGCCAGTGTGTGTCAAAAGGTTTCCAAACCCAGCAAAGACCAGTGAATTCAATGCCTGGACTCAGGCAGACATCAGCCCTGTCCGGGGAAAAAGATGCCCATGGTCATATTCATATTTGTTTCTGAAAATGAACTTTCCTGTTTGTATTAGACTTATAAATCCATTCACTGGGTCTGTCTTTAGAAAACACATACACTTGAGTTCTTGTTTTGCATGCAGCTTGCCACACCTCTCTATTTTCAAGGTTTAGTTTTCATTCCTATCTTTGAGATCTGTCAAGAGGTAGCAAATACACTCAGGAGCGCTGATGTGTAAGGAAGCACTACCTTCAGTATTTGGTACTGCTACTATTCTTCAAAAGTAAAGTACCTGTATGCATTGATTTTATTCAATAATACTTTCCAAGTTGCTAAGTACATTTAACCAGCTACATCAGCAGACTTTTACATTCTTGAAGAAATGAATCTTCATTTTCATAAACACATAACAAAGACAAATACTTCAAATTTTCCAAATTTCTGTGTTTTCCTTTCCTCTAAGAAAGAAAGAAAGAAAAAAGTGTGCCCTGACATTTCCTTTCCTCAAAAAGAGCTGCAGATGTTCTGCCTTTTCTCACAATCATATTTGCATAGCTCCCATTGACCTGTGATAGCTGTCTATGTGCTTGCAGCACATATAGGGTAACTAGCACTCACTATAGCCTCAAAGCACTAGAGAAAGTTACTTCAGCACAGGATAAGAACCCCCACACATCATCTTTCAGCCACAGAGCCAAATTTGTTGAGAACCAAACCAAATGCCTCTTCCTCTAAATAATTAGAGGCCGATTACAGTTCATGACCAAGTGTGATTCAGAAAAGCCTTTCCTAATGTAACTCACTCTAAGGACCCAGATGACTTTAAGAAATTGGGCTTGGAAACTCAGTTAAAAGTGTGTCTCATCTGTTTTAATAGTGAAGCTAGAACTCAAGGTAAAAAAAAAAAAAAACAATGTATTAGCATTCATGTTATTTTACATGATCTCTAAATTAGTTATGTAGTGCAATAGTGACACTGGTTTCTAGGTTCATATAGATAACTACAGTTGAAAGCAGGCAGAAAGGTTGATACAGGATAAATGCTTGGAGGGTAGGAATTAATCAGTAGCAGTGCTCATTGCAGAAGCATTTATCTGTAGTTTCCCTCACATTTATTCTTGCAGGAGCAAGGTTATAGTGCTTGCTGCTCAAACTTCTTCGTTTGCAGGGTGCATTTTTCATGAAGATCAACCTCAAACCTATGAATCCAGTTAAAAAGATTTGACAGCAGTAAGTTACACTCTGTTAGCACACCTGTATCCTCCAAAATTCGCTCTGGGAAAATTCACACCTTGGCATTGAGTAGTGTAGCATGTCAGTTACACCCTCAAGTAATTCAAGGTCAAGGCTAAGAATAACTCCTCGGTGCAAACCCAACTTACAATACTCATAAATTTCACCGCTATTTTTGTAGGTACTGTAACCCATGCAAACACATCTCAGGCTTCACCAGGTCTCCTTGTATCTCCCTTAGAGCTCAGGAAGTAGCTAGGGGAGGCAATTATTTTTCCCAAGTGTTTGTATGAATACAAAGTTAATTTCTTGGTGAAAGTTTCTAGAAAACTCTTTTAATCATTTCATCCAAATCCTTCCAGATTCAAGTTCCCTCACATGAAAATCCACATCCTCCCTACCTTATTCACCCTCAGCAAACTTCAGCTGAGTGGTAACCTGGCTGCAGACACTAACGACTCAATTTAGTTTCTGCATTTATAACCCACAGTTCTCAATAGAAATGGTTATATAAATCACAGTGTTTTCCTTTTGTTCCCCATTGCACAATGTAAGAGTGTGACAACACCAGAGTGAAATTCTCATGTTACACCCAGATATGGATTTCAAAATTTCTCTCTGCTGGCTCATTACTGTGGCCATCAAAAAAACTGTATAATTAACACAGAGTACATGTTTGTCTGAAGAACTGAACTTTCAGAATTGGAATATCCTAAATGAAGCAATTGATGAATTGTACAACAAATACATTATTTCTTTAAACCATTCTGGCTGTATGATTCAAAATACATTCCATAAGCAAGACAATGATTATTCAGTATAACTGCATCAGTAGAAGGAGGGAGATACAAGAAAGGCCAGGAAAACATACATGGATCCTTCTATCTCTAAAGAGCTTGGCAGTTAAGCTACAACTACTCCATCCAAATATCCTTTTGTCAAACGCGACTTGTGTATTTCTACCCAGTGTTGAGCTCCCACTAAACCAAAGCAACCTTAGAAATATGCTCCTGCTTCATGTGAAACAGCTCTGAAAAGTGGCTAAAGCCAGCCGCCAGGAATGGCATCCTGATGGGTTTTAGGCAAGATCAATTCTTAGCAAAAGATTTCTAGCAGCACACTGCAGGTTTAAATTCCCCTGGATATCTGCCCTGGTCTTTTTGGAGTTATGCCTAAATATCTAACTACATCCAGGTACAGAGAAGAGTGAATTTGCTTTCTCTGGCCCAGAAGGCTGACACTGTGGAGGAGAACAGCAGGGAGCCAGCAAACTCCTGGGAAAGTTTCAGAAGCATAGTCCTTTCCAGGGCTAGCTCTGCCAGCCTCAGGCACCGAAATATTTTTGGGATGTGGGTTTAATTTTTTTGTTGTTGTTGTTTCTTCATAGGAAAAGTATAGGATGCACAGATGTTTTGTTGGGCTGCCAATTTGATTCCATCCTTCTCACTGCCTTGTGCTGCTTACAGCAGTTTAAACCACAGAAAGAGCAAGCATAACACTAGGCTTCAGCCAAAAGCTGTAGTTTACTGACAATTTACATAGGTATCAATTACTAGACTGGGGAAAACATTGGAAAACCAGACCTTTTATTGAAACAGTGAGGTGCTATGGGTAATGCAGGTGAACCCTTTTGAAACTGCTTTTGTCTGCTGTCTTGCAGAAGGATGCACAAGCCCACTCCTTCATTCCAGTACTCAGCAATGATTTCACATAGTGTTGACTGAGATGTATGGATGCTATTTATTTTAATAATGCTGGGTGAAACCAATCCATGTTTTCTCATGCATCTTAGTTAAAAATAAAAATAAACTATATGTTCTTGGGGAAAAAAAAAAAATCTTAGGAAAGAATCAATGTAAATAAAATTAAAATAATTTAATAATGAGATGTTGAGGGTCGTTGGAGTCATCAGTGAAGCTAAAGGTTTAGATGTCTTGGAGCTGAACACTTCCTCAGCATGGACCCTCATTGTGACAGACCATTCTGTGTTTATTCTCAGTGAGTTTTGGTCTTGGAGGAAGGGGCTGCTGCAGCTACGCTCAAGGAAAATTAATCTCTGGTACTTCACTGTACCACAGCACATTCTAGCTTTCCCTATAAGGAAATACAGTCCTTTTGCTAATGACAAACCAGACCTGCACCATGAACAGGAGCCACTTATTTTCTTCCCCCTTTTTCTTCCCCCTCACCTCTAACTCCCTGTATGCTCTACTCTAATGAAAGGTCAGAGGTTACAACTTTATTTTCCTCCAGACCATGAATGCTAAATAGCACCAGCATGAACAGTTCAATGACCCCTGTGTGTTCTGAAGCCACTGAAAAATGAAAACAAATGTTAATCTGGGGTCTGACTCAGACTCTCTTTGCTGATCTATACTTATGGAGCACATTAGGGCCACTTACAAAATCAGACTGAGCAGTGATCTCTGACCTTGTTCTGTTTTCAGATGGCCTTGCTCCATTTGCTAAAGTCTGCGACTGCTGCTGGCCCCACAGTGCAGTGGCTCACCACTAATTCTCCTGTGGTGCCCACTGACACTCACGTGCAACTTACATAAGCCAGAGCAATCACTAACACACACCAATGGCAAAGCTCCAATTTAAAAGTGGATGGCTAGAGTAGGTGTTATTAGTACCCTGTGTCAAACTGTGATTGCTCACATATGGCCACAGGCTGAATAGCACTTTTGATTCAGGGCAGAGAAAAAAAGAATTGGGGGTAAGAAGAAAAAAACAAACAACAACAAACACAACCAAACCAAACCAAAACCCCAGAAATCAGAAGATAAAGAGATAAAGCAGGCTTGATCTTGCCAATTTCTGATTTGAAATGGCTGGAAATAACTACATCCAAAAATAAACCAAGTTGGATATTATCAAGATTATCTTTTATCTTCTGGATTCCTAGGTGGTTCTGATCTTAAACTGAAATTCCTAATCCAGTGACATTAAAGCCATATATTCAATAGCATGGCAGTTGTTTCCAAAAGGCTTTTGCTGAGGAATACATTCTTCTTGGTGGCATGGCAAAGGAAAGAAGAGAAATATTTTCTTTCTGAAGTTAATATTAAACAACAGTAGTGTTTTTACATTTCATCTCGTTGTTCTGAATGTCATGTTGAGTTGAATGTGCTGCTGATATTCAATACCATGCTGCTGGCATGCCAGCTTTGAAATGAAAGTGCTGGCTGGAGCAAAGTATTATGGGGCTTGCAGTTCAGATTGTAATACGAGAGGCTTCCTGGTCTGGTTGATGCTTTTCCTCCCAGGTTTGGGGTGCTGGTTTTTTTCCACTGGGCTGGCTGTGGGTTGGAGAGTGTGAGGGTAGATCACTGGCTTCTGCTGCTTATTCTGCATTTTGCTGCACTTTTATGAAAACAGACTAAGGTAATTGTGCTTTATATTATTGAGCTTTCAGTAAAACTCTTTATCTCAACTCTTTATCTCAATCCAGAGGAGTTTTTGCATTACTTTCCCTCCCTTCTTTGTTGGAGGAGAGGGTGTGTGAGAGCAGGCTTTGCTAACCCAGAACGCTTTTCATTTATTTTTTCCCCCCTTTTACCCTACCTTTTTTCTTGTTCAATGTCTCTAATGCAAATGCAAACCAGAAATTTAAGTCTGCACTGTTGGGATCTTATGGCTATTGGTGCATGAATATAAACTGTGTGAAGACTTACACAATTTGCCCTCTTTTTCTCCTGGAGCAAAATCATACATGTCACCTTAGCTTCTGTTCAAAGACTTCTTACTCCAAGACTGCCTAAAGATCAAACGTTATCACAGAATCACCAAGGTTGGAAGAGACCTCAAAGATCATCAAGTCCAACCTGTCACCACAGACCTCATGACTAAACCATGGCACCAAGTGCCACGTCCAATCCCCTCTTGAACACCTTCAGGGATGTATTGTACAAGAGAGAAAAAAAGAAGTGATGTGACTTGATGGACTCCTGCAAAGAGAAATGAATAATTAAAAATAAATAAATAAAAAATCTCATTTGAAACAGTCAAGTCTCAAAAGAGAGGAAAACCCAATGAGCACTTGTTTTGGCATGGACTGAGCATATTTCTAAGCTTACAGGTACATAAAGTCCTGATATACTAATGCATTGTAATTCCTTGCTTGTGCACTTAAAAGCATGCACAATTTTCTCAGTTTCAACAGAGGTCTTCAAGTGGAAAGGCTGAGCACTAGAGGTCGGAAATTACAAGATGTTCTCTTTTATAAAGCAGCAATTGTCCACAAATTTCCTGCATGCTTTGAGCACAATTAGTTTCAAATAGCCTGAAGGATTCAATTTGATATTGGCTTTTGGGGACATCACCTAGCATTGTATTTGCAACAACAAAATTGATGTTGTCCCATTTGCCATTTTCTATGTTTCAGGTTACAAGGTAAATATATTTCACCTGATGGTGGCAACATGTAGTGTTTAGCAATTTTATTCAGAATAAGACAACATCTTACATTGTTATTCATTATTTTTTATATCATTTAGATAGATCTGACCTATACTGGCTGATTTATTCAGAAGGTCATGTCTTTATATTGTGATGGATATATATATTGGCTTGTATTACAAAGTCAGCATTTTACTACAAGTTCTTAAAGTACTGTCAGCTGACACTCAAGAAAAGAACACTACAAGCTTCTTAATGGTAACAGCCATAAGTGAGTGGATTAGCTGTAGATGTATATTCACCATTAAGCTATAAAAATTGTTAAGACTGAGGAGGAAAAACCTAATATGAGGGATAGAAGGGAAGAAAGAAATCCATCTATAAGGGGATGTAGATCACCTGCATTGCTGGAAAGAAAGCCATTTCAATTTAAGCATGTAAAATTTAATTAAAATATGTCTCCTCTTAAGTTTCTCAACTTGCTGTCTTTAGTCATGTTTTGGAACCCATCAGTAGTTTCCACCAGGCACAACATGACAGCGTCTAGCACAAACAACCTTAGTCTTGAAAACTTCCTCCCTACCTGACAGCCTGAATCCTGAACAGACTCACTCAGCAGTCTAGGAGCTGAACTGACTGCCAGTAGGCAATTATGTGCAAGATTCACCATTTTGGTGCAAAATCCTCAATATCCAAGTATTCAATTTCACATTTTTGCCTTAAGCTGCTGGATGAAGTAAGCGATTAACTGGTGTATTTTTGAAAGGGAAGTGAGTTGTCAAGCAGTATTTTGCAGAACTGTCCAGAAGAAAAAATCCCTCCCACTGAGCTTTCTTGTCTAAATTTCTGGCATCCTTTAAAACCTATTTGATTTTTACTTCATTCTGATTTTGAGATTGCTTTGTGTATCTCCTCATTCTTCTTCCTTTGCTTTTCTTTTGGGCATCTATAAAGCAAGAAGCCTCACACTGGCATAGCCTTGCTCGTACAATCTTCAAAGTCATCTGCAGGTTTTGGGCATACTGACTATTCATGTAATCCATGTACAAATTATCCATAATGTATCTTCTGTTAGTATTTCTGTAACTATGCACGAGGATACATACCACTCTAATAACGATATAAAGCTGTATTAACACCATAAAGGATACAAAACCACAGAAACATATAGGCATTTTTTTCCTAAGTGACCTTACTTAGTGTTGTAGTTCTTGATGGAAGCACAGTCCAAGGGGAGCTGGATGGAAAAGGACTCTCCTGCTCTACAAATTACCAGGGTGGAACTTTCTTTATGTATGGAGAGAAAAAAAAAACACTTTCATACTTAAAGTATCACTCTTCTGTGAAATATTTTCTTCTGTTTGATCCAGTCTGAGTAGAGTTTAATGTTCATTCCATGGATAGTACTCTCTTGATCAGAGGCTATGTAAATATTGTATTACTTGTCTTTTTTTAGGGCCAGATTTTTAACTTTTATTTAGATAGCCTCCTCCTGGGGGCTAAAAACTGAAGGGACTCCTACAGATTGCCTCTCACTTACTGTCTTCCCCTGACAGAAGCAGCTTGCTGGTGTAGGAAATCCAGTAGAGCTGGTAGACAGCAATCTGGGAGTCAAACCCAAAAAACAAGGCACTGAAGTGAAGCAAGGAGAAAATGCTAAGAGCAAGACCAAATTTCTTGCTGCTCATCTCCAAGCCCATTAGCTCACTAACACAGACAAGGTCCTTTCCAAACCCACCAGACAAAATTGAGAAGACAGAGTGTAGAATAGAATAGAATAGAATAGAATAGAATAGAATAGAATAGAATAGAATAGAATAGAATAGAATAGAATAGAATAGAATAGAATAGAATCATAGAATCATAGAATCATAGAATCAATCATAGAATCAGTCAGGTTTGGAAGGGACCAAAAGGATCATCTAGTTCCAACCCCCCCTGCCATGGGCAGGGACACCCCACACTAGATCAGGCTGGCCAGAGCCTCAGCCAGACTGGTAAAATTATATTTGTGATTCAGGTATAAGATTCAGCTTCTGTTGACCACTGCAGGATTCGAACCCATGACCTCAACACTCATAGCTCCACACCCTAGAATAGAATAGAATAGACCAGGTTAGAAGAGACCAAATCCTGCATCCTAGGGCACATGGCATCTTCTGAGCAAGTGGGTAGGAGTTACTGTCTCAGATGTGGACAAGGTTGACTTTTCACTCCTCTGAGTAAAGTGCTTCATATGTTGTCCATTTGCATCTCATAAATGCTCTGTCTTAGCTCAGAGTATAACAGAAAATATAGCTCCAGGTCCAAATGATGGTTGGTTACGAAGAGGAGGGCATAGGTTTATTGGAAATGGACCATCAGAAACAATTTTTTAGAAAATAACAGAAAGATGTATACACACACACAAAATTGCATTACCTTTCCTACCTTTTAAAAGCACACAATTTCCCTGCTGAGCACCAACTGCTAGAAAAGTATTGATCCTACACCAACACCAGGATTTTTCACAGTATCACAGTATCACAGTATAACTAAGGTTGGAAGAGACCTCAAGGATCATTGAGTTCAACCTGTCACTACAGACCTCATGACTAGACCATGGCACCAAGTGCCATGTCTAATCTCCTCTTGAACACCTCCAGGGATGGTGATTCCACCACCTCCCTGGGCAGCACATTCCAATGACAAATGACTCTCTCAGTGAAGAACTTTCTCCTCACCTCGAGTCTAAACCTCCCCTGGCGCAGCTTGAGACTGTGTCCCCTTGTTCTGGTGCTGGTTGCCTGGGAGAAGAGACCAATCTCTGCCTGTCTACAACCTCCCTTCAGGTAGTTGTAGAGAGCAATAAGGTCACCCCTGAGTCTCCTCTTCTCCAGGCTAAACAACCCCAGCTCCCTCAGCCTCTCCTCATAGGGCTTGTGCTCAAGGCCTCTCCCCAGCCTTGTTGCCCTTCTCTGGACATGTTCAAGTGTCTCAATGTCCTTCTTAAACTGAGGGGCCCAGAACTGGACACAGTACTCAAGGTTTCTGGAAGGTTTTTGAGATTTATGTAAGATATTGGGAGCAGGAGCTATCTTTTATGTATATGTACCATATCTAGAACAAGGTATTTGTAAACGTCCAGCCAGACATATGGACTTATTGAGTAGTGTCACCTAAAATGCAAATAACAACAGCGACAACAGCAATAAATCTCCTTGTACTAAACAGGAATTTAATTCTGAATTACAAGGGGTCTGGCTTCCTTTTGATTTTTCAAAACTATTGCATGTATTCCATCCACATAAATGAGATATGCTCGATCTCGTAGCTCTTTCTGTGTCTACAGCTCTAGAGAATAAATGCATAGCATGCTGGACTACTGAGGAGTAAAACCAACAGGAACAAAGGGTTACCTGTGGCAACATGAGCCAAGAACCTGATGGCTTGTATGATGCTGCTGCAACTTAGACATCTAGCAAAGTGTCAAGTCATAGCTATATCTGTGCCTCTTCTCAGAGGTGAAGAGAGGTGATTCACAGAGGTGATTCTCCCCCTTTACTCAGCTCTGGTGAGACCCCATCTGGAGTACTGTGTCCAGTTCTGGAACTCCTACTACAAGAGGGATATGGACATGCTGGAATGTGTCCAGAGAAGGACCATGAGGATGATCAGAGGGCTGGAGCATCTCTCCTACGAGGACAGACTGAAGAAGTTGGGTCTGTTCAATCTGGAGAAAAGAAGGCTCTGAGATGACCTTATTGTGGCCATCCAGTATTTGAAGGGGGCCTACAAGACTGGGGAGGGACTTCTCAGGATATCAGGTAGTGATAGGACTAGGGGGAATGGAATGAAGCTGGAGGTGGGGAGATTCAGGCTGGATGTGAGGAAGAAGTTCTTCACCATGAGAGTGGTGAAGCCCTGGAATGGGTTGTCCAGGGAGGTGGTTGGGGTGTCGTCCCTGGAGGTGTTTAAGCCCAGGCTGGATGAGGCTCTGTCCAGGCTGATCTAGTGTGGGGTGTCCCTGCCCATGGCAGGGGGGTTGGAACTAGATGATCCTTGTGGTCCCTTCCAACCCTGACTGATTCTATGGTTCTGTGGTTCACCAACCACCACCAGAAGTTTACTAGGCTGGGAAAAAAACCTCTATCAACATTTCTTTTGTCCTAGAAATTATAGAATCCATGACCAAATGAATGTAACGCAATAGATGATAATGCCCTCGTTTATTACATCAGTAAACACACACCTCACTGCAGAAGGAGAAATATCATATGCAGAATTCTTAGTTCAGATGAAGTTTATTCTTCCTTTCAATTGTTTTCTTCAGTTTACAAGAATAAGGTCTCTGGGGAAAAAAAAAAGGGGGGAGGAGAGGGAAGGGGGCAGATGGGGGGGAATAAAACACCTCCCTTGTATGCCTCCACCTTTATCATCACTGTCATTGCTGTAAATGTCATCTGATACAGACCTTGAACCCACAGGGAATAAAATGGCATATGGAAATAGTGACATCAGCAACTAGAGATGAATACAAAATACAGTTGGAGGTAGTTTTTCCAAAATTAATAGATACAACTAAGAATTTGCTCACCAAAAGCAATCAGGGCCTCCAGGCTGTCTCCTCCTCATCTTACCTCCTGATCTCACTTTAACATTGATTTCTGTTGATTTAATCCTAGCACGTCTCAGCTGAGCTCACTAGCAATATCATCATACTTTCTATAATAAAAACTTGTCTTAGTTTTGAAGGCTGCACTCTCAAGAAAAGGGAAAATAGGATTGGCTGTGAGTGGCAAATTAGGGTGTGAGACCTATATGTGCTAGGTGATTACACCCATGGCCTAAACCAATTTTGTGCTGGCATTCATCTGACGCACCAGTCTACCTGGGCAGTAAAAATCCTGAAAAATGCTGAAGAGAAGAATAACAAATCTCTGGACTTAGTTTCCTGATTGCAATAAATGACTACCAAGGCAAACACAGTTTTGCAAGGTGACATGATGCACAGAAGACTTGGATTTGCTCATGCTGTGTAGTTAATAGGCAGACAGATCAACGACAGAATTCCATGGCTACTATTGAAAACTCTGGGTCTGGAAAGAAGGCCCAGGGAACAAGAGCAAGGACAACATCTCAAGAGCAGTGAGTTCTTCAGAAATGACAAATTTACCCCAACATGCAGTTGAATGGGTATGAGTGGATAGATAATTCCAGATGAAAGAATAGAGAACAGAGTTTGAAAAATATTATTTGTAATAGGGTTAATTTCTAAAGCATTTAGATGACATTTTTTCCCCACACAGTTCTTGCTGTGGCATTATGATAAAGCTTCCCTGTACTACTTCTGTCTTGGCAGATGCTCAGCATCTCTCACTCTTCTCTTTCTGTCAGCAACATCTGGCTGCAGCATTTCCACCTCTGCAGCTGTTTTTCAGCTGTGCAAACAGACTGGTGTAGCGGGGATGACATACAGCCACCAGGAAACGAGGCAAGACAGGGAAATGCAGGCTGGAGAAGAGATTATAAGGGGCCTAAGAGTAATTTCCAACCCCAAAGAAAGAATCAGAGTCAGGTTTGTCAGCTGGTAGAGGATGCAAAGAAAAGACAGACCTGTCCATGTGGTGAGAAGGCTGGAAGACTGAGAGAGAATGCATGAAAAAGAGAGTTATGTCCCCCACCAAACTAAAGAAACCTTTATGCAGGTCTCAACATGCAGGTAGTCCTACCACCAGCATCAATGCCTAGACAGAGAAATTCCTCCAGCAGCTCTGTGTCAGGTGCTGGTGGTAGGACAATGATGCCAGTGTTGCATACATCTGCCTTGGCAATTTACAGCAGAGGATGTGGTGGGCCAGTAAGGTAATGAGAGCATAAAGGACAGCCTCTGTGCCACTGCACAGTCTCTCTTCTCTTTCTGTGAAACAACTGTTCATAATCCCTTTGAAAGAATCCCAACTGCAGTCTGGGAGCAGCTTAAACCAAAACACCTGCATGTCCCACATGCACAGCATTACCATTGTGTGCAAAGGTATAACCCTTCACCGTGCACACCAGGTATTTGACTTCAGGTAAAGCTACATGGCCAGGTCAACTGGCTGGAGAAACACAGCACTCTATCAGACTCTCCTTCTGTCACTGAAGAGCCTTTCTCTGTCCTTGCTTGGACTTCTCTCCCTCCCTTAAGCCTCTTTACCCCACATAAGAGCTGTAGACCTGAGGCCTGATGAAACTGCAGTGACAGCAAATGCTTATATACAGCAGATGCTTATATACATTCTCAGGAATGATCATGTTTCTCCAAAGCTCACAGAGGGCTTCATGGATTGCCCATCATCTAACACACAGTTTTCACTGCACCACAAAGGGACAGGCAGAATCACAGAAATGTTCAGGTTGGAAAAGACCCTCAGAATCATCAACCAGTATCCCCTGCTCTACGAGGTTCACCCCTAAACCATATCCCCAAGCACCACATCCAAACACCCTTTAAACACATCCAGGGTTGGTGACTCAACCACCTCCCTGGGAAGCTCATTTCAATGTCTGACCACTCTTTCTGTGAAAATTTTTTCCTAATGTACAGTCTAAACCTACCCAATCATAGCTTGAGGCCATTCCCCCTTATTCTACCACTAATTACCTGTGAGAAGAGACCAGCACCAATCTCTCTTGCAGGTAGTTGTAGAGAGAATGAGGTCTCCCCTCAGCCTCCACTTTTTCAAACTAACCAGCCACAGCTCCTTCAGTCACTCTTCATATGATTTATTCTCCAGACCCTTTGGCAACTTCCTTGCCCTCTTCTGCACTTGCTCCAGCACCTCAATATCTCTCTTGTGTTGAGGTGCCTGGAACTGGACACAATACTCAAGGGGTGGCCTCACCAGTGCAGAGTACAAGGGGACAATCACCTCCCTATTCCTGCTGGTCACAGCATTTCTAATCCAAGCCAGGATGTCATTGGCTTTCTTGGCCACCTGGGCACACTGCTTACTCATATTCAGTTGCTTGTTGATTAGAACCCCCAGGTCCCTTTCTGCCAGACAACTCTCCAGCCACTCTTCCCAGAGCCTGTTAGCGCTACTTGGGGTTGTTGTGACCCAAGTGCAGGACCTGGCATTTGGCCTTGCTGAAGCTCATCCCATTAACATTGACCCTTCTATAGAGCCTCCCTACCCTAGTGCAGATCAACACTGCCACTTAACTTGGTGTCATCTGCAAACTCACTGATGACAGCACTCTACGTATTCATCAAGATCATCAATAAAGGTGTTAAACAGAAGCAGTCCCAACACTGAGCCCTGAGGAACACCACTTGTGACTGGCTGCCAGATGGATTTACCTCCATTGGCCAGCACTCTGGGCCCTTTCACCCAGCCAGTGCTTTATCCAGCAGAGCCGGTGCTCATCCAAGACAAGAGCAGCCAGTCCATTCACAAGAATTCTGTGTGAAACTGTGCTAAAAGCTTTTCAATGGTCTAGGTAGACAATATTCAGTCTTTCCCTCATCCACGCAGCTGCTGCTACTCACTTGTATGCTGGGGTTGATAAAACTCCTCTTTACCAGTTCAGCTTTTTGAGAGATTTCTAACAAGTCATACCTAGGCAATTTCTTTCTGAACAGGATTTCTTCCCACTTTCATGACATCCATAGGATTTCTCTGCTGCTGTTGGCTGGCATTTATCTTAAAATGTACTGTGTTAGGAAATATGCCACTGCCCACTTCTTTACTTTGTAGAGCAGGGTCATGATACAGAAACATGAAACAGGCCAGGGGCTCTTTAGCCTGGAGAAAAGAAAACTGAGAGGAGATCTTGTAAATGCATATAAAAATCAAACCATTGTGAAAACAGACCTTACAGACACATAATTCCTCTGATCTGAGGAATTATGGATACCAGAGTGAGCAGCAGGAGAAAGCTGCTTTAAGCTCTCCTGAGCCCAGCAAGGTGTCCCAAGTGCCACAAGCACAGGCACAGTCCTGTGTGCAGCTGTCTCACCACTTCTAGGAGTCATCTCAGTCCTAGACCTCCATCTCCCTGGAAGCCAGTCATGCCTAGGAAAACAGGGAGGAAGCAGCTTGTCTGACCCTCTTCACCACCAGTTCCCCATTTTATGCTGAAGAAGAGCACGTGATCTATCTAAACTGTAAGCTTTCTTCAAAACTCCCACCAGGCTGTGACTTTGCATTGCCTCCTATTCCAGGCTAGTGGCTACATTTCACTCTTTGGCCTTTTTTAACTGTTCCTTAAGCTTTAGGTTTCCTTAGCTGTGTTGGGATTGCTGGGGTAGCAGTGGGATGCTGACCTGGAAAGAATGAAAATGGTGGAATATGCTTGCCAAGCATATTCCAAAGACGAACTTTGGAAAAACATGTTTTGTTTTTCTATGCCTATACATTAAATTAATCGCTCCAGTTAGCTCAAGAATGGGATTTTGAGAATGACTGGCAATTAAAGTTTCTTATGTACTTTCCACCCTTAGAGCTGAGGCCAATGCATCCTAAAAATAAAAGCAAACCACAAACGTATGTGCACACTGAGAGCATCTGATCACCTGATTCCGATCCGTAGGTATTTACATTTATATTTATATTTATATTTATATTTATATTTATATTTATATTTATATTTATATTTATATTTATATTTATATTTATATTATTCAGATAAGAATCCTGTTTTGCAAAACTGTTGACTGCCACAAGTATCACAGTATCACAGTATCACTTAGGTTGGAAAGGACCTCGAGGATCATCGAGTCCAACCTGACACCGCAGACCCCATGACTAGACCATGGCACCAAGTGCCATGTCCAATCTCCCCTTGAACGCCTCCAGGGTCGATGACTCAACCACCTCCCTGGGCAACCCATTCCAATGCCGAATGACTCGCTCGGTGAAGAACTTCCTCCTCACCTCGAGTCTGAACCTCCCCTGGCGCAGCTTGAGACTGTGTCCCCTTGTTCTGGTGCTGGTTGCCTGGGAGAAGAGGCCAACTCCCTCCTGGCTACAACCACCCTTCAGGTAGTTGTAGAGGGCAATAAGGTCACCCCTGAGCCTCCTCTTCTCCAGGCTAAACAATCCCAGCTCCCTCAGCCTCTCCTCATAGGGCTTGTGTTCAAGGCCTCTCACCAGCCTTGTTGCCCTTCTCTGGACACGCTCAAGTGTCTCAATGTCCTTCTTAAACTGAGGAGCCCAGAACTGGACACAGTACTCAAGGTGCGGCCTAACCAGAGCAGAGTACAGGGGCACAATGACCTCCCTGCTCCTGCTGGCCACACTATTCCTAATGCAGGCCAGAATGCTATTGGCCCTCCTGGCCACCTGAGCACACTGCTGGCTCATATTCAGGTGGCTGTCGATCAGCACACCCAGGTCCCTCTCTGTCTGGGAGCACTCCAGCCACTCCGACCCCAGCCTATAGCTCTGCATGGGATTGCCGTAGCCAAAGTGCAGCACTCGGCACTTGGACTTATTGAAAGCCATCCCATTGGACTCTGCCCATCTTTCCAGTCGGTCGAGGTCCCTCTGCAGAGCCTTTCTACCCTCCAATTGACTAACATCTGCCCCCAACTTTGTGTCATCTGCAAACTTGCTGATGACTGACTCTACCCCTTCATCCAGATCATCAACGAATATGTTGAAGAGGACAGGGCCCAGCACTGATCCCTGGGGCACACCACTGGTGACTGGCCTCCAGCTGGATGCGGCACCGTTCACGACCACTCTCTGGGCCCGGCCCTCCAGCCAGTTCCTAACCCAGCACAGAGTGTAGTGGTCCAATCCACAGGCTGACAGCTTAGTCAGCAGTTTGCTGTGGGGGACGGTGTCAAAGGCCTTGCTGAAGTCCAGGTAGACCACATCCACAGGCCTCCCCACATCCACCAGGCGGGTCACCTGATCATAGAAAGAGATCAGGTTGGATCCCTCTGATATCTTTATAAGGGTACTTACTAGACAGTTAGAGAGAGGGAGGGGGAAAACCTCTCCTGTTCCAATGGTTACCATGTAGCTTCTTATTTTTTTCCTGTGAAACCTTTCTAAAAGCCTCCATCAGTTATTTGAAGGAGAGTCCTTACTGGAGGGGAAGAGAAAAGAAACAGACTGTCATTGCTCTTAATGCAATGGTTAGAAAAACAAGTATGAACATTTTCTCCAGCCCCTGCGTCCTATCTATTCCTTTTACTAGCTTTTCACAGTCTTGAGCTGGCTCTATTCAAAATAACACTTTGAATAGGGCCCCCAGTAGTCCATGACTTTAGTCAAGAACTTAAATCAGACTCAGGGACCTGCATTTTTCCATTGAGAGCAAAAGATTTCCACATGATTTGAGGCTTGTAAATGTGATCTTTATTTTTTTTAACAGGAGCTGTCTGCTGAACCTCAGACTCAGCCACCTAACCCTCTCAGGCTCCCTTGGAAATCCCACCCTCAGCCAGATGAAGCACAGTATTTTAGCTGAGGAATGAAGTTAGTGTTCACACGGCTGTCTGATCCCAGGTTTTGTTCTTACAGGACAGACTGAAAGAACACAGGGATGGAATAGCAGAATAATTAACTTTCTCACTCTGTTAAACAAAATGATTGTGCCAATAGCAGAGGCAAGAAAGTGAGGTTAGGGCAGAGATGAGAAGCTAAAAGCCAGATGCCGGAATATGAGCGATTTCTTTCTCAGACTTAAAATTAAAGATTTGAAAGTACTTCTGGATCTCTGTGAAAAAAAAAAAAAAAGAAATAGAACCAAAAATTCCAGGAAGTAAAGGCATGATAAAAGAGGGGGGCACAACTCTTTCTGGTTTCTTTGTTCGTGGGTTTGGTTTGATTTGGGTTTGGTTTTTTTTTTGGTGCATTTCAGAAGACACTTGAAGGCAGCTACAAGGTGAAAAAGTAAGTAAGATGGGGAAAAAAATGCAGTTGTGTCTAAAAATAAAATATATAATAAATGTTCAGTCTCAGTTATAGTCTTCAGTGTTATTTAGAGAATTACAGACATGAGTCTAAGGAAAATTGTTTGTATGCCAGAAGAAGTATAAATATGTTTATGAAATAAGCTTAACATTTAGTCTGTCAGGAATCCTGCTGAAAGCTATGTATTTATGTATGCACACATGTGTGTGTGGAGATGGGGATGACATTCAGACAAACTCATGGAGCAGTATCTAGATTTTCTTCTCCTCCTTGGTAGACTTCTCTCTGGGACAGAAGGTAGTAGTTATTTAGCAGTGTGATGTTACTAATATGAGCAGCTTACATATCACAGGCATGTAGCATCTATCCAAGCAGTGTGGTAAAGTGAACTTAAAGAACTAGATACAATTATGTTTGAATCCAGGTCCCCCAGAATAGAAAATTGACCTTGAAATGTGAATAAAGCCAAATAGCATCTTCCCACCCCCCCACCCCACCCCCCCGTTCTGTTTTTCAGCATGAACTCCATGATTGGATGAGTAGGAATCCAGAAGCACCATCTTCTGAAACCTTTTCTTCAGCATCTGAACTGTTACTAACCCAACACAATTCTGTCTAAATGATAAGAGGCAATGAGCTCATTTGGTTGGTTTGTTTGTGTGGGGGTTTTTGTTTGTTTGGGGGTTTTTGGGTTGTTTGGGTTGGGTTTTTTCTGTTGTTGTTGTTGGATTTTTTTCTTAACGTGGCCTAGCAGAGTAAAACAAGTTAAAGAGCTTTGGCTTAGTTGAGACCTCAGATTATCGGGCTTTAGCTGCACGCAAGCGAATTTAGCAGTGAGTAGCAACTTGGTCCAGTCTGGGTCAAGGCTGGGGAAGTCCTATTTTGGAGAAGAGGCAATCCCCACTCCATAGCCTCTTTAGATTGCAGCTAAAATTGGATGATGGCTGCTAGCCAGAGAAAGAATGTATTTTTTCCCTGCTTTGCAATATACCCAAAAGCCATGTTTTCAGGGAGATTTGGTACTACTGACTGTGATTTCTGTAAATCTCTCAGATAGTCATGAAAAAACATAGATCTTCTCCTTCGCTTGTGAACTGGCAGGGCCCAAAGAATGGTGGTGAATGGAGTTAAATCCAACTGGAAGACAGTCACAAGTTGTGTTCCTCAGGACTCAGTATTGAAGCCAGTTCTATCTTTATTGATGACCTTGACAAGAGGATCAAGTGCACCCTTAGTAAGTTTGCAGATGACACCAAGCTAGGTGGAAGTGTCAATCTGCTGAAGGCAAGGAAATCTTTTCAAAAGGATCTAGACAGGCTGGATCAATAGGCTGAGGCCAGCAGTATGACTTTCAACCAGGCCTGGTGATGGATTCTGCACTTGAGTCACAGCTACCCCATGCAATGCTGCAGGCTTGGGGAAGAATGACTTGAAAGTTGCTTGGCAGAGAGGAATCTGGGGATATTGGTCTACAGCTGACTATGAGCCAGTAGTGTGCTCAGGTGGCCAAGAAGGCAACCAACCTCTTGGCTTGTATCAGAAATGGTGTGGCCAGCAGATTCAGAGAAGTGATCTTACCCCTGTACTCGCACTGGTGAGGCTGCGCCTCAAATACTGGAGGCTGGAGCCTGACCAGAGAAGGGCAACAAGGCTGGTGAGGAGTCTTGAATGCAAGTCCTGTGAGAAACAGCTGAGGGAGCTGTTGTTCAGCCTGGAGAAGAGGAAGCTGAGGAGAGACCTCATCACTCTGTGCAACTACCTGAAAGGAGGTTGTAGTGTGATGGAAGCCAGCCTCTTCTCCCATGTAACAAGGGATAGGACGTGGTGGTTTTAGGCTATGCCTTTAAAATTTAGTTACAGATTTTGAGCAGAAATCCGCCCACCACATAGGATGAAAGGAAATGTCCTGAAGTTGCACCAGGAAAGTTTTAGATTAGGTATTAGAAAAATTTCTTCACTGAAAGGGTCATTAGGCACTGGAACAGGCTGCCCAGGCAAGTGGTGGAGTCACCATCCCTGGAGGTGCTAAAATGACATTTGGATGAGGTGCTAAGGAACCTGGTCTAACAGTGGTGTATAGATAGAACTCAGGTTATGCTTGGACTTGATGATCTTAAAGTCTTTTCCAACCAGGGGATTCTATGATTGACAGCTCAGTCATGTTCTGGTTTGGAAGAATATTTAGGAAATAAGTATATCATTATCCCTGTTAAAGTCAGCTTAAGACAAATACATGGGCAGTTTTTGGATGTATTTAGGGACACCTAGGCTGAATCTCAGGTTTCAAATGTGGTCTGAATGTCAAGAATAATTAATAGCCACTCTGTAAAATTCAAGACCCTTTCTACTTTCACATCCTTTGCATTAGGACCTCCTAAACCTCATGTCTCTTGAAAACCTTACATTTCCAAAAGCTATATGTACAGAAAAAAGAAGCCAGACATTTAGTCCTTAGTGCCCAGGCAAGTCTCTGTCCAAGCATGAAAGGAGAAAGGGCAATCAGAGTTCAGATCCTATTACCTTTGAGAAACCAGAGCTCTGAGTCATGAAATGATGGTTGAAATAGCATATTTGCACAGTTCCTCTGATGAGAAACCTGGACGTCAGATGGGGAAAATTCTGATTCTCATGGGAAAAAAATTTGGTAAACATGTTTCACATTGAGCATGATCTGCCCACACAGACAAACCCAGTTTGCAGCTCTCTGTTAGTTTTTCTCCTTATTTAGTAAGAAAACATATATATAAACTTAATCTTTCTCATTTTCTTGTGGCTGAAGCCTCACTTGTGTGCTTCGAAAAGGACACCACCGAAGAGGAGAGCCTAACCTCAGTGTTTGGTAAAAAAACACAGGAAAGGCAGCACCTCCCCTGAGAAACAGAGTAGAAGGAGTGAGCAATATTCCCAAACAACTAGACAAACAAAAACATACAAAGCAGCCGCTAAAAAGTCAGTCTACCTCTGCTCATTTATTTAAGAGGAATCGAAGCTAAGCTACAGGCTCCTGCAACTACTGGGAAACGGTCCAGATCTTTAGGCCATTTTCCTGTGGCATCTAATGACAAAAATCTATCAAGTTCCAACAACTCTTGTTCTAAGCCTCACAGTGTTTGTGTATCATTCCACATGAAACACATACTGACAGTAAAGGTCTTTGCTTTTTGTTTTGTTATTGCAGTTTTGAGGAACGACAAAGTTCCTTTTGGGATGGGAAGACAGGTGACAGTGATGAGGCAGAAAAGTTGAGTTCTGCTCTTCTCCCCCCTCAGAGTTTACTTTCTTTCTCAAAGTATCTGGAGTTTATGAGTACCCATACTGGAAGTGACACAATTGTCAAACACTTACCAGTATAATCTGGTATGAGAGAGCCTTCTGGTATCCTCTTAAAGGCTACCAAGGAAAAATACTCATTAGAGCTTATTCCTATCCTAAAGCTGAGTAACTGGGGAATGTACAAGAAATACCCATATGGAAAATGATAGGTGCAAGAGAAATCCCATCACTCAGTCAAAGCTGTGTTTATCTTACTATCCTTTTTTTTTAATTGTCTTTTTCTTTTTTAAAATTACTTTTTTGATAGGAAGGTCACTTTAATTAGAAAGTAGGGGCAGGTGGTTATTGTTGGTAGGCACATCCCATACTGATGGTTCCCCTATACGTCAGTGCATGAACATTAACATTGCTCAGATAATCTCACTGGCAAGCAAAGAAACAACTATCATGTTACTTGAAAGAACTGAAGCTGCATTGTATAGCTGTCATTAGTCTCCTTGAATCTGCTCATAATGATGAATGCATCATTCTGCCTGCCTGCAACTTGTGTAACAAACAGCACAGCCAAGTCTTTTCCAGTTCTGTTATGCTGTTTTAAAAAACACTGACATTTTCTTAAACAGACATAATTTACAATTTTAAGTAACACAACAGTGCCTTGGTGTGTAAGGGCCAGCAAGCAAACAAGACTCCTTTCACAAAGATTAAAAAAAACAAAAAGAAAAACCACAGTCTTGTGCTCTCTGAGGTCATAATGGCTTAAAACTGGAGAAGGGGGAGAGGAGAGGGGGAAACTAGAACCTTTATGTGGCATATCTTTGGCTTTGAAATATGTATTATGCTCCCACAGCAGAAACCCCAAGTGCAAGCAGAGTTGAGAGCAGTATGTAATGTCTTCTGGGGACAAACAGCTGCCTGTGTCTATACCATGCTATTAAAGAGCTACAGACAGCAGTTTTCAGGTCCAAGCATCCATGCTGTTTTGATCCCTCATTTGTATTCCCAACTTGCCTGAGTTCCTCTGACTGCAAACCCACTTGGGAAACATGAGGAGCACCTAGTCTCACAGTACCCTTCTAAATGTCCTCCACACATCATCTGGCTGAACCTCCTTATCAGGCACCACTCCCTGAAGCATCTTCTACCTGTCAACATGTACCCCACCAGTTTACATGGGTTATCCTTCACTACTCACATTTGCAGGCATAAATCACTTTCCTTTTATAGGCTGAGCTCACTTTGCATGCTCATCATCTGTGTGCCACCTATCTATGTGGGAAAGCACAAGGTGGTGCTCATGAACTGAGCAGCAAAGGCCTGATATATGGTGAAATACCAGTAAATAGCATGAATTCCCTTCTAGTGTGCACCAAACAGAAAACACTGCCCTGCTTATGAACTGGCACAGCTGGGACTCTCCACTGCTGCAGCGCTGCCTGGACAATTCAACTTGTCTCAGTCTAGCAGCTGAGCACAGATCACAAGCACATGACATTGCAATTCTCCATGATGAAAATAATGTTGCACTTGTCAATGCAGAACTGCTGTGGCACAAGTCTAGAGGAGATCAGGGTGGCAGCCAAGGAGTGGATGCACTTGCCTCTCCTGCCTTGTGCAGAAGCTTCTCTAAAGGGCTGTGAAAGTGGCCTTTTACATTAGGAATTCACTTCTTGCTCTCTGTTTTTCCATGCTTGGAGGACAACATGCTTCTCCCTATGGGGGACTGTAACACACACCATAAGGCTAAACTTTTCTATCCCAGGGTGTTCACTGAGGACATTGGTGTCAAATGACAGCCTGCCATGTCAGCGAATTCATCTTCTGGAAGCCCGCTGTTGCCTCTAGTGCTTTCCCATCTTTGTGGGTTGCGCTCTGGACAAGAAGATGAGCGTGACATCATAGGACACAAGTGATGAGGCAGTTAGGTGTCTACAGCATGTTTGTGATCAAGATGACTTAGATCTGGGTCTTGTGTCTAGAAGGAATGTGTCAGAGGGCTTGTGGGTCACAGGTGCTTGAAGCAGCACCTTTTAATATGAGACTCATTAAAATCTTAGGAGTGAATGGCACATACTCTACATTGCTCTGAAAGGAAGTTCCTTAGTATTAGCCTAGCAGAGTTAGCAGATATGGCCAGAGATTTTTCATCTGAATGCAATCCTTCTTCAGCTGAGATCAGTGATTTACCTTCCACTGGCTCCAAGACACAGGCTCAAACATTTAAACTCTGCTTTTCTTCCTTAATAATCCAGCATGAAATTATGAATTTTTCTGGAGCTGATTCACTTTTATTATCACTGTTCTCCTACCCCCACTCTTCCTTCTTAGAGCTTTAGCACTAGAGAAACTTGGAGCAGACCTATGGCTCTCACATAAAATAGTACTATGCCTTTACATGAAGTACTGACTGATATCAAGGCTAAATAAGCCACCTGATATATGTGTCAGACAAAATAAAGAAATAAAAGTCCTTCTTTCCCTGAAGATTGTCAATTCTGGATTTGTGACACAAGGTTCAGAAATAAAATCCTTCACTAAAAATACTGTCTCTGTATTCCACTAGATCCTGAGATTGAAGCAGAAAGGAGCAGTATCTTGTTGACTGCAGCAGCCTACAAAAAGTGTGTGGCACAAAATCACAGAATGCTAATGGCTGGAAGGGAACTCTGGAGATCATCTAGTCCAGGTTGCACAGGAATGCACACAGGAGGCTTTTGCAAGTCTCCAGAGAAGGAAGTCTCCACAACCTGTCTGGTGGCCTAGTCCAGTGCTCTGGCACCCTCAAAATAGAGATTTTTTTCTGTAAGTTCAAGTGAAACCTGACTGCTATGTCAAATCTGTGTTGAACCGAAAAGAACAGATGACAAGTAAACTACAACGCTGGTATTGTTAACAAAAAATAAACAGAATCACTCTGCAAGGGTAATTCTTCCTCACAGACTCCCAAAGCAGCTCAAGACAGAAACATGAGAGTAATACAGCATGAAGAGCAAGAAGACGTGCACTAAATACTGTTCAGAGCACCTCATCTTTGAGTTCATGGCTCAGACTCGCTGCATCACAAAGTTTTTTTTGAGTGTTGGGCTAGTTTTTGTTTGTTCATTTCTGACCTTTAATGGACATTGAGTCATGGAAATACTCAAAACCCAGTACTAATGGAGGGAAAAGCCATTGTGTTTACATTCTAAGCTCCAAATGAATCATGAATGTCCTAAGCAGCATGACAAAAGCTACTGTCAGGAGATGTTTTATGACTGAGCAGACAGAGGAAGCATGGTGATTCACATGTGATGGACCATACCTGGACATTTCCAGAAAATTTTGCAAATGGGAGTAGTTCAAGTAGGTCAGATAAGGATTAGGTAAGAATGTAAAATATGAGGGCTTCATCTGAAAGAAATCCAAGCTGTGAACCTGTAGCGGTTTGAGTCTTAACTGGAGTTTAAGAGCTCAGATGGTTGCAAACTGCTCCCCCCTCGTTTTTCATGATAAGGAAAAAGGAGAGAAAGGGGGGGGGGGGGGGGAAGTGGGGTAGGGAAAAAAGGAGGAGGAGGTAAAATCTACCAAAAATTAATCTGGAGTCAGTTTGGAAGTAGGAGAAGTAATTTTTTTAACAAAAAATATATATACCAGTAATAAGGAGCATTTACAAGGGTAAGGAATAAGGATGAATAGGAAAGTATACAAACCCAAGCTTGGATGGCCTTATATTTCCCTAGATGTATGTGGATTTCAGTCCTATAGAGAAATGTGGATGCAGTAGGGAAAGACCTAGGCCTGACCACATGGAAGAACCAGGAGGCTGGCTGAGGCTGTTGGTCCTCTCAAACGGGCAAGGCAGAAGCAAAAATGGAAAATGGCACCACTGTCCCCCTTTTTATAGGCTTGCTGGACATGAAGGGGGGAGTGGAATAGACCACCTTTGGCCTGGGGCACCCCTCCTCCTGGGAAGGGGAAACCAAGTCCCTCTCTCTTCATCTGGATCAGGTTTCAGCAGGGCTCTCGCAGTCCTCCCCCCAGGATGGGTGTAACCCAGCACAGAACCTTTTCCAAAACATCTTGATCTGGGGTGCACTCCCTGTGTACATCTAGACTTTTCGTTATGCTTCCTCTTTGATGAAGAAGCAAGTTTGGTAATATTTTCTTCACTTATTCTTTCCCCATCTTCAGGAATTTCAACCCACATCAGTAAAACAACATGATCCACAGGAGACATTGTCATGTTTTTTCCATTGTCTACAGGCTAGAGAAAATTTGAAATCCAATCTGAAATTAGAAAAAACCAAACTGGTAGAATATGAATTGAAGTTGATATTAGCTAGTAACTTCAGCATAAGTATATTCATCCGATGAAAGCAATATTCTATATCCCATGGAAGCTTTTAAAGAACATTTAGAAGTAAAACAAGTGGGAAAAATCTCTGTGCCAAATTTGGGGCTGTTTTTTAAACACACATCAAGGCAAAGCCATAAAGCAGTCAATTGCCTGTATCTTCTGCCAAGAGCAGCATTCCTTCTCTCTCTCTCTCTCTCTCTCCCTCCCCTCCTCACTATTTTCCTCCTTATCCTTTCAAATGAATGAGATTAAGATCAAGAAAATTTTATCAGGTCTTTGTAGCACTTTTCAGGTTTGAAGGGATATTGCTCTCACACAAGTACAAACACATCCACACATGTGTCCAGGTCCCTTGAGATGCTTCTGCTGCTCTCACCACCACGAAGTAACCACGGAACTGTGGATGTAGTTAGAGGCATAGAGAGATGACTGAGGGAAGCAAAGAATTTGGTAGCCAGTGGAAAGCTAACAAGCAGCAGTGGGGTCACAGAGGGAGGGGGAAGAGTGGGTAGCATTTGCTCTGGGTGCCAAAAATGTCTGCCTACAGCTGTGTGCTAATATTATGATTATTATTTTGGCAGAGGCCCTTTTGTTTTCTTTCCCAAGCTGATCCTGCTCCCCTCTTGTGCAGGTACTGAGCTTGTGCTGGGCCAGAAAAGCAAAAGGAACAAGGCCATAAGTTTTAGATTTGCTGTAGTCTATCCAAGATATATAGCACACGGCATCAGGGGAAAGCAGGAGTTGGAGAGAAAAAGACCATGTGAATGGTCACAACCCAGTTAAAGACCTTTGACTTTTCTAATACTTTTAGTTCAGGGTTAAAAGGTGACAGAGATGAAGAGAAAGTTTTAATTCCAGTATGCCTCTGATGTAAATAACTGATGTAAATTACTCAGTATATCTGATTAGCCTGAAGCTCTCTGAAGACATTTAAAAAGCTTTATTGCTAGAATGTTTTATTGGAGGATGGTCAGATCCTTCTGCTCCTCTTTCTGTGTCTTCCTTCTTCTATTAAACCGCATCACATATATCATTAAAGACCTTCTATAGCTGTCCCTAGGTTACATCATCTCAATCCCTCTGCACATCACATGCTGAATCAGCAGCCCTCCAAACAGCGCTGTCCGTGACAGGCACCAAAGGAGTTTTAGTTTCTCAATAGCCTGAAAAAAAGTCTTGCATACAGTTAAACTTTCAGTCCTGAGTAAACTTATCTCTTAGCTACCCCTTTCCTTAGAATTATTCCCCCAAAAATTTTTCCTTTATTTCTTAGAACATAAAGCTCTGCACTCTGAGGTTTTTCTGCATGCCTGGGAGTCCTGGCAATATGAGTTTCCAAGCACCTTTTCTCAAAACTCCCTGGCACAGGGAAGCATGACAAAATACAAGACAGTAGGAGTATAAACAAGAGCAGAAGCTCAATTTGTATTAGTCAAGCATATTGTGATTTAGATTGTTAGCATAAGAGGAGGTATTCAGTCTTAAATTAACTTTCCACTAATCCCTATTTCCACTTATTTTTTTTTCATTCTGTTATCCTGACAGTTATTTTCATATGTTGCTTCCCTCTGTAATACATCTATCATACATCTTTTTCCTCCTCTTACTTGAAAGTCTTTACAATACGTCACATACTTTTCCCTCTGGAGTGTCTCTTCTGCCAGCCTCCCTTTTTTGTGTCTGAAACAGCTACACTCATTTGTCCTTTTTTTCGTCCCTCATTCTGAAAACATCTTAAATCAGAAAACACTTAAGCACATGTTTAGCAACTGGGGTTAATTTTTACATGAAGTGCAAGGCAGGCATTTACCTAAAGTTGATCAAAGTTCAGCTGCTCTGCCAAACAGGTGCAGGTTTTACATATATATGCATGCAAACATGTAAGATAAATGTTTTGGTTTGAAACAAGTTTTCCAGAAGGAGAACCACTGGCTCATAAAAAGTATTTGGCAACTTATAACTTCTGTCTTGGATATCAAAGACATCTTGCATTCATCTCCATCACTCATCTCAGTGTCTATCCAATCAGACCCTGCACAAACCCCATCCTCTCTTTATCTGTTTCACAAATGGAGTTTTTCTCCAGACTGTTCAATCCTCTGCTGCACTGGACCTCTGCAGAAAGAAGCAGCCATTGCAGAAGGAGGACAGCAGGAAGACAGCTTCTGCATGACATCCTGAAGATTTTCTGGTACAGGGGCAGAGATGCTGCGTCTAGAAGACATCCACCAGCCGGGATGATGCCTGAAGCTCTGCAAAGCATCTAAGATGACTTGCCTTTGCATGAGTTCAACAGAGCTTCTCACAGAGAACATCCAGATGAAGACGTCATGGCCACAGCCCAACAGCACACAGATAGTCACCCAGAGAGCTCCTTCAAATTACAGGAGAAATATCTTTACAGCAGAAGGGAACTAAGAAGGCCCTTGACAGAGTTTGCATATACTGCTCTGTATTCTTCATACTGAAATTTAGTTGTACCCTAAAATATTCTTTTTTCCATTCAATTCACATTGCAGCTTTCTTTCAGATTGGACTCAGACACACACACACACATGCCTTTAACAGGGCTTTGTTCCATCCTGACCTGGGCCCCTTCACTTTGTCAGCTGGCTAGTCTAAAAGATAGGAGTATTAATTTCAGGCACAGGACAGATATGGCTTTCAAATCAGAGCTGTTTACCCTGCAGGATTTAAAAATGTGGGCTGAGGAGTTTGAATCTGCTTGTGTTGCTGGTCTCTGTCAGGAAACAGACTTGACCCACACATTCCCTCCTTCTTTCTTCCTGGATGAGTTGACTTTGCTCAGTGCTCAGTTCGTTGCTTTTGCTGAACCTGTTCTCACATGCTCTGTTTTCACATTATACTGGGAGCCTGAACTGTGAATTCTGTTGGGAGCAGGTTGCCTAAAAAGCTGGGCTTTACAAAGCCTATATCCATCTGGGGAATCAGTCATTAAATCCACTTAGATATGCCAAGGGTGCTAAATGCGTTTAGGTACTTTGCTGAAGAGAAACTATGTTAACATTAATAAGAACTTACACAAGAAAGTAATTGCAAAACAGGGAGCCCTTTTGTTTTGTTTTACTTCTAATTTTGGAGCCCACTCTCAAAGTAAGACCTTGGGTAAGGAAGTGGAAAGGCAATTACTTTCAGTGTACTGGATGAATTTGCCAGAGGAGAGAAACTGAATGTTTGATGCATTCCCCAAGGCCAGTGTTCCACAATTATAAAAATATATTAGCTGCCCTCTAACTCTGCAAGTATAAAAATGAAGAAACTTACCTGCCATTAATTAGCTCTATTTTGTAGTTTTATGGACATTAAACGTGGTGTGCTGATTTGCATATTTGCATACATTAGCATGTGATCTACATGCTTACTTCAAGGTATTTCATTTTATCACCATTACCTTTTGTGGCCTATTGCTGTAATGACTGGAATGGAATACAAAAGAGAGTTTTCATTGTGTTTACACTCTTAACTTACACATGAGTTTCAGAATAATGTGTCTAGCTGAGAAGTGGGAATTTTCATGCAAAGGGTTTTCCTTTCAACTCTGAACCACTTCAGACCACCCACCCAGCTGAATTTTCTAATGCTTGCCTATATTTACTTGGCCACTGTTCGTTTTTTCATCCACATAACGACAAGCAATACTTTAAAAGTCAGGTAGAAGTGTAGAGGTTTTTTTCATTGCCTGCACTAAAAAAAAAAACCCAGAAAGTCAGACACAAGAATTAATGGGTCCTGCTCTGTCTATCAGCACCTAAAGGCACCGAGAGAAAAAAAATAATCTGCAGCTGGGGAAAGTTGAGTAGGGTCAAAGGGCAGTGCCTGCATCTGCATTCACTGAGAGGCAGAGAGCAAAAATAAAGGGTCTCTTTTTGTTGCAGCTCAGCACTATTTTAGAAAGCACAGATACTAACTTAATTACCACAGTTCCCTTCTGCACTAAAGCATTGCAGCAGGCTATAAATCAATACTTAAGGTCACATTGCTAAAAGCACTGAAAAACAGTGTTTTCTCTCACTATAGCATGGTGTTTGCTGCTCCTGCGCAAGTGCCATGAGAGTTCAACATTAGATAGGGAACAGGGCTAAAACAATGGTTACAAAATGAATCAGAATTGCAAAAAAGCACGGGGTAAAGCAAGCAAGTTCATCTTATGGCAGATATCATGACTGCATCAGACTTTCTCTCTTCTCAGAGAGACAGAGATGCATCAGCAGGTGTCCAGGCGTATGAAACATGCTTTACTCTGTGCTGTTCTGGAGATCAAGTTGATGGGAGAAGAGCAGATCTGAAAAAAAGAAAATATATAGCTAGTTTTACAGAGTATATACCTTTGGCAACTTTTCCATACATCTGAAGTCAATGATATCATCTGCATGTATGACATCTTACTTCAATAAATTGTTGGGAGTGGGGCTCAGAAGTTGCAAAAATAGATTCCCCCTCTCTCTCCCCACCCCTTGCTTTTCTGTTATACCTGCTGACCCAGATATTTCACAACCTTTGGAAGAGAAAACATACGAGATTGGGAAGATATGGAAAAAGCCACTTCCAGCTGCAATATACTTGGCATAACTCCTAGTGGCTTAGCCAGGAGATCTCTTTCTGTTTGGGTTCACACTGGCAGTATGCAGACAACACTAATATTAGATAGACAGAGGACTTGCATTCAGGTGCCCAGAGTGCTACAAGAATGAGACACAGGATCCCAAAATGCCTAATTTACATGGCAGAGATTATAAAATCTGCAATTGCAGCTGGTGGTGAGTGGGCCAGAATTGAAGAAAATTTAGGTTTTTCTCAAAGCCTAGGTAGATTTTCACCTACATTGAAAATTAATTTCCCAAACTTGTATGTTTTCTTACAAGGGCCTTGGATACCAGAGGCTGGTAAGCCCACGTCACAGCACACTGACAAACAGGGGTGTTAGTTCAGGCGTGAATGGTGCAGATGCACTCAGTTTCAAGCTACCACTTCTAGATTCCCTAGATTTCAGCCCAAACACAGCCCCTAGAGGTCTGCTGTATAAGAGGAAGAGGATGGATACCTGTGTAGAAGCTAATCATCTCAGGCATGCACTCTGCATCTCATCAAGACGTCTTTTGACTTAGGAGAGCATTGTACAACACATTTTGGACTCTGTGAACCACATTTTCTGGTGGTGCATTTTGAGAACTAGAGCAAGAGTGTGATGTCTTTTTAAGTTGATGGGGGGAAGATTTTTTTTCTTACCCATTTGCACAAAACACAAATAGCTCCAGCAACCCGTGAAATTTCTGTCCTGGTAGAAAGAGCTCCCAGCGTGTGCATCTTCATGTTTGAATGGAAAAACAAAGATAATCTCTTCATTTTTATTCTTTGTCATGGCTAGTGAGCCTGTGTTGGCTAGAAAGAAAAATAAGATACTATTTCTCTTTTAAAAAACATTGGTATTCTCCTAAACAATTACAGAGACAGCACTTTGAAGGTATTCTCAGTTATTAATGCAATTTGGATATAAGTAAGTTGGAAAATTCAAAAGCTTCCAGGCCAAATGGATTAGTATTTGTGGTAAAATCTGGTAAAGCTTCTATATTGCCACCAAAAAAAAACATGTTAAAAATCTCAATATTCAATGTCATGTCCTGAGTAGATGTATTGTTTCCCAGTGAATTGATGTACTCTTGATTTGAAATCATGAGTTAAGGCCCCAAAGTCCTCTATGATCAAATAAGACCTGACTGAACTCTTTCGAAGACTTAAGTAGTGCTGTAGGTGCATAGTTAAAAATCACAGGAGACTAGACAATGCCTAAACATCTGACAGCACAATATTTGTAAGATTTATTACAGTGATATTTATGAGGACCCAATTAACTCTGCACAGCACATTGTCACTATATTTATATAAATGTTATCGTTGCCCATAGTTCATCCCATGCTCTCAGTATGTCAACTTCAGCGCTACTTAAAGAGGGAACCAAGTGAAAATTCTACTCTTACTTTTGTACATTACATTCTTCTTCTTAAAGAAAGGAAACAAAAACTACTGGGAAATAAAATCGTCTTTCCTTCTTCACAAATAATCTAAAAGCTCAAGATATAAAGTATCATGTGTATTTAATAATATATTAATTAATAGTTAGCATTAGTAGTAATAATCTACTAATTAGGTTTTTTTTTCCTAAGAGAGTTCAGTGTCTGCCTGGAAGAAACATTTTGAACATCATGAAGCCATCTAGATGTTTCCTGCAATCGTAGTAAATGTAGGCAGGATTACTGCTGCAATATTCAGGCGTTTGATTTTGCTGACAAAGTTTAAATCTTTCCACCTAATACATACCTCCTGTTTCTCCAAGCCACAAGGAACATTTTCCAAGACTAAATCTCTGTAGTAATCCCTCTGGCTTTTTGGTTTAAAGGAATTTTGGCCCATGACATTGATTATGAAGGCTGGAGAAATTAGGTGACCTGCCAAAAGTCTGCAACACATGATGATCAGAAAAGCACCCCAAAGCCCTGAATCTGTGATTCCTCACACCTTGAGTCTTTGCAAAGGGATCAAGCTCTAACAACCTTGTGGGAAATGCCTGTAATCAGAGTAAGGGCAATTGTTCACAATTATCCAGAGTACATAGATGCAAATAGATAGTGTTTCTGTTCAGGTGCCCAACTGGGATAAAGCCTAGAGAAAGAAAAAGTGTCTAATTCTGAGTGAATTAAGATGTGTTGATGTGGTTTTCCTCCTTAAACCACACGAAGAAAACTTTTGTAGTTTGGCTGTGGTTTGTTGTGGTTTTAGTTTGGTTTTGGTTTTTTGTTTGTTTGTTTGTTGTTTGTTTGCTTGTTTGTTTTTTTCCATTCTCTAGTTTGAATACAAAATAGAATGCTTAGTTCAATGAGTTAAGGTTTACAATTACAACTGCTAAAGAGAGGATGTTTTCTTTTTTTCAACCTACTGCTTGGTTACTAAAACCTTGATCTTAGGTCTCAGGAAAGAGATACTAGTTACAATTCCTTCCTCCATTTCCTGGAGCATTTCTTTGTGTTCACTGCATGCTCTGTTTTTCACTGTGCTCTGCTCCCAATACACAACTAGCTTCTCAGTATTCAGTATTCATTCATTCAATATCACTAAGGTTGGAAGAGACCTCATCGAGTCCCTTCTGTCACCACAGACCTCATGACTAGAGTAGGGAGGACACTATCCTGCTTTCAGCTCTCATCAACAGAAGAGTCTTCTTTCCCTCATCCCTGTATGCAAGTTATCTAGAGAATGTGATAATCTGACTCTATGTAATTGCTAAACACTACTGTTACAAAGCCATGCATGTTTTCCACTTACATGGATTCCAAAAGAGGTAATGGAGAGATGAAGGACAAGCCTAAGAATACTGACAGAGCTGGATAAAATCTTTAAGAATATTCTCCTATGTTCTTGCAACCATATCCTGTTCATTCGTACCAGCAAACATGATTCATCCACTGTATGCAGCTGCAAATATTTGTGAAGGCACCCCTCCTTTTTTTAGTGTAAAGCTCTTCCTCTTTTCCTGAGGTATTTCATCAAGGTATTACCACAGGTTTTTTGTTTGTTAGCTTGTGATAGTTTGGGTTTTTTTCTAAATGTGTACACCGTGGCTTTTTCAATAGCACAGGTCTCCTTATGTGATTTGGTTTCCAAAAGTGATTGTGTACTTCATTAAACACAAACCAAACCCCTCGCCTACAGTACCATGCACACACATACACACAGAGAAGGAAATAAATGAGAGTAAGTCTTTTGTGACAGCACCATTTTGCACTGCCTCAGTGATTAGAGAGCCCAATGTTTTTTATCACAGACAACCTTTCTCTCCCTTCAAGCTTTAAACAAATACCTGTGCTAATTGCAGATAGCAGCAGAATACAGCACCGAGTGTTTTGAAACTGGCATGGATGTGAAAGGGAATAAACAAGCTATGTTAGATTAAACACTGTGAAGTGCTATTTTTTCTGTCACTGTCAGAGTGTATAGTAAAGAGTCCATCCTATTTTACTGTTTCTGTCCTTGTAATGCATGCCGGATACCTATAATTTATGACACAGAGCCATTGCTTCACGAGTTGCACTTCCTTTTAAACTGATACTGAACTCGTTAGTGGGGGGGAATGTGACAGGTTGATAGTGGTTTCTTATCTGCAGGTTAAACATTGTCAGAATAATTCATGGCCAGGCAACTGTTAGACCTGTAATGTTTTTATAATTAGAGCTGGAGTGGACTGTTTACTAAGGATCTGAGCTCCAGCAAACAAGTCCCCATCACTGTCAGTCAGAAGCTTGTTGCCTTCCCATCCACCAGATTTCAGGGAGGAAATATTCTAAAAGTCTGAGCTTGAAGGAAATGTCCCCAGCACTGAAGCGAACAGCAATCTGAAAAGCCAAGAAAGATCGTATTTCCAGCCATCACTGTTCAAAAATAACAAGATTTACTTTAAAATCATGACACCTTTTGGGAGTGCAATGTTATTTCTCTCCTCTCAACTTTAAATTATTATGATATGTGTTTTGAAGCTTTTTGACTATCAGGGTCAGAATCCTGATTTCCAGTTCCTTGAGCAGAGGCTACAATTCCTTTGAAATCCTGTGACTCAAAAAGATGGAGGTTTAGAAAACATACTGTGAGCCTCATGACAGAATCACAAAAGCTCATTCCATAAAGGTCACAAGTCAAGATAAGTACTTTTGAACACAAGTTTGTTTTGTCGAGCTCTATCAACTTACATGGGCTGAGAATCTAGGAATCTAAGTTTTGTTTCTAATTCCAACAGTGCATACATTGCAACAACCACTGTTGCTACCTGTAAAGTGTTACCTGTAAGTGGGTATTCTTTCTTCCTCAGCACCCAGGGTATTCTCTAGCTTTCAGTACAACGTGGGGAAAGTGTATGCAGGTTTGTACAGTCTACATTATAGATTATTGTATGTTTGGCAATTGCATCCCAGAGAGGTGTAGCCCAAATCTCTCTTGTTGGTGTGTACAATTCCAAGGGAGTATTTTGTGACAATGGGGCCCAATAGCAATAAAATGAACTGTTTAACTCTGCTCCACTGTGTCTGTCCATTCATTGCCATACAAATTATTTTCTTTTTTCTTTTTTTTTTCCTTTAACTAATTTTTCACATTCATAGAACTCATGGAGAATTTTAACGTGGAGAAGAGGAGACTCAGGGGAGACCTTATTGCTGTCTACAACTACCTGAAGGGAGGTTGTAGCCAGGTGGGGGTCAGTCTGTTCTCCCAGGCAACCAGCAACAGAATGAGGGGACACAGTCTTAAGTTGTACCACGGGAGCTTCAGGCTGGATATTAGGAAGAAGTTCTTCACCGAGAGAGTGATTGGCCATTGGAATGGGCTGCTCAGGGTGGTGGTAGAGTTGTTGTCTCTGGAGATCTTCAAGAAAAGACTGCATGAGGCATTAGTGCCATGGTCTAGTTGATTCGATAGGGCTGGGTGATAGGCTGGAATGGATGATCTTGGAGGTCTCTTCCAACCTGGTTAATTCTATGATCGTATTATTCTGGGGCCTTGATACCTACCTCTCGATTCTGTGTCATAAAATATGGCATAGATCCTAATTGAAACTTGTCCTCAGCAACAAACCTGCCATGTACCCTACCTTCCAAGAGATGAGCTTGGTTTGTTTTTTTTCAAGTTCATTTATTATTATTTTTTTCAAATCTAGGGGAAAAGATTGCTGTAAATAAATAAGTAAGCAAACACACGATCGTCTTTAATAATTCATGAACACTTATTTTAAGAATAATATTCATAGAAGACCTGTGATTGTAATATGCCTAAAATTCCCAAATGGCAAAATATAATTAAAGTAAGAAGTGTTGAACAAATAAACCTGTTAAATACACAATATTACCAGGCAAAATGTCTATGCATTTATCACTTTGCCATTGTAATTACACTGACTGCTGCTCTTCATGCATATATTAATATCTCCCTAACATTATGGAAGCTGAAACTTAAATTACAAAGCATTGACTTAAACCAAGACTTCTAGCAAGGCAGAGTGTGGTGGCAACAAGTATTACAGACTTTTACAACAATGTCTTAGTATGAAATCTGATTGCTAGTTTTATTCAGATAGTCATTTCTTGCAGTACTAAGAAACCCCATCTCACTAGAATAATAATTTATGAAGTGCTGTCTTGGAAAGCCTAGCTAAGGCAGGTTTCAGACACTGTAGGTCAAGATACTCAGCCTGGGACTCTGAAAGTTGCTGAAGTGTGAAACTCACAGAATGTATTCAGTTTATCCTGAGAAAAGAAAGGAAAAACAGTATGTCATTTCTGTTTTCTGTGTAAATAAAGACTCCTATTTTAAGATTGTTCAGATTATTTCAGGAGGCTCTGCCTCATCATCGATTGGCTGGATGTGGCTTTGAGTGGGTGTGCTAGCTATTCACAGCAAAAAAAAAAGGTCAGGAAACTCGTTCTCATGGGATGAACCTTCTGAACCTGGAAATGAGCAAAGAGACAAAGAGGCTTGGAGGTGACTTTTCACCATTCGGATGAATGATGCCAAAAAGCTGCCTTCAGCACGTTGTGATTCTTATAGTGTATGCAACACTGGCTGTATTTTGAGACTGGAAACTGTTAAATACTGTCACTGGGCCTGCAAAATCCCTGGGAATGTGAGGTCTGCCTGAAGAAAATCACTGAGAGATTCTCACACAGCATATCACCTGAAGGACCCACTTACAGAGAGCCTATTAAATGTTAATATTTGACTAATAGTTGTTAAAACCTTATTATAGGCATGAGTAATACATTTTACAAATGTCTAGACCATTACTGTTCTAAAACATAAAGTTCATTAGAAAATTTAGGCCACAAAGTCAAGCCTGTGAATATTTAACCGAGCCCAGATCTGTGTATTTAAGCACTTAGTCAGATTTTATTTTCTTCATGCTGCCTGCCTTGCCTAAATTTGGACAAGTATTCACACTTTAAGTGTCTCCTCCAAAGCACAGAGGTGTCTCAGCTTCTTCACATCAAACTTTTTTTTTTCTTTTTAATGAAGCCAAAGTAGTTTCTTCACTACTATCTACTGAGGAGAGACTGAGGGAGCTGGGGTTGCTTAGCCTGGAGAAGAGTAGGCTCAGGGAAGACCTTCTTGCTCTCTCCAACTCCCTGAAGAGAGGTTGCAAACAGGTGGTGATTGGTCTCTTCTCCCAGGCAACCAACACCAGAACAAGAGGACACAGTTTCAAGCTGTGCTGGGGAGGTTTAGGCTGGAGGTTAGAAGGAAGTTCTACACGGAGTGATTGCCCATTGGAATGGGCTGCCCAAGGAGGTGGTGGAGTCACCATCACTGGAGGTGTTCAGGAGACTTGATAGGGTGCTTCGTGCCATGGCTTTGTGCCATGACTAGATGGTGCGGGATGATGGGTTGGACATGATGATCTTGGAGGTGTCTTTCAACCTGGTCCATTCCATTCCATTCCATTCCATTCCATTCCATTCCATTCCATTCCATTCCATTCGATCTGTGGTCGTTTCTTATTGTGTTTGAGCACTAAGTTTTCTACTATTCTTGTCACAAAATGGGTGACACAAAAAGCATAATTATTTCAAGAATACCTTTGCTGGGAACATCAGTGACACCTAGATGGTTGGGCAGTCTCTAAGTTGAGAAGACAATCATTTTCCTGGCAAATTGCTTCTGCAGTTTTAACAATGACATTTTCTTTAACAAAGTAAAAAGTTCAAAGAGCAAGTTAGGTTGTTTGTGTTTTTCAAAACCTGCTTTTGAAATAGATTTTTAGTTTCTTACACTTCATCCTGTCATAGTTCAGGTGTGATCCCAGTGAAAGCTGCAAGAAGATGTTGTGTAAGAAACACAGAAATCTAATCCTTAATTTTTACGGACTATTCTTCAGATATATCAGCGTACACAAGGTACCTTTAGTCATCTACAGTTTGCAATAGATTTGCCTGCTATATAAACTTTGACAAGAACACAGTAAAATTTTGGAGTAAAATTTCCAGATTTGATTTATGGTACTGTAGATTTAAAAAAAGGAAAAAAAAAATAGTTCTTTCAAATTTAAATCAGATACTGCCTTGTAGCTGAGAAGTTGAGACACCTCTGTGCTTTGGGGGAGGCACTCGAAGTGTGAATACTGGTCCAAATTTAGACAAGGCAGGGAGCATGAAGAAAATAAAATCTGATAAGTTCCTTTGTTTCTACTAAATTAATAAAATTCCCACTTTGTAACAGAAAAAAAAAATAAATCTCTGACATCTCATGTTTCAAGTAATGAGGAAATAGATTTTCTGCTGGTGTAAGCTGCAAACATTCTCAAGACCTCAAAAAAAGCTACACCAATTTACACCACTATACTTAAGGACAGTCTTGTCATTTAGAGCAATAATGATTATTAGAAAATATAAAGAAAACCAACTTTCTTTAAAGGTGCTCAAAATAAAATTTAAGGGAAAATTCTCTGCAAGAAATGACAGTGTCAGAGAATAACACAGACCATTGGAATAACAACCATCCTGTCAAAACATAGCCAAAGGAATATAGTTAGAAAAGAATTAGAGTATCATTATCAGTGACATGAAGAAAAAAAGATAAGAGCAGCTTAACTACTGCCTGTCATTGCATGCACCTAGTTCAGCACCCAGCTTAAGTAGTATTCAGGCAGCTGGCTGTGGATATACCCAATATTACATGTTAATGTGAAAGTTAAGACTGCCAAGATAACGCTTTTTCTCCCCCCTTGTTCAAACTGAAGCACCCAAAACTGTTAAAGTTATTTTGCATGGTGTGTACTGTGGTTGCAAAATTGAGTATCAAGATATTCGAGGTGGCTCCATGACTGACAGCTGCTCCATATTCTACAGCATAGTTGAAAAGGGAATACACCCAGCAGGATTCCTCACACAGAGAAGATTTCCTGTTCTTATTAAAAAGAGGCTGGCCTTTCTCAATGTTAATCTCGTCCACGTATCTTCACCTTCCAATAGCTCAAATTTCCCATCTCTAGAATGACTAAGAAGAGCGCTTGTCCCCTTAGATAGTATTGGAAAGCAATTTAATATGTAGTTGTCACAAGGAAATTCTCATCCAACAGATAAGGGAAAGACACTCAAAATAATGGGTCTGGACTCTATCCCTGATATTAAGGTAGACCCATGGGGTAACATGGCTTTTCTTTCCCACCACCATCTTGTGTTGGCTACTGGAGAGTTTATGGAGGGACTATCCCTTGTAGGGTGCTTTCATCTGTTGCTTTTATCAAGTCTAGTATAAAGGAATCCCTTTAATGTTAGTGCTGTTCAGAGCATCTGTCACTATTATTTGACGATTTTTTGGAACAATTTAATGCAACTGCAAACTAATTGTTTTCTTTAATGCACTAAATATATCTGTAACCCCACAAATCCTGAAAGGAATGATAAAGAAACACACTGTAAAACTGAAACAGATGTCAATTTCGTCAGCTACTATGGCTCAAGAGGAATTACAGCCTGTCATTCAAAAAGTCAATTAGCCAGTGGTTAAATACTAGAAAATATTTATGAGACAAATAGTAATATTCAGAGTTCAAATAGACTGTTCTGAGGCATGACACAAAATGGCATCTGTTGAAATACTTCAAGTACAGAGAAATCTGAGAGAGCGTTCTTTCGTTCTCAGGTATGCCAGTCTCTATCGTTTCCCTCAGTAGAGGGATTAAAATGATGACAGATGAAGATTCATTGCCAAAGTAAATGAAGGATCACATTTAGACATACAATTACTTGGTTGTGAGCCATTAAAAAACACAGAAGATGGAAGTTAAAACGCAGACTCAAAGACCTAGCCTGGTAATACTAAATTGTTCTTTGACTTTCTACCAACTGCCAGAAACTCAAAGTAGCAGTGCATTTATATAAGGATCACAACAGTGGCAATGTGCTGGCTCTTTCCATTAGTTATTAGTATATGCTTTTTGTACCATACAGTTTTCAGCTGTAACAGGTGCATAAAATCATCTTCTTCAAGGAACATTGCCTTGTTCATACATGTGCAGATTTTTCCAGATTCTCTGTATGATAAAATAGGTAGAGTCCTGTTGTGGTGTAGAAGACTTGGCTTGAAATCCTAACTCTAATGAGATATATGGGATTTATTCCACAAATTTCAGTAAGGCTTGTATTTCACCCTTGGATGAGAGAAGAACCACTTGATATTTCACTTAGTTCCTAACCATTCCCTAAAGTCAAATAGGACATAATGTGTTTCTATGGCACTTCTTAAAGCCCCTGCTTTTGTTTCAATGTGGTGACAGATGCCAGCCATACTGGAAGTTTTCAGACTGACTCTGGGTGAGACATTTGCTTACTGACCAGAAAGTAAACTTTCCTCTTCTGTTTGCTGAGTGAGTTAGAGAATAATTCAGAAGAGTTATGCAGGACAAAACTTTTTGTTTTGCTAATAGGGCTCATGTACACACTTCCAGTGGGAAAACATCTGTTTTACAAATCTGTCCTCCTAGTTATAGCTGAATTAAAGCTATAGACTTATTGGAACCACTTCCAAGCATTACCAAAGTTCAGCAGTTCTTGGATCAGGGGGTTGGGCTGAAGTCATTAAGGAGAAATAGGCCAGGTTCAAGAGTCAAGTGTCCTACACCTTCAGGGACACTTTGAGATTTTGTCTTAAGTCCAGCTCTGCTTCTCAGTTATTAGCGGTCATTTAATGTGGCAAGCAGGCAGGCAAGCAAGTAGCACCTATCCACAGCAACATAATGCATGCACATGTCAGCCAAGGGTACTGCTCTCAGGAAAAATTAGAGTGAGATTAAAAATTACTTTCTAATTATCTTTAGTTCATCTACCAAAGATGTTCACAAACTTCTGCTTCAGTGCACAAACAGTACAACAACATCCATATCAAAATCAAGGCTTCATTTCTTTGTGTTAGCTAACGTCTAATATTTATCAGCACTGTCATATTGTTATTTTGTATTAATATTAGGCATAGTTTTAAATGTAGTAATAAATGTGGAGGTAATTACCTTAGCTTTTTGAAAATCTGTTGTTTTGGTGTTGCTCCTTTATAAAGTGTTGTCCAATAAAAAGAAACAAGAAAGCATTCAAAGAATTCTTGAACGTTTGGACCAAAATACTTCTTTGAACTTTCAATTTCCTTTGAAGCATTTACTGCACAACAGCCTTAATGAGGCTGAAAGTTTCAAATGTAGAATCTATTGCTGGAAAACATATAGCAGGTGTTGTTGTTCATTAACTTATATACAATATGCAAGTACATAAGAGAGTGAAAATGAAAGAGCTAGGTAGCACAATTCGTCTGAAGCTACCCATGGTCTTCTTAGATGCAATATCCAGACTTATGTCAGTGAAGGGCCCACACAAAGTCACAGCTTCAGGTACCTAACTAATTAAAAAAGCCACCCTAAGTAGTGAAATCACATTGTCACTTCTGGTGGAGTGTGTTCTGAGCCAGAACTGTTGATGCAGGCTTTAAAAGAAATCAAAAAGTAAGGACAGTTTTAAAGACTTAGCAGTCAGGTGGATGCTTTGCCTAGAAGCAAGATGAGCACGATGTGTTTCTCTTGCTTTGATATTTCATGGGACATTGGCATCCCAGAGAAGACAAGAGTCGCTAAAAAGTTGGTGTGTAGCACCACCCTCACAAGTCTTTAGTGACATTCTGCACATTCCTCCTTCAATTGCTTTTAGAGGTTTTTAACCAAATATTTAATTACCTCTTCACTGCTGAGAGAAGATCCAAGGAATAGAAGAGCAAAACTTGCACAGAAGAAATGAGGACTCCCTCTGTCAATATAAAGGTCCCATTGATGACCTTGGGTTTGTAAGAACAAACATTTTCAGACATCTGGATGTTTTGCAATCTGCAAAAAAGGGTCAGTGAACCACTTAACAGTGACCGTATAAAGAAATGGGGCCCATTATTATCATGATTAAACTAATCAGCATATGCATTGGCAACAAAGATAAGGATTTAATAGACACAGCAAAGAGGCAACCTTTCAGCCCATGGAGCTGTAGCCCACCTGTATTAAGCTGATACAGTCTAGCTAAATGTCCTGGTTTAACACAGTCTGCTTTAACAACTCTCATTTCCATGAACGGGAGCTAGAGAAATTGTTACACTGTGACTGAACCACTGAACCATTAGGGACCAGCAGTGCATAGCACTACTACAAGTTCACCACCCCTCCCCTCCCAAATGGGACAAGAAGAAGGAGAATTCAGGAGGCAGAACGATAACAGAAAACCCTGTAAGTTAGATAATGGAGAATTTAATGAGCTAGTACAGAATAATGCAAAGAAAAACACTGGGTTTCTGCAGTAGGCAGGGGAATGGAATAGAGGCAAACCACACGCCACAAGTGAACAAAGGGGGAAAAAAGAAGCACCCCAGTCTGGAAGCAGAGAAAAAGCCAGCAAAAACACAGAATAGGAAACTTCACAGCCTATAGGCTGAACTCCAAATCTCATAAATCCCTTCTGACCCAGCCATTCCCTTCCTCTTTCAGTGAGTATGACATCAGCATGATATTAAATAACTCATTAATGCTGCAGCTCTGCCCCAGATAGCTTGGCAGCACCAGACCCAGCTTCTCCTGCACCACTGCAAAGGGTCCCTTCTCATGAGACCAGCCATCTAAAGCTGATATATTGGCTTTTCTACTGGTGAAAAAAAAAACCAACAAACCTTCACCTCCATCAGTATTGCAGGACTCAAGTGCAGGGTTCTGTACCTGGGCTGGAACAATCCTCACACTCACTGCAGACCTAAGACAATAGAAAGCAGCAGATCCAGAGAGGTGATTCTGCCATTTTGCTCTGGTGAGACCTCACCTGGAGTACTCAATATAAAAAGGACATGGACATGATGGAATTGGTCCAGAGGAGGGCCACAAAAAATGATTAGAGGGTTGGAGCACCTCTGCCATGAAGATAGGCTGAGGGAGCTGGGGTTGTTGAGCCTGGAGAAGAGGAGGCTCCATGAAGATCTAGTAGCAGCCATACGGTACCTGAAGGGGGCCTATAAGAAGGAGGAAGAGAGACTGTTTACAAAGGCCTGTGGGGGTAGGACAAGATGCAATAGCTTCAAACTATAAAAGAAAAGATTTAGATTGGATGTTAGGAACAGTTTTTCTGTTGTGGGGGTAGAACACTGGAACAGGTTGCCCAGGGAGGTGGTTGGGACCCTATCCCTGGAGATATTCAAAGTGGGGCTCGACAAGGCTCTGGGCAGCCTGATCTAGTTGAGGATGCCCCTGCTTACTGCAGAGGGGGTTGGACTAGATGACCCTCTGAGGTCATTTCCAACCGAGACCATTCTATGATTCTATGGAAGAAAGACACCCTGTCCACTCCCTTTAAAGATTCCCAAGCTTAGGCAAAGTTTAAAATCATAGCAGCTCTTGTATCTCAAGGGGGAAGAAAAAGCATTATTTCCATACTATGCTGTTCATAATGTATGGGTTCTCTTTACTTGGAAGAGAGGAGAAAAATGGCATTACATCAGATTGCAGGTCCCAAACTGAAAAACAGATAGGATGCCAAAAGAGCAGGATGGTTGGTACACAGGGAGGAAAAAAAAAAAAGAAAAGACATCTCATTTTTCTGATCTAGTTTTGGTTTGAAAGGCATCAAAATTAATACAATTTTAATAAATGAAAATTCCCTGGAACTTGCAGCTGTTGAATGAAACTGATGTCCCACGAGTTTTATAACTGAAAATTATGAAAATTCCCAGTAATCACAGGGGAAATTAGAAGTTCCTAAAATCTGCTAATGAAAATGATAATCTTGATATTGGCAGTGCTTGCAGGGGACTATTTCTCAGCCGTATCTAGAAGCTATGTCTATATTAGGATTTAGTGTAGACCAATAGGAGATCACAGAGACAGTTAGTGCTGAGAACCCACATATACATATTTCAAGGAGTTTTATCTTAAATACGTACTCCTCTTGTGGATTGAAGTCCCATAAGTGATGAAATGAGGTAATACGTGCTCATTTAATGCATCTTTTTGTTTAGCTTAATTTGAATAGATTCCAGTTATGAAGCCTGAGGTCTCTGTGCAATGGAGAATACAGTACAAGAAGTACAAGGCCACAAGCTGGAGATTCACTTTCTCTAGAAGCCAAATAAAACCGCTCACATAAATATCTCCCAAAGAAGATGAGGAATAAATTTGACTAGGAAAGGAGGGATAAAAAAAAGAAGCAAGTTTTCCTAGCTATGTATGTATGTAGATAGGTTTGCCTTTCCTGCAGTACTTGAGCCTTCAACCTGATCTCCTTCTCTCTCCAACCTGATCTCCTTCTATGATCAGGGGACCCGTCTGGTTGATGTGGGGAGGCCTGTGGATGTGGTCTACCTGGACTTCAGCAAGGCCTTTGACACCGTCCCCCACAGCAAACTGCTGACTAAGCTGTCAGCCCGTGGATTGGACCATTACACTCTGTGCTGGGTTAGGAACTGGCTGGAGGGCTGAGGCCAGAGAGGGGTGGTGAATGGTGCCACATCCAGCTGGCGACCAGTCACCAGTGGTGTGCCCCAGGGATCAGTGCTGGGCCCTGTCCTCTTCAACATCTTCATTGATGATCTGGATGAGGAGGTCGAGTCAGTCATCAGCCAGTTTGCAGATGACACCAAGTTAGGGGCAGATGTTAGTCAGTTAGAGGGTAGAAAGGCTCTGCAGAGGGACCTCAACCAACTGGACAGATGGGCAGAGTCCAATGGGATGGCATTCAACAAGTCCAAGTGCTGGGTCCTGCACTTTGGCTACGGCAATCCCATGCAGAGCTACAGGCTGGGGTAGGAGTGGCTGGAGAGTTCCCAAACAGAGAGGGACCTGGGGGTGCTGATCGACAGCCACCTGAATATGAGCCTGCAGTGTGCCCAGGTGGCCAGGAGGGCCAATGGCATCCTGGCCTGCATTAGGAATAGTGTGGCCAGCAGGAGCAGGGAGGTCATAGTGCCCCTGTACTCTGCTTTGGTTAGGCCGCACCTTGAGTACTGTGTCCAGTTCTGGGCCCCTCAGTTTAAGAAGGACATCGAAACACTTGAGCGTGTCCAGAGAAGGGCAACAAGGCTGGGGAGAGGCCTTGAACACAAGCCCTATGAGGAGAGGCTGAGGGAGCTAGGATTGTTTAGCCTGGAGAAGAGGAGGCTCAGGGGTGACCTCATTGCCCTCCACAAATACCTGAGGGGTGGTTGTGGCCGGGAAGGGGTTGGTCTCTTCTCCCAGGCAATCAGCACCAGAACAAGAGGACACAGTCTCAAGCTGTGCCAGGGGAGGTTTAGACTTGAGGTGAGGAGGAAGTTCTTCACTGAGCGACTCATTCGTCATTGGAACGGGTTGCCCAGGGAGGTGGTTGAGTCATCGTCCCTGGAGGTGTTCAAGAGGAGATTGGACGTGGCACTTGGTGCCATGGTCTAGTCATGGGGTCTGTGTTGATAGGTTGGACTCAATGATCCTCGAGGTCCTTTCCAACCTAAGTTATACTGTGATACTGTGATACTGAGACTTTCCATGCCCATCCAAATGAGTCTCAGATGTACATGGCCATGCTCAGCTGGGCAAATGCCATGTCTTCTGGAGTCACGGGAAGGGCAGGCTTCACGAATAGACTAGAATAGAATGGAATAGAAATAGGAATGGAATGGAATGGAATGGAATGGAATGGAATAGAATAGAATAGAATAGGAATAGAATAGAATAGAATAGAATAGAATAGAATAGAATAGAATAGAATAGAATAGAATAGAATAGAATAGAATAGAATAGAATAGAATTAACCGGGTTGGAAAAGACCTTTGAGATCATCGAATTCAACCCATCATCCAACACTGTCTAATCAACTAAACCATGGCACCAAGCACCCCATCCAGTCTCTTCCTAAACACCTCCAGTGATGGTGAGTCCACCACCTCCCTGGGCAGCCCATTCTGATGACCAATCACTCTTTCTGTGGAGAACTTCTTCCTAACATCCAGCCTAAACCTCCCCTGGCACAGCTTGAGACTGTGTCCTCTTGTTCTTCTGCTGATTGCCTGGGAGAAGAGACCAGGCCCCACCTGGCTACAACTTCCCTTCAGGTAGTTGCAGACAGCAATAAGTTCTCCCCTGAGCCTCCTCTTCTTCAGGCTAAGCGACCCCATCTCCCTCAGCATCTCCTCATAGGGCTTGTGCTCCAAATCAGTTTGCTCATTAGTTTGATCTTACTGTATCACAAAGAGTTCTGTATTGCTAAAAATAACAGCTGGTTTTTTCCTGTACACCCAGGTATATTTCCCATCCATTTTGCAAAATATGACTACAAAACTAAGTACAGCATCTGAGGCTATCCCTGCTTTCTGTATGTTTGCTGGAAGTCCTGACAAACAAAGTATATCTGCCTATTTCATCTGACGGAGGAATAGCTGCATAATGTAAAACAATCACATGGACAAAGCTAACCAAAGCTAAGAATTTGAGTCCAATCCAAAGCTTGCAAAACTAAGTCAATACTTTCACAGACCAGAAACATTCTGCCTTTCTTCTCCTGCATCACTGGAGGATGAACAATTAATAGTCAGACTTAATATGTATCACTTTGTCTGGCTCGCTCTCCTGAATCATTCTTATTGTAAACTAAACTCTTTGTGGATCATTTACATTCATGAATTAGCTAGTAATACCAGTTTTGAGGCTGATATGTAACCCTAATAACTTGTTATCTGAGAAATTAGGGGAAATTATGTATTTTTTCTGGACCATGAATATCTGCAGGAACTATGTTCGTTAGAACCCAGACTGCTTTATGAAACTTGAGTATGTGCATAATGTAGCATGACATTTGCAAACACAAAAGGCACTAATAGCAGAACTATCTCAAGGCTTCCCAACAGTGTAAGGAAAATTGAATTATGTGGCTCCAAAAGAGGATGAAGTTCAGTTCCAGGACACCATCAGACTGTGCTCTTGGGTGGAATAGAAAAGGTCTTGGGAGATATTAGTGGGAAAATCATGGCTGTGAAACCAAATTTGAATCCCACAGGACTGAGGAAAGAAGGAGACTGAATAAAGGGGTCACTGGGATATGGAAGCCTCTGTTACATCTTGGGAAGAATTTCATAGTTGTAACCCTGCGGTTCTTCAATCTGTTTGTCTATGGTAGCTGACTCAGGACATGCCAGTGATGTGAGATAATAGTTATCCAACTAGTGCATGGTAACTGCCATCATCCACAAGCTTCCAGCTCTCATCCCTTCCACAACTGTTCCACTCTCTCCCAAGACTGTGGACATGGACAACCAGTCTCCTTCTCTGCCTTATTGTCAGTGAAGGGTACACCAAGGCAGCTGTTCAGCCTGGAGAAGAGAAGGCTCCAGGGGGACCTTATAGCAGCCTTCCAGTACCTGAAGGGGGGCTATAAGAAAGCTGGAGAGGGACTTTTTACAAGTGTTTATAGTGATATGACAAGGGGGAATGGCTTTAAACTTAAAGAGGGCAGATTTAGACTGGAAATTAGAAATAAATTAATTGCAATGAGGGTGGTGAGACACTGGAATAGGTTGCCAGGGAGGCTGTGAATGTCTCCTCACTGGAAGTGTTCAAGGCCAATTGGGCTTTGAGCAACCTGGTCTAGTGAAAGGTATCCCTGTCCATGGCAGGGGGGCTGTAACTAGATGACTTTCAATATCTCTTCCAACCCAAACCATTCTATGATTTCCAAGACTGATCTTGATCAGAGTGGAGGAGCTCTGTGGCAGTCCTGTGCCTCTTGGCAGAAGTCAGAGGTCACTTGAGGATCACCTCCTTTTGAAGACAGTACCTCCCCTTGGACACTGAAAGTTCTGCTCCTTGTCCATGTTACTGAAGAGAGAAGGACCAGGGAATAAACTCAGCCTCTGTTGCCAAGACTTGTGTCCTTGTGCCACAGAGGTGGTGAGAGTGCAAAGAGAGAAAATTGCTATGATGGATACACAGGCCCAAAAAGGCTATCAAAGCAGAAGGAATTCTGCCAATCCAAAGATATCCAGCTTAATTTCTTTGCAAATATCCTTGGAAAACAGCAAGAAGTTTGACTGATTTATTGTATTCTGAAACATGAAACAGCTGGTTAGAAAAAAACTTCAGCAAAATGTCTATCATGGTATCATAGGGTCACCTAAAATTATATGTTCTGTCATTGAGAAAGATTCTTTCCAAAGGCTCAGGGGTGACCTCATTGCCCTCTACAACTACCTGAAAGGTGGTTGTATCCAAGAAGGGGTTGGTCTCTTCTCCCAGCCAACCAGCACCAGAACAAGGAGACACAGTCTGAAGCTGTGCCAGGGGAAGTTTAGGCTTGAGGTGAGGAGGAAGTTCTTCACCAAGAGAACTAGTCTAGTCATGAGGTCTGTGGTGACAGGTTGGACTCGATGTCTCTTCCAACCTTAGTGATACTGTGATACTGTGATACTACCAACTCCTTTCAGGTAATTATAGAGAGTAACGAGGTAAATGAGGCAACTAATCCTGATGGTTTCATTGTTTCTAATACATTTCTGGGTTTTGCATCCTTTCAAGGATTTCATAAAGATTCTTTCAAGAGGTTATCTCACAGAGCTCTTAGTGATCACCACAGTGCTTTTTCATTCTGGAAACATATTCCCTTCCTTCTATTGTTTGAAATTGAACTTTTAGGATGCTGTATTAAGAAAAGAGTGTCCAGCAGGTCTAGGGAGGTTCTCCTCGCTCTCTCCTCTGCCCTGGTCCAGTTTTGGGCTCCCCAGTTCAAGAAAGACAGGGATCTGCTGAACAGAGTCCAATGGAGAGATAATTGCAGGACTTGAATATCTCTCCTATGAAGAAAGACAGAGAGAACTGAGGCTGTTTAGTCTGAGATGATAAGGCTGAGATGGGATCTTATCAATCTCTGTAAATAACTGAGTGTTGGGTGCCAAGATGAAGAGGATAGTCTCTTTTCAGTGGTGCCCACTACACAGAGGAGGTTCTACCTCAAGAGGGTGATGGAGCACTTGAACAGGCTGCCTAGAGATGTGAAGTCTCCTTCTCTGGAGATTTTCAAAACCCATCTGGATGCATGCCTGTGCAGCCTGCCCTAGATGCTGCTGCTTTGGCAAGGGGCTTGGATTTGATGATGTCTGGAGGTCCCTTCCAACCCCTAACATTCTGTGATTCTGTGATGGGAACACAAACCATGACCCTCTTTAGAGTTCTGAAATCACTGGATTCTTACCACATCAGAGAAATATGTTCCAGCTTTCCCCTATGAAACTACAAGAATGTTTGCTTTCATTAATTTGACCAGAGTCTAGATCCATATTCTGCCCAGAGATGTATTTATAAAACCAATTCTGCACTGTGTGTCAGTTGTATAACATGTGGCTGCAAGAACACAGATGCCCTTGGACTTTCATCTTTACACAGTCACTGTCATGAATGTTGCTTTTGTGGTCACACACCACAGTTTCCCAGACAGGCAAAGACCCAACTACAGTGGAAATGCTGCTTTCTTCTTCACATAAGAATATGCAGAACCCACTAGTGAGTCAAATTTTCATTTCTGTTCAAGTGTGACAAACATATAGACAGCTTCCTCAAAACCTGGGAGATTAAAAGGGGCATGTTCATCATTGGCATAAATTTTGGCACTCTGCTGACCATGGAATTTGGTGCGAAGGCATGCATTTGTAGGCTTGAGTGAGCACTGCATTCCAACAATCTATAAACTACTAGCTAAGATTTCAAAACCAAGTCGATAGTGAGAACTTCACACCACTGATCTATTTCATGTGATAGCATGTGATGAGAGGGAAGCATAATCCTGTGAACAGGGTGCTCAGATGGGAACTCACATCACCAGCCAAGTTGTGACTGTACAACCAACTATTGCCAGTTACCGCTGGCAACTGCACAGGTATCAGCTTGGCATGTTCCAGTTTTAAGACTGCCTAACTTACCTTACAGCCTTTCATTAGTGTTTTAATGACCCATATAAACAATGTGCCAGAATCCTAAAGCATGTTTCATTCTTTTCTTAGTTGAGAATTCCCCCTGTAACTTTTGACAAGATGTGTCACTGTTGCCTTAATGCAGATCCTTATCTACAAAAAGGGGCCATCATATTCCTATTTTCTAAGAAAGTTCTGTGAAGTTACATAGCTGTGGAATAACTGCCTGGCTTATAATGGCACAGGAAGGCAAGCCAATGTTTCACAACCAAGATTATTTACAATCCACAGGTGCTTGTGTTATTTCAAGATCTGTGAAGCTGGCCTACCAACGGCCAAAGGAGGGGCTCTAATGGAGATAAGACAACCCTGCTTTGGCTAAAACAGATGACACATGGCTAAAACTACCTGAAGGGAGGTTGTAGACAGGCAGGGGATGGTCTCTTCTCCCAGACAACTAGCACCAGAAGAGGAGGACACAGTCTCAAGCTGTGCCAGAGGACGTTTAGACTGGATGTTAGGAAGAAATTCTTCATAGAGAGAGTGATTGCCCATTGGAATGTGCTGCCTGGGGAGGTGGTGGAGTTGCTGTCACTGGAGGTGTTTAGGAGAAGACTTGATGGGGTGCTTGTTGCCATGGTTTAGCTGATTAGATGGTGTTGGATGATAGGTTGGACTTGATGATCTCAAAGGTGTCTTCCAACCTCGTTAATTCTACTCTATTCTCTCCTCTCCTCTCTCCTCTCCTCTCCTCTCTCCTCTCCTCTCCTCTCCTCTCCTCTCCTCTCCTCTCCTCTCCTCTCCTCTCCTCTCCTCTCCTCTCCTCTCCTCTCCTCTCCTCTCCGAACCTCTCCGAACCTCTCCGAACCTCTCCTCTCCGAACCTCTCCTCTCCGAACCTCTCTGAACCTCTCCTCTCCGAACCTCTCCTCTCCGAACCTCTCCTCTCCGAACCTCTCCTCTCCTCTCCGAACCTCTCCTCTCCTCTCCTCTCCGAACCTCTCCTCTCCTCTCCGAACCTCTCCTCTCCTCTCCTCTCCTCTCCTCTCCTCTCCGAACCTCTCCTCTCCTCTCCTCCACCAACCTTCAAACCAGATTTTGAAGGTCAGAGTGCCTAAGCAAAGGCCTTTGCCTAATTAACAGAAATTTTAACATTAAATTCAATACTCTTCAGTATGCTAAAGAGACAAATCAAGTGCATGCTAAACATATGACTATGTACTCAACTCTCCACCCAAATCATGCTAAGCATCACCTAGAAGGCAGGGACAGCCAGGGATAGGGTATAAAACCCATGAGAGGGATGGGTACAGCAGCTGAAACAGGTGTGTGCAGGGGTACCGCTATCAGCACCAGTAGGGGAGAAGAGTGGGCCAGCAGCAGAGATGCAGTGTGGCCAGCACCAACACCTGCAATCAGAGCAGTTTGTAAGGAAATACATAGGTGAGGATGGTCAACAGGCTGTGTTCTCTTTCCTCCATCCAAGAAAAGGACACCTTTCTTGGAAAGCATTTCACCTTCAATATAGAGCTTAAGCTTTGCAGCATTTCTGATACATATGGAAATTATTGCAAAGATTTTCATCTCCAACTTTGTCAGATGTTACCCAGGATTTATTAATTCTGAGATCATCTTGCAGTTAGTACATTTATAGCTGACAGTGCTGAATCTGTTGTATATTTCACTTTAATAAATGACACAATTTGATTGGTTTTTCTTTCCTGAACCTGTGTCAGTACAAGTCTTTATTTGGACACTGTAAAGAAGCAAATATTGGCCTCTGAGGGAGGCTGGCATCAAAATCTTACCTGTAGTGCAACAATACCCAACACAGAAACCACTATACTGAACAGGTGGATAACCTAGGTAAGAATCATAGAATCAATAAGGTTGGAAAACATCTCAAAGATCATCAAGTCCAACCTTTCACCTAAGACCTCATGACTACTAGACCATGGCACCAACTGCCATGTCCAAGCCACTCTTGAACACCTCCAGGAATGGTGACTCCACCACCTCCCTGGGCAGCTCATTCCAATGGCTAATGACTCTCTCTGTGAAGAATTTTCTCCTTGCCTCAAGTCCAAACTTCTCCTGGCACAGCTTGAGACTGTGTCCTCTTGTTCTGCTGCTGGTTGCCTGGGAGAAGAGACCACCCCCCTCCTGGCTACAACCTCCCTTCAGGTAGTTATAGACAGCAATAAGGTCTCCCCTGAGCCTCCTCTTCTCCAGGCTAAACAATCCCAGTTCCTTCAGCCTCTCCTCATAGGGCTTGTGCTCAAGGCCTCTCCCCAGCCTCGTTGGCCTTCTCTGTACATGTTCAAGAGTCTCAACACCTTTCTTAAACTGAGGGACCCAGAACAGAAAGGCAGCTAAAACTCTTTACTAAATATTTTGTTTGTTCATGAGGGCAGATGCACTACAAATTATTAATAGGTGAAACACTTGTAAGAATCTCAAAAATTGGTACCATTGAGGAGTTTACATTAGGACAGACTCAGAGAGGCAGAGGTGCAGGCACAGACACGCTCATCCATGCATTTATTTGCACGTGCATGTTCAGGTGCACGTGAAAAGCTAGTTTTTATTTGCAGGTGCAAACTTTTTCCAGTGTGGAGGCTTAGAACTCAGGAAATTTTGCACATTTCACAAGGGTGTAAAAAGTTTTGATTTCATGGTAAATAGTTCATGAAACAAAGACCAGATGTTTGCCTTAGCTCCTGTTTTCAGTCTGCCTTTCTTTCCCAGCTGGAGTTATTAATTATACCTTTTATTCTCCTACTGCAGCTTTTAACTCTAAAAGATTAAATGGCTTGATTAGCACTGTTTAGCTTTTCTTAGGAGGTTTATTGAAAGTCACATTTAACATTCTGGCACCTCACAGATGAAGCTAAATCCTTGCACCCTTGAAGAAACATGACTTTTGTTTGTTTGTTTGTTTGTTTTCACAGAGAGGTCATGTGATGTACATTTATAAATTTATTAATATATTGGACATTTTCATTTATTCTTTAACACACTCTCACAAACACATAGCCTGTCCTAGATGGTATGAATTTATAAATGTTGAGGCTTAGTTCTTTTGGAAACACCTCCTGGAACTTTTTTTTCCATAAAAATGCAGAGAGTTGTGGAAACCTTGGAGTCGACAGAATATTCTCACATGACTTTTCTAACCATTCATAGAATCAATAAGGTTGGAAAAGACCTCAAAGATCATCAAGTCCAACCTGTCACCACAGACCTCATGACTACTAGACCATGGTACCAAGTGCCACTTCCAATCCCCTCTTGAACACCTCCAGGGACGGTGACTCCACCACCTCCCTGGGCAGCACATTCCAATGGCAAATCTGTCTTTTGGTGAAGACTTTCTTCCTAACATCAAGCCTAGACCTCCCCTGGTGCAGCTTCAGACTGTGTCCTCTTGTTCTGCTGCTGGTTGCCTGGGAGAAGAGACCAACCCCCTCCTGGCTACAACCACCCTTCAAGGTAGTTGTAGACAGCAATAAGGTCTCCCCTGAGCCTTCTCTTCTCCAGGCTAAACAATCCCATCTCCCTCAGCCTCTCCTCCTAGGGTTTGTGCTTGAGGCCTCTCACCAGACTCGTTGCCCTTCTCTGGACACATTCAAGAATTCTACCTTCTTTAAAGCATATAGAAAAGAATGAAATGAGGTACACAGTTCCTTAGTGGATTAAAAGCACTTAATTCTTCATACTGGGGCTGCTTGTACAGCTGTACCTGTGTTCATATGACAGAATCAATAATTTGCCAAAAGCATAAGAGATCTTTGACATTGCTCCATTAGTGACTGGTTAAGATAGCACCAAAATTGGTGTTTTAAAATTGCCTAACACCCAAATCTCAAAGCTCTCTGCTCAACTGAATCTTGAGCCAACCATCACATGATGGCCATCTCAATGTTTGCCTTGGACCAGGATCAAAAGTCAGAAGAGCTGGTGTGGGATTGCTGTGAAATAAAAAGGAGCCTTAGCCTTAATGCACAAGCTGTGAGTTAAAGTGCTTGCACATAGCTTTCTCTCTTCTCCTCCCTAGCTTTAGAGCCTACGGTTGACATGGGTGGCTAGCTAGCCTGCTGAAAGTGATTTTTACTTTTAAATTAATCATTTGTAGAAAATGTATGTTTTATTTTCATGTGTTTTCTGCTTCCAAGAAACACGAAGATGACTGAGCAGCTACTTGGTCTGGAGAAACTCCAATTGTTAATAGCAGAATACAATATGAGGTAAAGGTTGAACTCAGATTTCACCCTATGCCAAGAGGGAAGACCTAAGTAACCACTAAAAGGTCTTCCTATGCAGATGGAGCCAATGTGAGCTCAGTTCAGTACATTTTTGCAATAACATCTTTGAATTCAGAGGCACCTGGTCTTAAAAAAATACATCTTGCATTTCTTCCAACTTGCATTCACATACCCATCTAAAGGCCTACGGAGCAGGGGCTATCTGCATGACAACGAACGCAAGGCTGAGGGCACTTCATGGAGCTTGTCGGCTGGAGGAGCTCAAACCACAAAACTGGGATCAGCAAGGTCAATCTCTGAGCAAATTAAGAGATAGAATCCCTTTCATTCTTTGCACCATATGCCAAGCATCCTGCACACCGGGCAACAGCAGCACACCGTGTTTACATGCATATGTCAGGAGCTCTGGCCGTTGGCACAAGTGCAGAGGCAATTACGATTTAGAGAAGTTTCTAAACCTGAAATAATTTTTACTTGTCGTGGATTAACTCCACACTCTGCTACCCCCTGTGGTCTCTCTGGTTGGTTTGCTATTCCATTTGCTTCCAAAGTGACCCCCCAAGCCCCAAACAAACAAAACCAGATGTGGGACTTAAATACTATTTTGTGTCACTGCAGCAGCCCTTTGTTTTGCCTTGTTTGTTTAGCTCTAGTTTGTAAGAACTTTGGGGTAGAGGCTCTCAATTGCCCTTTGTTTGCATCTCATCTGCAAAAGGGCCTCCTCTTTCTTTGTGGGCTCTTGTACTCTACCACAATAAAGATGACTATTAATAATATGACCTTCAGCTAGCTGGAATGCATTCAGCAATTTAAAGCATTGACACTGGAGAAATCCTTATGAATGCCTGAGATCATATAACCCTCCCATTTGTTTTCAGGCCTATCTCCAAGCTGTGGTTAAGTAGCTATCATTTCTAACATTTGCATTCCTCTTACCCCATAGTGTGTGTGGGGGGATGGTACTATCATAATTATACGACATTCTTCCGGGTTCCATAACGAGCTATTATTTTGCTAATGGAATATTCAAGCAGTCTGCAGTAATTTATCAAATAGTCCCAAGTCCCATTTTCTCTGTGTGAATCTTTTTGTTCACAGGTAAATTGATGTGTGGGGGGTTATCAAGGCTTTTTTGTAATTCAAATTAACCATTCCACCCCCCTCCATGTCATTAGACATAGAATGCTATTTTTTTTTTCTTTTTCTAATGATGTTTAGAATTAGAATTGTGCAGGCTTCCTGTGAGTGGCAATTTCTGCATTTTAATTCATTCTTGCAATTTATTTTTATTATTTATTAATTTATTTATTATTTTTTTTTTTTGCAGTTTAACTCCTAAGTTTGAAAATTTACCTCAACTGAAGTGGAGCAAACATGGCTCCGTTTCTCCTTACAACTATTGTCTGCTCCACTGTCAGCTAAAACTTAGAATCATAGAAGTAATAAGGTTGGAAAAGACCTCAAAGATCATCACAGTCCAACCTGTCACCCAGAACCTCATGACTACTAAACCATGGCACCAAGTGCCACGTTCAATCCCTTCTTGAACACCTCCAGGGACAGTGACTCCACCACACACCCCCGATCAGCCCATCCCAATGGCTAACCACTCTCTCTGTGAAGAGCTTTCTCCTCACCCTGAGCCTACAGTGTAGAGTGTCACTGAACTGGTGATGAGAGAGGACAAACCACCATCTTCTCAGATTATTTTGCTTACAGTAAAAGCAGCCAACCCCCAAGACCTGGTTGGATATACAGACCACACTGAAAACACACACACGCATATCTCCCACTGTTTAAGAGGAAGAGGGCAGTAGTGTGTGGGTACATGCATGTGTGAGAGTAGAATCACAGAATTGTTTTAATCAGAAAAGACCTCCATGGTTTAGTCATGAGGTATGTGGTGACAGGTTGGACTTGATGATCTTTGAGGTCTCTTCCAACCTTGGTGATTCTGTGATTCTGTAATATCAGCAAGTCCAATGGTCAGCCTAACACCACCATAGCCATTAAGCCATGTCCCAGAGTGCCATGTCTACAAGTTTTCTTTTAACACCTCCAGGGATGGTCACTCCATTACCTGCCTGGGCAGCCTATTCCACTTCTAGACCACTACTTCAGTAAATAATTTTTTCCTAATGTCCAACCTAAACCTCCAATGGCACAACTTGAAATTATTTTCTCTTATCCTGTTGTTTGTTACTTGGGAGAAGAGACCAGCCTCCACTTTGCTGCAACCTCTTTTCAGGGACTTCTAGAGAGCAATAAGGTCTCCCCTCAGGCTCCTCTTCTACACACTAAATAATTCCAGTTCCCTCATCTGCTCCTCGTAAGACTTGTTCTCCAGGCATGAGGAACAGGCGGGAGAACTGGTACCTGATAAAAGAACAGTAAGTGCAGATGATTTCTGTGAAGGATAAGATTTCTTGCTGTAACGGCTTAGTGCAAGGGTTAAACTCCCTGCTTCTCCAACACAAAAGTGAGGGGAAAAGCTAACACAAAACTCAGGGTTGAGATAAATAGATAAGGGTTTAATAGGCCATGAGATAAAGAGATAAGGGTTTAATATGCCATAAGATATCATAAGCACAATGTGTAATTGCCTTAGCTAATAATCTAATTAATCTAATAATGCAATGCATGATTACCTTAGCTTAGCCTATTTGCAGAAGAAGTGCAGTGAAATACAGGGGGGAAAAATCATCATAAAACAAGAAACCAAACACAGCAGTTACTTGATCCCTGTTCCACCACTACTGCCTGCAGGAAAAAACCCACACACAAGAATCTGGAACCCAGAAGCTACATTCAGAACAGGAAGCCTCCCATGTTCCAATGTGAACTCCAAGCCCTATAATACTATGCTCCATTTAGCATCCCTCAGATGTACATATGGGTTGGTTTACCTGAGTGTTGATTCCAGACCTGCTGGTCTCAACACAGAGAGCAGGAAGAGAATCTGATTGACCATTTTTGAGGAGGTGACCATAAGCCACAGGGTGGGTGAAATTGCACAGACCTGCAGAGACAGTGGCTATTTATTGATATGCATGTGAAAGTTACAGTTCCACTTTCCCACAGCCTGCTTCATTAAGCCCACTTATTTATCTTTATTTTAACAGGTGCTCTTCTCTCCAGTTGCCTTTCCCATCCATTTCAAAGATGCAGCACTTTATCTCACATCCTTTCTCACATGGTTCGAGGTACAACCCCATATAGACATGAAGGACATCTAAACATTTCATTTTCACTCCCTTTTGGGTTCCCATACACATGCCTATTGCAAAGTCTCTTACAGCAGGGCCTTATAGCTGACATAGCCTGACAGTACAGCAAAAAAATGACACAGGTCAGATTCTCATTTTTACTCAAATTTCATTTCACTGTTACTGGGAGAGGGAGCTGGGAAGGCTGGAAGGACTTTGCAGCTGAGCTAGGAATTCCTTCCAGAAGAAGAATAGTCAACAAGGTGATGTGCAATGTGGAAATTTTAACCCCAAAGCAAAATTCTGCTGTAAATGAGTGAATCTCATGGAATTCCTGCATGCAGACATTTTTCTTTCTACTTCTTTAAAGAGCATATGTTAGATCTTGGGTTAAGGGGTGGACTGGACTGGTGGACTGGACTGGCAGACACAGTCTCAGGCTGCGCCAGGGGAAGTTCAGGCTGGAGGTCAGGAGGAAGTTTTACACAGAGAGAGTGATTGCCCATTGGAATGGACTGCCCGGGGAGGTGGTGGAGTCACCATCACTGGAGGTGCTCAGGAGGAGACTTGACAGGGTGCTTGGTTACATGGGCTAGTTGATTAGGTGGTGTTGGATGACAGGTTGGACACGATGATCTTGAAGGTCTCTTCCAACCTGGTCTATTCTATTCTATTCTATTCTATTCTATTCTATTCTATTCTATTCTATTCTATTCTATTCTATTCTATTCTATTCTATTCTATTCTATTCTATTCTATCCTATCCTATCCTTGAGGTCTCTTCCAATGAGATACATTGTATGATTCTGGGGTTCTGGGATCTATTGTAATACATTTTCTTTGAACTGTATCACTTCTGTTTATAAACACATCATCTGAAGGGGTGAAATGCCAGGAAACTGCTCTATTGCCACATCATTGAAAAAAATATCCTGAAGACAAGCTCATTAGCCACATTTTTTTTTTGTTGAAGAAAGTTGTGCAATATAAACATTTGGTTCATAATTAAATAAGGCATAAATGTCTTAGAATGCTGTCTCCTGCACATAGCAGCTTAGGTAAAATGTAAGCTAAACTCTCTGTGTTTCCAGCAGACTCTTGTAGTGACCTCAACAGGCTGGGCAGATGTGCAGAGTCCAAGGGCATGAGATTTAACACATCTAAGTGCCAGGTTCTACAAATTGGCCACAACAACCCCATGAAGTGCTACAGGCTGGGGTCAGAGTGGCTGGAGAGCAGCCGGGCAGAAAGGGACCTGGAGGTACTGGTCGATAGTAGGCTGAACATGAGCCAGCAGTGTGTCCAGGTGGCCAAGAAGGCCAATGGCACACTGGCCTGTATCAGGAATAGTGTGGCCAGGAGGAGCAGGGAGGTCATTCTGCCCCTGTACTCAGCACTGGTTAGGCCACATATTGAGTACTGTGTCCAGTTCTGGGCCCCTCAGTTTAGGAAAGATGTTGACTTGCTGGAACATGTCCAGAGAAGGGCAACGAAGTTGGTGAGGGGTTTGGAGCACAGCCCTGTGAGGAGAGGCTGAGGGAGCTGGGGTTGCTTAGCCTGGAGAAGAGGAGGCTCAGGGGAGACCTTATTGCTGTCTGTAACTACCTGAAGGGAGGTTGCAGACAGGTGGGGGCTAATCTCTCCTCCCAGGCATTCAGCACCAGAACAAGAGGACACAGTCTCAAGCTGCACCAGGGGAGGTTTAGGCTGGATGATAGGAAGAAATTCTTCATAAAGAGAATGATTGCCCATTGGAATGGGCTGCCTGGGGAGGTGGTGGAGTCACCATCACTGGAGGTGTTTAGGAAGAGACTGGATGGGGTGCTTGGTGCCATGGTTTAGTTGATTAGATGGTGTTGGATGATGGGTTGGACACAATGATCTTGAAGGTCTCTTCCAACCTGGTCTGGTCTGGTCTGGTCTGGTCTATTCTATTCTATTCTATTCTATTCTATTCTATTCTATTCTATTCTATTCAAACCAGAGTTGTTTGCTTCACCCATCTGCTTCAATGAAGGTTGCCATCACTGAAAGCCTGCAGCTTTTGCTTAGGCCAAAAAACTGAAACGGTAATTTTTGGAAGTTTTTGCCTAAATCTGCATTTGCTTATTTAGGAGGGTGAGGTTTGATACTGTGCTTGGTCAGTCAGAGAGATAATGCAATGACACAAAACCAAAGGCCTATATTTTGAAACTGGAGAAACTTAAACAGAGATATGCTTTGTGTAACACAGTAACACTTAGCTATGGGTTTATGTGTATGAATACAGAATCACAGAATTACCAAGGTTGGAAGAGACCTCAAACATCATCAAGTCCAACGTGTCACCACAGACCTCATGGCTAAACCATGGCACCAAGTGCCACATCCAATCCCCTCTTGAACATCTCCAAGGATGGTGACTCCACCACCTCCCTGAGCAGCCCATTCCAATGGCTATCGACTCTCTCAGTGAAGAACTTTCTCCTCACCTTGAGCCTAAACTTCCCCTGGTGCAGCTTGAGACTGTGTCCCCTTGTTCTGGTGCTGGTTGTGTGGGAGAAGAGACCAACTCCCTCCTGGCTATAACCACCCTTCAGGTAGTTAAGTGTCAGTTAGTACAGTTAAGTGTCTTACCAACATTTGAGAAAGCTACTTTATATCCAAAAAGTTAGATTTAATTTATGAATCTTGTACATGAAGACAGAATTATAGTACATAGTTTGCTGGCAAAGATTAGTTGGTCAAAGGTTTCTCCTCATTCTACTAATACCAGCAAAACTGTGCAAGAATAAGTTTATATCAAATCACACTATTAAAAGCATGCTTTGTCTAGCAGAACTGCATATGCTCAGGGGAGTGCTGGGGAAGCTTGAATAAGTCTTGGCAGTGCTGCAGCTTTGTCTGTATAAAAACATTGCAGACGTGAAAACATTTGCCTTCGTAACTTACTGATATAACTTAGTACAGATTTGTCCTGAAATGGAAGTAACACAAGTGCAGGTTAGCAAGAAGGGAGATATTAGATACAGACAGGAGACATTTGGTGATTCATGGTTGCACATAATATACTCCAGCACTTAGAAGGGATGATCTTTGCAACATGGAAATCTGTGCACTGAAAATGATGCAAATTCATTTTGCAATAGGCTGATGAGCAAGACAGCAGAAAGCAACTGCTTCCAGCTCCACCAAGTCAAACTGAAGCCTAGGACTGAGCATCCCATTATTTATTTTGTGAGCCAGTCCACTATTCCATTTCACAGCATGTCAAACTGGAACAAGAGCTTTGGGGAAGGGAGATCAGGGACAAAGATAACTTCATCATAAATAGAATTCTCTTTTTGGTATTAATTAATCTGAGTCACTGCAAGAGCAAACTAGAGCACACCTCTTGATACAGTTTTTCATTTCATTTCATCAGATCATGTTGTCCAAAGATTAACCCTGCCAATTTTGGTTCAGTCCTAAGTTGCAAACGAGCACATACACACAGAGGAGGGGTGGTCCAATGGTAAGGGCACAATCCCTTGGAGACCATGGCTACAGTTCCTGCTTTGCCACTGACTTCTGGGGTAGGGGTGAACACAGGGAGAAAAAAATCTCCCCCACCTTTACCAGGGGGAAGAAGAATAAAATTTGTCAGCTGTTCATACACACAGATACCTTAAACTGTTAAAAATACACTGCCAGTTTAGATGTTTGGGGGCAGACACAATGCTCTGTACTTCTGTGATGGTTTATTACACAATAGCACCCCAGACTCACTTGTCTCATTCTGTCACAGAATATTATCTTTTTCCTTTTAATATTATAACACACTTCTTTGAGGCAAATAAGAGTTCTGCTTCCCAGAAGCATTTCATATACACAGTGAAATATGTCTCACAGGAGAGCTGAGTGCTCAACCGTGGTGCTCTTTTTACCAGATGTTTTTGTGCAATTACATGTCCAAAAGAAAAATTTCCAAAACAACAGCACTTCCACATTGCTGTTCTATAAAATTCAAAGCCTCACTGCCTGTTTTCCAGGAGATTTTACCAGTTCAGCATATTCAGTCAAGAGTTACTCTTTGTATCTTCCATGTTGATGTAAAGTGGTTTCATATGTTAATGGGGAAAGGAAGGCTGAAACTGCTCACCCTGCTACTATCAGTGTTTAGACACATACATTTGAGGACCCACTCCATCTTTTCAAAGCAATCAGTGGCAAAATATGGTCATAAAGTCCTTCTTCTCTGTGTATAAGAATGAGTGGAAATGCCAAAACCTGAAAACATGGTGAATTTTGTAATAATTCAGAAGACTGTGATTAAGAGACTGATACGTTTGCTAATTTTTACTCTGCCTCATTGAGCATGAAAAGACCTGAATGTTGCTTTCTAGCAGAAGCAGGGGGCAGGGTGAAAAGATTCTCAGTCCCTTGAATTGTAGAGGCTTCAGCTTCACTAGCACTTCCGCAAAGATATGCTGCACAAGCAAATCTACTTGGCTTCTGTGACTAACATGGGTGTCAAGAGAGGAGGCAAATGCTTTCTGAAGAGAGGTACATTATTCCAGTCTTACCCAGAGGCAGGATCCTGCAACTCTCAAGCGACTTCCATGGGCTATTTGTGCAGAAAACATGAGCTCTTGCATTCCCTGTGATAGCTGATGGGCCAAGATGACAATCTTCACTAAAACTTACCCAATTTAAAACAGCATTACCCTGCCCTCACTTGTTTCTTTTGCCATGGTCTGGTTAATGCAAAATTCAACAGAAAGCACATGATACTGGGGATAATTTAAACACACAAGTGTATGCACAATAACCACAGATAATATGTGTGGAGTTCTCCCACAAGGTTACTGTCTCCTCAACGATATTGTGTTGGAGGCATATTGCTCTTTTACATTTGGCATCCTAGTAAGCTCTGAAAAGGAAAAAAAATAAATGCATCTTGCCCTTGATCCTGACAAAGAACATATATGAGCTCCACCACTGCAGCTGTTTCAGCTGTGAAACCTTAATTTTGCTGAAAATCCTTTCCTGCCCTCTTACCTTCAAAATCAATATGTCATAGTGAGTTATTTCATTAAGTACTCTCATGCTCTGCACACAGCTCCTCTTTGAGGACAACCTTTAGATATCCCTGCTATCTGCAGTGCCGCCAGTAAAAGGACATCTGGTGTTTCATAATGGGGATATGCCATGTGGGCTCTTCCCTAGACTTCTTCATAAATATATATTACAATTGCTCCTGTTACTAAGGAAAAGAAATTGTCTTTTGGTCCTTAGTGAGACATACTTATTCCCTTCCCTCCTTCATTTCCAGGCCGATCTCTTTCCTGCAGACAGATATGAAGACAACCTTAAGTGACAATGAGACAAATTTCATTTTGTTGTGAACTGCTTTTCAATTATTTTTCTCCTCTCTATTTCTCCTGGCTGACCCAGGCCAGCCTGCTATTCTGACAGGGGTCCCTAACCTCCAGATTAAAATATGCAAATAGTTTTCTTTGCCGTCACTCAGACCTGTGTCAGATATCTTGTAATTATCAGATACGATTTGATTTGGGTTTATATGAGAAGAACATAGTTATTTTTGTCATCTTCCTTATTTAGCATGATGTAATCAATGTCAATAGACATATAGATCAAGGAGTATTTCATATTTACTGAGGCAGGTGCTTTTGAAAACAAACAAACAAACAATTTGTTAAAATCTCCCACCACTAAACCAGTATCAAATAGGTTACATTAAGGCAATGGAAAGAAAAGCAGGTGTAACAGAATCACACAGAATCACAGAATTACCAAGGTTGGAAGAGACCTCAAAGATCACCAAGTCCAACCTGTCACCACAGACCTCATGACTAAACCAAGGCACCAAGTGCCACATCCAATCCCCTCTTGACTGGTGACTACACCACCCTGGGCAGCCCATTCCAATGCCTGACAACTCTCTCAGTGAAGAATTTTCTCCTCACCTCGAGCCTAAACTTCCCCTGGTGCAGCTTGAGACTGTGTCCTCTTGTTCTGGTGCTGCTTGCCTGGGAGAAGAGACCAATCCCCTCCTGGCTACAACATCCCTTCAGGTAGTTGTAGACAGCAACAAAGCCTCCCCTGAGCCTCCTCTTCTCCAGGCTAAACAATCCCAGCTCCCTCACACATCAAGTTTTACACTTCCTTCAGATAATTCACCTGACGTAATTAGACTGATATTAATGATCATTTGCTTTAAGATATTACAAGGAAATTATTTTCAAAATCCATTGATATATTCCACTTTCAACTACTATAAATCAAAATTTGGCTGGTATGCTTGAATAACTGACTTGTGTCACAGAAAGAATGGGTTTGTTTAGACATATTATTCCCTTGCTTCCTAATTCTTTCTGTTTTTCAACTAATCCTAAAGACCTTGATCAGGAGCATCATGATTAAAAATGATGATATATCAAAGATGTCTAGGTACACAGAGATTTACAGATACAGAGTATTGAAGGAAAGTGTCACATGTTCAAAGCAAATTCTTTCCAGACATGTAGTTAAAAAACAGCCAACCAACCAACCAAAAGGTATTTCCATAAGCACTTTCTGTCTCAGGTACTGTTAGAGTGCAACACAATAGCTGAAAAGCTGGAATTTTGTAAATGCAGTCCTACATAATTGGTCCAATTTTACCAACATGTGATGTGGGGAGTGCTGCTTGAAGCAAAATGCAGGTGTTAGTAGGGACCTCAGAAAGAAAAAACATAGGTTGTTAGAAGTCATGGTAATTGCTCTCTACAACTACCTGAAGGGAGGTTGTAAACAGGTGGGGGCTGGTCTCTTGTCCCAGGCAACCAGCACCACAACAAGGGGGGACAGTCTCAAGCTGCACCAGGGGAGGTTTAGGCTGGATGCTAGGAAAAACTTCTTCATAGAAAGAGTGACTGGCCATTGGAATGGGCTGCCCAGGGAGGTGGTGGAGTCACCATCACTGGAGGTGTTTAGGAGGAGACTGGATGGGGTGCTTGGTGCCATGGTTTAGTTGATTAAATGGTGTTGGATGATAGGTTGGACTCGATGATCTCAAAGGTCTCTTCCAACCTGGTCTGGTCTGGTCTGGTCTGGTCTGGTCTGGTCTATTCTATTCTATTCTATTCTATTCTATTCTATTCTATTCTATTCTATTCTATGTTCCCCAAATACCTGGGCAATTCTGCATTTAAAAAAAGATCCACTTCTAGCCTGTTAATCCTTGCCAGAATCTAGTTAATAAAGTAGTCATATGAAAATGATGAGTGTCTTCACAGGACTTCCTTGCATTTCATTTCACCCATTTGTACATCTACAAATTGAGAAGTTTTCTGAAATGTTGTAATGTGCTAGTTTTGGCAAGATACCATTAAATGTTTCTAACCTTGCCCTAATATATTGTAAAGACCATTTCAAGCAGCTGAGCTGCAGCATGTTAAGAAATTGTTCCTTCTGACAACTGCATGTTACCATTCTTTCAGCTGTGATGTGGACCTGCGCTGCCTGTCCAAACCAATGATAAGTAAAATTGCTGCAATGACACATCACCAGCTCCTTTCATGAGACTCTGAATATGCCCATTGTACCAGCTGTTTCACTTAAGAATTACTAACATTCAGCAGAAGGTGCAATAATTGCTTAAACCACAGTTACTTAGATGCTTGTAATCGTCTAACACAAAATTGTCTAACACAGAAAAGAGAGTCATGTGATCTCAGGCGTTTTGGAGTTGAATAAGCTGCAGCCCAGTAATTATGTCCCTAGGAAGGGATTCAGGTCTCTGTGGCAGACTCTGTGCCACCTCAACCCCCCTCACTTGGGGCCACATACACAAAATTTACATTTGTCAAAAAACTCCAACCTAAATCTAGTTTCACATTTAAGCACCAATAAGTGTAAGTACAGATGAACTGTTGACAGATCGCAGGCTTTTGCACTGCAGTTACCAAAGGAAATCACAGAACCTTTTTTTGTGATCATGGGCCATTCTGGCCAAGCTGCCAACTCATCTCCTCCCCATGCCTGGGACTTGACACATTAGCCTCACACCATAGCTGACTCTAATCTGTAATTCTTGTTTTTATCAGACAGATGAAACTAACTACTCGGTCAGTATTAGAGAAGAAAAAGTGGAAAAAAAGGGGGGGAAAGTGCATCAGGAGTTCATACTCAAAGACATAAATTGAGTAATTAGAATAGAATAAACCTTTATTAGAATAGAATAAACCAAACCAGGTTGGAAGAGACCTTCAAGATCATCGTGTCCAACCCATCAACCAATCCAACCCACCCAAACAGCTAACCCATGGCACCAAGCACCCCATCAAGCCTCCTTCTGAACACCTTCAATGACGGCGACTCCACCACCTGTTCCAGGATCACAGGATTTAGTTCCACAGGATCACAGAATGGTAAAGGTTGAAAAGGACCTCTGGAGATCATCTAGTCCATCTCCCCCTGCTAAATTGAGAGAATTCCAGTGAAAGTGAGACACATCGATGCTCACATTCCTAAGAGCAAAGCTACTGAGGAACAGCAACACAACCATCAGGCAGATCTAGCTGCAAGAGTTTCTCAAGTAGACATGCACTCTAATCTTGATCTCGACTGGAAACACCGAGGTGAGATATTCTTAGCTCGGTGGGCTCATGATTCGTCAGGACATCAAGGCAGAGATGCAACATACCAATGGGCTCGTGACAGATCCATAGACATTTCCATGGATGCTATCACACAAGTCATCCATGACTGTGACATTTGTGCTGCTATTAAGCAGGCAAAACGACTTAAGCCCTTGTGGTATGGTGACAGATGGTCCAAGTACAAGTATGGTGAAGCTTGGCAGATTGACTACATCACTCTACCACGTTCTCGTTCTGGTAAGCAATACGTGCTTACTATGGTAGAGGCAAACACCGGATGGTTGGAAACTTATCCAGTTCCACATGCAACTGCACGCAACACCATTCTTGGTCTGGAGAGACAGATCCTGTGGAGACACGGAACTCCAGAGAGGATTGAGTCAGACAACGGAACTCATTTCAAGAACAACCTTGTAAAGAACTGGGCAAAAGAGCACGGTATTGAGTGGATATTCCACATTCCCTACTATGCACCAGCTTCAGGGAAGATTGAACGCTACAATGGTTTGTTGAAGACCACTCTCAAAGCCATGGGAGGTGGATCTTTGAAAAACTGGGAAAAACATTTAGCACAAGCAACCTGGCTGGTAAATAGTAGAGGTTCAGTGAACCGAGCTGGACCTGCACATTCAGATTTGCTACGGAAAGTAGAAGGTGATAGAGTTCCTGTTGTTAGAGAAAAGAATCTGTTAGGTAAAACTGTTTGGGTATTTTCACCCTCAGGAGAGGCTAAACCTGTCCGAGGGGTGGTTTCAGCTGAAGGTCCGGGTCACACTTATTGGGTAATGCAAGAGAATGGTGAAATTCAGTGTATTCCACAAAGAAATTTAACTTTAGCTGAAAGAGGTTAATTTCAAACTGTTGTATAGCTACATCGCGTCCAAAGGAAGAATCAACGAGGAATCTACGGTGCACGAACCCTGAGATCCCTGAGAGCCCTGAGTCAACTAAGAGACCCTGAGATATCCCTGTTTCCCTTTTTCTTCGCTTCGTCGGCGAAGGAATGAACTGTTTTCCATTTTTCTCATTTTCTGATTTTCTTGGACTTTTGGATCATCTACATCTGAGCATAGCCGGAATGGACTATGAACTTTACTCACGAACTGTAAATATCGTTTTGGATTAGATGGACAGTATGAACAGCCAATGAAATTGTTTAGAAGGGGTGGACTGTGGCCGGTTGACGTTGCCCCCTTAAGAAAGGGAATATGGTGGACGGAAGTTGGTAAACGGAAGGAATAGTCTAAACTAATTTCATTGGACGAGTGGGAGGAAGCACTTTATGAGCTGGGACTATACTGAGTTTCTCCAGCACCTTATCTTCAGTCTTGCTTCCGCCTCTTCTTCAGGCAACAGCTTTCTGTCCTGGGCTTTCTGCCAAGGCTTCGGCCTTGAGGCCGATAAGATACCAGGCCTGTATATTAACTCCTTTCCAATTAACACGAACTGCTTCTAACTTTTTTTTCCTCTCTTCTCTTTCTCTTTCTATCCCATTCTGGGGAAAGGGGGGGAAGAGAGGGGAGAGCGGAGGTGGGGGACCCCTCTCTGCCGAGGGGGGGCACTCTCATTTCTGTGTTACTCTGTTGTATATCTTTGTATATATTGTAGATATTGTAAATTTGTAAATAATCCCCTGCAAACCCTACATCGCTTTGTAAATATAGCTCTACTGCTTTGCTAATTCAGCTTGCGAGTTTTTTTTTCCTTTCCCTTCAATTTTTTTTCTTTCCCTTTTACCTTACAAGGGGGAAGGGAGGAGGCTTCTCAGCCTTGCCCTTCCACCCACCACACACAGATACACAGGAATGCACCCAGGCAGATTTTTAAAGTCTCCAGAGACGAAGACTCCACAATCTCTTTGGGCAGCCTGTTCCAGTGCTCCATCACCTTCAAAGTAAAGAAGTTCTTCCTTAAGCTCAAGTGAAACCTCCTGTGTTCTAGTTTGTACCTGTTGCCTCTTGTCCAATCACTGGTCCAAGAAGTATGTCTTCCTCTTGAAAAGAAAAAAAAAAAAACACAAAAAACAAACACAACTCTTTCCTCAGTGTTTCTGTTTTCCTTAAGCAGCCCCTCCCTCCTGCCAGGCCTGGATGCATATCATACTTGCTGCTCACCATACATGGAATGTTGATGTCTGGATTATCATATGCAGTTGTGAACAAGGTTTCCCAAGTCTTTAACCTCTATGGATGTTGCTTCCTGAAACATTCCTGTAAGCCCAGAAGCCACATCCATACTTACCTCCACTGAGAGACAGAAAGAAAAATGCTACATAACTCTACACCCAAACAGGGCGTGTGCAACTCAGGCTGCGCCACCTGGCTTTGTGTTTTATTAAGTAGTTTGGATCTTTATTTAGAATAAACCAAACCAGGTTGGAAGAGACCTTCAAGATCATCGCATCCAACCCACCAACCAATCCAACCCACCCAAACAGCTAACCCATGGCACCAAGCACCCCATCAAGTCTCCTCCTGAACACCTTCAATGACGGCGACTCCACCACCTCCCTGGGCAGCCCATTCCAATGGGCAATCACTCTTTCTGTATAGAACTTCTTCCTAACATCCAACCTGAACCTCCCCTGGCACAGCCTGAGACTGTGTCCTCTTGTTCTGGTGCTGGCTGCCTGGGAGAAGAGACCATCATCCGCCTGTCTACAACCTCCCTTCAGGTAGTTGTAGAGAGTGATAAGGTCACCCCTGAGTCTCCTCTTCTCCAGGCTGAGCAACCCCAGCTCCCTCAGTCTTTCCTCATAGGGCTTGTGTTCCAAACCCCTCACCAACTTTGTTGCTCTTCTCTGGACTCGTTCCAGCAAGTCAACATCCTTCCTAAACTGAGGGGCCCAGAACTGGACACAGTACTCAAGGTGTGGCCTAACCAGTGTGGTGTACAGGGGCAGAATGACCTCCTCTATGACCTTCTGAGGGGGCTGGAATTCCTGCCACAAGTGATCTGTGTCAGGTAACATCAACTCTTTCTGCAGCATGGCCAGCTGCCCAGCTGAACCAATCCAGCACTTCACAATTTAATGTATCTTAGCAAGTAGTCAACAGATTGCAAGAATTATTCATTAAAACCACTAAAGACTACAGTCACAGTGGTAAGGTAAAGAAAAAAGGTTTAGTGTCCTGTTACCAATCCCTCAGCCTGCTACTTCATATTAATAGTACTGCCAGGGATTTCTTATTAAATGCATCACTTCAATTTAGAATCCCTTCCTACAAGTCTGGAAAACCAATTTTAGAGAAAATTCCAATTTAAACTTGGTTAAAATGTGCTTGTTAGATTAATTTTGCAAACTTCTAATAGATAAATTAATTAAACACCATTAATAACTCCAGTATCAGCCACGAATTTCTGTTGCCCCTTAAATTAAATATCACTGCACTCTTTCTCAAGGGCACATTCTTGCAAAAATTAACAAGCACAAGAAAATAACATGTTTTAGCGTTAAAAGTGGAATCTTGTTTATGATTTCATGTGTGGGGCCAGATCAGCCTAAGAAGCACCCAGAATCTCCAGCATTTTTACACCAGTATCTTTATAGGACTTAAGACAAGCAATCAAATAGAAAATGGCTTAAAATGCCAAATTTCCTATACTCTAAGGTAAGTTAACTGACAGAGAACAATGACACCCGAAATGGATCTTTTTAAGTGTCACAGTGTGCCTGGAGATACTCCAAAAGTCCTATGGATGCTCAAGTCTCTAGTACAAAGGTTTACAAGGCACTCTCTGTTGTGCAGAATGCAATTATAAACCAATGCCATTAAAGGTTTCCCTTCATTTCTATCATTTCAGCCATTTCATTAACCTTAAGACTTAAGGTATCATCAAGTCTATGAAATCAGAAAACTATGCTGTTCCTAGCATCTTTGTCAGACTCTTGCTTTACTGCTTCATTGAATTTCTTGCTATTAATCGACCAGCAGCTGGTAAACTAAGTGTGTGATATACACAACAGAAGGGCAACCCTCTGTCAAGCCAGCATAGCTCTCAGATGCCCAGCAGCTATTTAGCCAGATGTGGCTCCTAGCAGTTCTCATCTTTCACTCTCTTCAGACAGTACTAGGTCCATGACTCCTGTCTGCTCTTCAAATCTCTACATGTTGTCCACAATGTAGCTCAAGTTTTCTAAATGTTTTATTTCCCAGACTTACATTCTAAGCACATCGTAATCACAGATGCCTTTTTTTCATGGCATTAGACATACTGGACTGAGTTCTTCTTTCATTTGTTCTGGCAGAACCATTTTACATTTCAAGAAGCTAAGAAATTTCTAGAAAGTAGATCACCAAACTTCAAAATGCAACATTCCCGGTGCCTAAGGCTATTACAAAGGCTGGTGCTCATTTAAAGGATTATAAATCACCTGTTGCCTTTCTTGTTAGCCCATTCCTCAGAATACAGAATCTGCTTTCCATTTCACATGCAGAGATTTTTTTTCAGTTCATGAAGGGACAGATGGCGATATCCTCCAAGCAAGTGGGGATGTGCACTCTCAGCAAGTTTGCAGATGACACCAAGCTGTGTGGTCCAGCTGACACACTGGAAGGAAGGGATGCCATCCAGTGGGACTCAGACAGGCTTGAGAGACGGGCCCAAGACAACCTCATGAAGTTCAACACAACCACGTGCAATGTCCTACACGTGGGTTGGAGCAATCACAAGACAAACATAGGGTGGGTGAGGAGTGGCTCGAGAGCAGTCTCAAGGAGAAGGACTTGGAATGTGTCAGTTGACAAAAAACACTAGCCAACAATGTGCACTTGCAGCCCAGAAGGCCAACCATGTCCCAGGCTGCATCAAAAAAAGTGTGACCAGGAGGATAAGGAAGGTGATTCTCCCCCCTGCTCTTGTGAGACCCCACCTGAAGTAATGCATCCAGTTCTGGTGCAACCAACACAAGAAGGACATTGAACTGTTGAAAAGAGTCCAGAGAAGGGCCAAAAGAGATCATTAAAGGGCTGGAGTGCTTTCTCTATGGGGACAGGCTGTGAGAGTTGGGGCTGTTCAGCCTGGAGAAGAGAAGGCACCAGGGAGCCTTTCAATACCTGAAGGGGGCCTAACAGGAAGCTGGGTAGGAACTTTTTACAAGGACCTGTATGATAGGACAAGGGGGAATGACTTTAAATGGGAAGAGAGCAGATTTAGACTGGAGATTAAGAAGACATTATTTACAATGAGGGTGGTGAGACACTGAAACAGGTTGCCAGGGAGGACATGAATGCATCCTCACTGGAGGTGTTCAAGGCCAGACTGGATGGAGCCTTGAGCAACCTGGTCTAGCGGAAGGTGTCCCTGTCCATGGTGGGGTGGTGGAAACTAGATGATCTTTAATGCCCTTTCCAACCCAAACCATTCCATGTTTCTGTGATATTGCACTAAATGCTGTGCAACCAGATTTAGAGCTAAATATGCAGACCCATCTGAGAGTGTTGCCACAATCCCATGCATCTTCTCAACTGTTTACACTCCTGTCTAGTCCTTCTATATGACCTAACTGTCCCCAGTGTTTAATCAAATAAAGATGAACAAAGAAGCAAAGCATTCACTAATCCTCATCTGTACAGGACAGATGATGAATCAAACTTCTGTCACACAACCATTCCCAAAGGGAGAATTCTTGGGGTGATCAATTGGTGCTTCATCAAATGCCCCCCTTGTCCTCCCAGCTCCAGCTCTGGAGGTTGTTTTCTGTTAAATATCTGAGGCAATGAACTGCTGACCTTAACTTTCAAACTTCAACTTTCATCATTGATCAACAGTAAATAATGGATAAGCCCTTGGCAGTACATTTCCATGTTATATCAATTTTTCTTCATCTGGTCTATCAAGTCACACGGATGCAACTCTGTCTCCAGAGACAACAGAGTCCCTTTAAACTAAACTAAAGTTCCAGAACTTCATGCACTTAAATCGTCTTCTCTGGTAGCAACACCAGACAGTTGACAACCAGTATGTGGGACCATTTATATAACTTTAAGCAATCCACAGCACAGCTTTCAAAATATTAATTAATTCAGGATAGTACAGTAAACTTGGAGCTGAGAAAGAAATTGTATCTGTTGAGTGTGTTATGATTTCATACTGTATTTATACAGTGAGAAAAAAAAAGATTGCATTACTTTCTTATTACATACATTTGCTTGAGAAAATGATTGGTGGGCAAAAAGTTAAAGCTATTTTTGGATAAGGCAACATGTAAAGCAAATGACTTCATATAGAATAAGTTAGTGAACATTTAGTTTAGCTACTTAAATATTTAAGTCTGGGAATCCACTATGAGGAGAGAATGGGGGGGAAGTATCTAAATTTTGCTGGTAAAACTTTTGTTGTTTATTTTTTGTATTGCTTAGCTTCATTTAGTAACATCCAGCTGATACATTATTTTTAAAGGAAATAAAGAAACTTCAAAACCAATAAAGAATCTTCAAAGTGAATATCAAATATTCAAAGTCAAGTCCTTTCCCTGTTGAACTTAGTAACACAGGAGAGTAGGGAGTACTTCCTTGCCTTTTCTCATGCTATAGACCTCCAGGTTTTAAGCATGTTCTTATTGTCTAAGCACCAACGATCTCCTAGGCATCTCTACTTCCTGGTAAGAACCTTGTCTTCATCAGGCAAATACCTGTCCAGACAGGGTTCACTTATTTTTTGTGCTTATACTGAACCTCTACAAGCTGAGAACAAGAACATTTTTTTGTATCTGTTACAGTTTGGGGAAACAGCCTTGTTTCATGCATCAGGGCCTCAGGCTTGTTTATATTAGTTTTCATTGTGGACCAACTTGGCCTAGTAATTCCTGATGTTGGCTCATTGTTGCTAAACTATAAATGGATATCTCCTGTTTGGCTGGGTGCCCAGGCAGCTTTCTTTTAAATTTTTAATCCCATTCAAACAGCATGTTCTTAATAGAAACAAGTGGTGGTTTCCATACAGTATCTAAGTAACTAAATAAAGCACAGCTACCACCAATTACCTCCTGTCCACCATGACTCACCAAAATGCTGAAGACTAAAGGCTGTCTAACAGTTTTGTTTCTGATGCTGCTACTCTTGTTTTTTTTCCTAGTGAGGTTTTCAGCTTTCTCCCTCAGATAGTCCTTAAGAAAAGTCATATTCTGAATCAGCAGTATTGGTGCAATGAACTAATTAACTACCTAATGAACTACCCTAATCCATTTATTACTCTTGAGCATCTAGGTTCCTTCCATAAGTAGTGTCCCCCAATATTCAGTTTTTCTCCATACATGTTATACTGCTCACCTACTTTATGGGTAGGTCTTATGCTCTTTTTTATGGCTACAAAAAGCTCTGTGTGGTCATGACAACATTTATCCCCACAGATATCCACATTCTGTCTTCTGTGCTCCCGTTAAAAACTGATCCCAAGTCTGATCTGGTACAAATAAAAATGCTTTGTATTAGGAAAAAGAAAAAACAAGTAGTACATCAAAGTGCACAGCTGGCAAGAAAGAACACAAAGGAAAGCTTCAGTTCTGCAGTGGATAGCTATATACATCAAAGAGGCTGAACAATACTTTATAAGAGAAGCCAAAGTGTCTTCATTATAAAAGAAATACAGTCCTCTTGTCACAGATATTACTCCTACCAGCTTGTTCTTTCACTAATGAAATACATAACTATGTAATGGCATTTCTGATTTATAAAAAAGTAAAAGAAAAACCACAACCTCTTATCTGTATACTTTGTAGGCAATAAAATGTGGGGTCATCTTTCCCTATCTTTTTTAAGACTTCTAATGTAGTTCAGACGTGGAAGCTGGGGGAAGGGAACACACCTCAGAAACTTTCGTTCTCTCCATAGTGCAGTGCTTAGCTATATTTTGTGTAATGCTCTAAGCTGTTTATAAGTAAACACATGTTTGTATATTCCCCCTCTACTCTGCCCTGGTGAGGCCACATATGGAATATTGTGTCCAGTTCTGGGCTCCTCAGTTCAAAAAAGACAGAGAACTCCTTGAAAGGGTCCAGCACAGAGCCGTAACAATGATGAAGGGAGTGGAACATCTCCCTTATGGAGACTGAGGGATCTGGGTCTCTTTAGCTTGGAGAAGAGGAGACTAAGGTTAATGTTTATAAATATGTAAAGGGTGAGTGCCAAGAGGATAGAGTCAGCCTCTTCTCAGTGATGCTCAATGACAGGACAAGGGACAATGGATGGAAGTTGAGGCCTAGGTAATTCCATGGAAAAAGGAGGAAAAGAATTTTCACTGTGAGGGTGATGGAACACTGGAACAGGCTGCCCAGGGTGTTTGTGATGTCTCCTTCTCTGGAGATATTCAAAACCTGCCTGGATGCATTCCAGTGTGATCTAGTACAGGTGATCCTCTTCTGGCAGGTGTTTGGACTACCTGATCTTTCGAGGTCCTTTTCATCCCCTAACATTCTGTGATTCTGTGAAACAAGATTGTAAGGCTTGATCACAGTTGCACTGGTGAATTTATCATAGAATTGCAGAATCATTTTAGTTGGAAAAGACCTTTGAGATCATTGAGTCCAACTATTATCTAGAACTACGAAGTCTGGCACTAAATCAGAACGTCCCTCAGAACCACATCTCTGCATCTTATAAACACCTTCAGGGTTGGGAATTCAATCACTTTGCTGTGGCTACAGCAAGCCAGTACCCCAACTGCAAGTCAACAGAGTCTGATTTAGGACATTAATCTCCTTCAGAAAAGAATAACCTATCTTTAAACTCATTAGTAAGTTCCATTTACTTCCAGGGTTAATGGATTTCATAAATATACATCCCTGTGTGATTTCTTTAATCAGGGCCTTGTTTTCTTTAGAGAGAGGTCCTGAAGCATTCTCATGCAAACAGATTGGGGTTTTTTATTCATCTCATCAGTGAATGCGATGGGCATTCAGGTCTTCTGTCCAAGCACTGCTGGTGTGACCTTGAACACACTTTGCAAAGATACAAAGGCGACCATGGCAAGTTCACTACTGTGGGTTACTGTGAAAGCACTGCTGTAGTAGTACAGCCCAAACTATTTTTGTATCCCCTGTTCCAAACAGATTATGAGAAGCTGACCATCAAACCATAGATGTGTTTTTAACAAGAACTCTCCTTCAAGTTTTAGCACAGAATCCACTCATTCCCTTCTAGTTCCCTTACATGCACAATTCACTGCATATTGAGCAAAGTAAGTTGTTTTAAATAAGGCAATTACTTACCTATATTCCTCCAAACACATAGACAGGCCTTCAGAGATGTGATTAGCTTTAAAGGTCATGTTAAAATTGGGAGAGAAAAGAGAAAGTCTTTTGCCACAATACAGGAGAATATGTGCATGTGAAGACTGCAAATATTTCAGTTGAGTGGATTTTATTTTGCATTCTCTCTGGTTTCACTTATATCATAACTAAAGGGAAAGTGTCAGAGAAAATAAAGCACTTTCCCATGCTATATCTAAAGCATTTCTCATGGCTAAACGTCATCATGTCTCAAGAGTACTGAAAATACTTTTGAAGGCCATCTTAATTTTGAAAAACAAACATACATGAGAACTGGTTGTAGGTGGACATAGTTTTGAATTAGAGTAGGTCTGCCATCATTATAAACTTTATTGTGATGTACCCTGGAGAGTTTGCATTAGCATATTCAGGAGAAAAACATTAAAATGTTTTTAAACCCAGCTAAAATATGCCCTCTGTGTGGAAGATTGGCCACGTTACTTGTTTTTGTGACAATACCAGTAGAGGCATGACTACAAATTACCATCCAAGAACAGGCTCAGTCTCTGCTCTCTGCCCAGCAGATATTTCCTTACGTTTATAAGGGAAAACTGTGTAGGACCTTAACAGGAAAAGAAAAGAAGTTAGAAAAAAAGTTTAAAGATAAACAAGCAGCAAAGAAAGCAGAAAAAGGAAAAGTGGGCCGCAGAAAACCTTGTCTCACTTTTTCTTCAGATGATGATGCCTAATCAGTAAGTCTCTCCCATTCCTACTGACTTAGCTGTAGTTGAATTAAGAACCTGTCCCCATATACTGAAGTATTTCATTCCCATTCTATAAGACTCCCTACTCAGTCACCAAGTATGTACATCAATGTGTATATTTATGCCTCATATATATATCCATACCTCCAGTCCTAATCAAAGCAGGTAGCTTTAGTTGCTTGATTTCCATATATTTCACCATGACATTTCTATGTTCCTTTTAACTTGGTTCTGGATATTTCTGGTGTTTGCAATCTAGTTTCTTTGACAGACTTTCGAAACATGACCAATACCACACGTGCTTTCCGTAAGACATCCCTGTTCTTTCCTATTTAATGACAATCTGTCAAAAGGGAATATGGCTATTGGGAGTCAAAGTGCAGCCAAAGAAACCTGAGTGCAGAAGTCTGATAGACATCAACTCATAAATGTGAATTCGAACTGTTAATAGTTCTGACCTAAATCAGCTATTTCACTCAGCTTGGGGTTTTAAGATAAACACATCTGTCCACAGCTTCAGTTTCCTGGTGAATTGAGATAAACATTTTGAAACAGCAAGTCTTCACTAAAATATTAAAACCTGACTTTTAAATTCCCGTTGGTAACAACAAAGGCCAAGTCAGTTAAGCAGATATGAGATTACTCTTCTATTCATTTTAGGATTCACCCATGATAGTTCCTGTAAGACTTTTTTTCTCTTAGCATATGCATTCACACATTATTCTATAAATTTCCACTCTGTTTGGACTTCAGAGGTCTCTGTTCCCACCAGAGAAATCTCACAAGATTCCTATTATCTCATTTTGCCATTTATTTTTTTTTTCCCTTGCATTTTGACCCTGGCATTCTCAAAAGGACATTTAGCTTTTTACATGAGGCTTCAGCCACAGACTGGTTTTGTAAACAATAAAATTCTGTAACTTGTAGTCCGTACTTGTCCAGAGTCAGAGAGACAGGCTCCACAAGCCAAATATATACAGTGGGAAAGTATAGTTTAGAATGTTCCAGACTAAACATTCTAAAATCAGGCAAAATAAATATTTTAAAGCACTAACCTGTAAACTATTACTTGCTGATTCTGGAGCTTGATGTCGATACTGATGTCGCTCCTTGTTAAAATATCATGAATCTTTAATACTTGCAGACATCCTACAGATAGCAGAAGCAGTGTACATCAGCTCACAAATTATTTGCTGTTGCTGTCCTTCAGCATAACCAGTTCTGTACCTTTGAGATTTGGAATTTCAGTAGTTCATGGTAAGCCTGTGCTTGCTAGGATCAGTTTACCTGCTGATGTCCTAAAATTGTGAGACACTGCAATGATCCCATTTGTACTAAGAAGCACCTAGTTCTAAAGTGAAATCACAGAGTCACAGACTGCCATGAGATCAGCAAAACCAAATTACAGAGTCATTGAAATTCTGGATATCAACTGCTGGCCCAGGATGCCTTTGGGAGTTCTTTCTAAAAGAAACACACCTTATAATAAGATTCCCCAGGGCCACTTATCATGTGTTACTCCCTGATCTCCATATGCACCCAAATTGAGAGTGTTTGTCCTGTCTCATCAAGTTTACCTTTTAAAAATATAACTTTTTGAATAATAACTACTTCTAGATATGTGAAATGAGAATATCAGGCTCAGGAGTAAATGCACAGAGCAAAGGAGGCAGGATGCAAGGGAAGATCAAGAAAAATGTGTCCAGCAGGTCTAGGGAGGTTCTTCTCCCACCTCTACTCTGCCCTGGTGAGACCACACCTGGAGTACTGTGTTCTGTTTTGGGCTCCCCAGTTCAAGAGAGACAGAGACCTGCTGGAGAGAATTCAACAGAGAGCCGCAAGGATGATTAGGGGACTTGAGCATCTTTCCTGTGAAGAGAGACTGAAAGACCTGGGGCTGTTTAGTCTTGAGAAGAGAAGACTGAGAGGTGATCTAATCAATGTCTATAAATACCTGAGGAGTAGGTGTCAAGTGGAGTGGGACAATCTCTTTTGGGTGATGCACAGTAATAAGACAAGGAACAGTGTGTACAAGCTTGAAAACAGAAGATTTCACCTCAAAATGAGGAGAAACTTCTTTACAGTAAGGGTGACAGAGCACTGGAACAGACTGCCCAGGGAGGTTGTGGAGTCTCCTTCTCTGGACACATTCAAAACATGTCTGGATGCATTCCTGTGCAAACTACCCTAGGTGATCCTGCTTTGGCAGGAGGTTTGGACTCGATGATCACTGGAGGTCCCTTCCAACCTCTAAAGTACTGTGTGATACTGTGATAACATGGGCTACACTGAGGAAGCTATTAGCCAAGTTGTAGCATTTTCTCACTTCCAACTCCAGCTCAATCAGAACCAGGGTATAGGGAGCTAGCTGAAGAGTTTATAGAAGACCACATTCACCCTCTGCAATCACGCCTTGCTGTGTATGGCATCTGCTCTATTCATCAGGATTTCTCTCCAGAGATTTGGGATGTTTTTTCTGAGGGATGGGGAGGCTTCTAACTATAGGATTAAACTCAGTAGGGTATTCAGCTCTACAGGCCACTTAATAATTTAGCATCACTTAGCTTTCAGCACACAAATCTGACTGCAGAATCCAGGCAGAAGTGTTCATGATATCAAACATGAAAGTGGTTTTATATTATCTAGGGCCTGTACCCCAAGAAAATCACCCGCTTGAGTATTAAAATCACAAATGTAGATAAGAAAGTATCAAAGCTCCTTTCATTATCCCACACAGAAAAATGAGGTTTCTATTTTAAAAAGAAAAAATTAAAACACTTGCAACTCAGGAGTGCAAGGAAAGCTCTGATAGAAATATCTTGCTATTACATGACTGGAGATGTCTGTACCAGATGATTTCATGTTCCAGCAGGAAGTCTGTCATGCCTTCTGTGTCACAAACAAGAAAACTGAGAAATCACACAAGCTAGAGCATTTGGGAAGATTTGAAGGAGTCAAACTTTTCCACTGACCACCATGAGGAGGCCATCACTGTTCTTCAGCTTTGCTTTTCAAATTGCTTTATCCGTGCTACGCAGGATGAAAACATCTTCTGACACAAGTGAATCATTAAAAGATATGATACTCGTGTCTGTGACGAACAAGCATTGTATGCTACTATTATTACTGTCACCTGCAACATTAAAGACTAAGGAAGATACTTCTCTCAGTCAGTAAAACATGAAAACTTTGACTCTTTTCTATCTTTGCTCTAAGATTCTTGTAGCAGAAGATTTATGTCTAAAAGTACAACTTTTTTTAACTTAAATCCTATGACCCTACTCCTGTAAAATATCCAGAATTAAAACCAATTTGCAACTTGGATCTGCTACTGTGATTGACATTTCTAAGAAGGAAACACTCAGGGAGCAGGTGTTCTCTTTAAGATTCAGAGGTGAGAAAGCAGACCGTGAACTTAACATTGCATGCTGAAGCCAATAATTTTGTATCAGATTCAATTAAGAGCTGAATGCCAAACACCCAGCACCCGTGGCAGTGGTAAGCCTCAGAAGCTAGGACACAGAGGAAAACAAAAGCTGTTGGTTTCCATGAGACAGGTTAGTAATTTTACAGTAGTTAATTAGATATTACTAGGGACCAGATCATAAAGCAGAAAGAATAGCATCTAATATGAAATTATCTGTAAGACAATAAGCAATCACAAAAGTTTATTTTAACATCCAAAACCATTCTGTGGCATCACTGCTGGGACAGGACAACTTATAATTCATTGCTAGGTGCAAATGAATGCTGTATAATGTGTTTGTGTGTGCATGCTTGCATGCACTTTCATTTTCTCATGGTGCAATAGCTATTCATTAATGTAACATGATTGTTGAGAGCCTCTACAAGAAAACATTTCCACTGTACTCATGTTTCCTATTTTCTGAATCCAAATTTGTACAAACAGATGACATAAATTCCCAGGTCCTGGAACAAAGTAGTTAGCTACATACAGTAAGGAAGACTTTTAAAACTATATATGGAGGGGTTTTTAGCTATCAGAAGGAGGCAAAAACCTGGCTCATGCTACCTCTTGAACAAGTCCCTGTGTAAAGGTAAAGGTATATGACAAAAAAAAAATCAGAGCGTTGCTGTCCATAGTTCATTGTCCAAATAGAGACCACTCACAAGTAGAGCTCCTCACACATTGGTATTTGGATCAGTGTTATTTAACATCTTTGTCAGCAATATGGGCAATGGAATTGAGTGTACCCTTAGCAAGTTGGAAGACACCAAGCTGTGTGGTCCAGTTGACACACTGGAGGGAATGGATGGACAGCCTTGAGAGATTAGCCCAAGTCAGTCTCATGAAGGTCAACAGGGCCAAGCTCAAGGTCCTACACCTGGGTTGGGGCCAGCCCAAGCTCAAATATAGTCTGGGCAAGGAGGGGTTCAAGAGCAGTCTCAAGGAGAAGGACTTGGAATGCATCAGTTGACAAAAAATGAATACAAGCCAGTGATGTGTGCTTGCAGCCCAGAAGGCCAACCGTGTCCTGGGCTGCCTCAAAAGAAGTGTGGCCAGGAGGCTGAGGGAGGTGATTCTCCCCTCTGGTCTCGTGAGACCCCTCCTGGAGTGGTGTATCTGGATCTGGGGCTCTAAACATAAGAAGGCATTGAACTGCTGGAGCAGGTCCAGACGAGGGCCACAAAAATGAACAGAACTGGAGAACCTCCCCTATGAGGACAGGCTGTGAGAGTTGGGGCTGTTCAGCCTGGAGAAAAGAAGGCTCCAGGAAGACCTTATAGCAGCCTTCCAGTACCTGAACGAGGCCTACAAGAACGAAGGAAGGAACTTTTGAGAAGGGCTTGTTCTGACCAGATGAAAGGCAATGTACTGGGGCTTGAGGAGGATAGATTTAGCTTGGATATTAGGAAGAAATTCTTTACAATGGGGGTGATGAGGCACTAGGACAGATTGCTCAGCAAGGTGATGGGTGTTCCCTTCCTAGAGATGTTCAAGGCCAGGTTGAATGAGGCCTTGAGCAATCTGGACTAGTGGAGGGTGTCCCTGCCAATTCAAGGGGTTGGAACTAGATTATTTTCAAGGTTCCTTCAAATCCAAACCATTCTTTGAATCTATGAATTGCTGTACAGTTCAGAAAGGAAAATGCCATCTACTCTGTCTCAGGCTGCACCAGGGGAGGTTCAGGCTGGAGGTCAGGAAGAAGTTTTACACAGAGAGAGTGATTGCCCATTGGAATGGGCTGCCCGGGGAGGTGGTGGAGTCACCATCACTGGAGGTGTTCAGGAGGAGACTTGACAGGGTGCTTGGTTGTATAGTTTAGTTGGTTGGGTGGTGTTGGATGATAGGTTGGACGTGATGATCTTGAAGGTCTCTTCCAACCTGGTCTGGTCTGGTCTGGTCTGGTCTATTCTATTCTATTCTATTCTATTCTATTCTATTCTATTCTATTCTATTCTCTACCATTAAACAGAACTCTGCACCTGTAGTCAGGTGAAGTATTTGGTCTGAACTGTCCTATATGCTAAGGACAATGCAGAATATATGTCACCACAGGAAGAGCCAATTCCATCTCATTTCTATTCACATTAAATCCAGAGCACGAACACCTAGAGGTGTTGCGGCAGGGACATCGATGCTGATGAGAAATGATGCATGAACAAAATAATCATACTTGAAAATACTGAATACTTCTCCTGGACCCATGCATAAGTTATATTTATTTTTAAAACAACACATTTCCACTAGCAAGGTGGGAAGTGGAAACAAGACTCATGCTTTAAAACATAATATATCACAACTTCTTACACAAATGATGTCACACAGGAGCAACCATACCTGTCATGTAGCTTCTGGCAGTTCCCTCTGTAATACTTCCCCCATCCTAAAATGTTCAGAGTTAAGAGTGCTAATCCACCTTTCATACATTCTCTCTCTGCACGCTCTAGACTTCCTGCCTAAGACGTTTTCTTCTTTTTCCCTCTTCAAATTGTGTTTTAAGAATAAATTTCATAATCAATTGTTTCAAGGCCAAATAATTTTTTGAATCTTAAAAGGGTAATTCTATAACTTCAGATTCAGTGAGAAGCTGGGACACATCTGAAGAAGTAAAGGGTTAATATGACCATATATTCCAGATGAGATAGCAGAATTCCATTTGCTTTAATAAGTGCCTGCGCGTCTGTCTGCTACACTCTTTTAATGAATATTTCATATGGGTTTTAATGCAATGCAAGGGTAGAGCATAATGTATGTAGGTGCAACGGATGAAGGATAGTGCATTGCTGCTGAAAAGCCAAGTAGATGTGGCTAAAGTGGAAGAAACAGTGCCCCTGTGGAACTTAAACAGCTCTAGGAAAACTAATAGTGCAGGAAGGTTTAGTAAGTTCTATTAAATGCTGTGCTTTGCTGTTCTTGTCAAAATATGCTTGCATGTTCTCTATCAGCCGTTTTCCTTTGCTGACTGGATGAGATATTTTGCAGTCCTGAATAAAAACAGGGATAACAACACCAAACCTTAACACTTCTTTTTTTAATCGTTCCACTGCATTCATTAAGTATTCCAGATCATTCCATCAAGAAAGAGCACAGCAAGCCCTCTATCCCATACACTGTAAAATCAAATTATTACAGTTTTTCAATCAAGGTGCCCAAGACCTTGTCTATTTTATTTTTTTCCATAACTAATCAAATTAATTGCAGTTCAGGGACATTTCTTTTGGCTTGCAAAGCTGAAGCCCAAGGAAAGGCAGAGCTTAAAAGCATCCACCACAAAATGGAAGACGCACGAATTTAGTTGTTGTTTCATGCATTCTATTCACCATCAACTATCTGAAGGAAAGACATTGTCCTTTGTCACCAAAGCTGGTGATCAGAATATCAGGCTAAAAATACAGAGACATAAAAACAGCATTGCATGCAATACAGCAGGTATTCCAAGACTGTGATGTCAGTTTGATATGGAGGATATTTCTCTTTTATGTCAATTTTGAAGTGTTGCAGTTTCCATCTAATTGGTAATGGCAGACTGCATTGCCATTTCAGCAAAATCCTTTCAGTTTCAGTCACCTACAAATGTGCCTGAAGCTTTCCACAATTCTGCAGGTGTTTGGTCTTCCTATTTTATTATTCTTTTTTTCAGTGGGGAGGGGGAGGGGGGTAGGAGTGGGGGGAAGGGGGGGAAGCAAGCCCCACAACCAAAAAAGAAAACACACCCAACCCCCCCAAACAAATAAACAAACAAAACAGAGAAACAAACCCAAACCTGTTCCATCTTATGTTTCTGTGGCTGCTCAAGAATACTGCTCAGGATACACATCAGATTGCACAAGAAAACACAAGGACATCTCAAAGTCTATATTTCTTGCAGACAGAATAGACTGCTTCCCTGAACAGTCTGCTACAGCTACAGACCAGGGGATTTTATGGGGTGAATAGGAGGATTCCTTGCACAAAGTGCATGGAATTGACCTCATCTGCCCTACTATGAATGATGGTAGCTATCACACTGAGGTGATGGCAATAGTAGCAATACAGTATCTTGTAGCTCCCACTCTCGAGCAAGGCAGGAAAGAATAATAATTCAGCCCTGAAGACATTTGCTGTGCTAATATTTTTTCCTCTTCTCTTTCATAGCTCCAGCACAGTTATAGTAATGAACTGTTTATCCTGGTGCAGCTAACAGTGCCCTAAGCATAAGAATCAAGTCATGAGCATTAAAAAAAAAAAGATGAGAGAGAGAAAGAAAAAGAAAAGCAAACAGTTGCTTTCAATAGATTCTTAACCTAAAAGATTAATTATGCATAGGTTCTCTGAAGGCAATTGATCTTAAGACATTGATTGCATGCATAAACACACAGGTAGAGGTGATGGACGTAGTCTGAATATTGTCCTTCATCATTTCCACTCACCTTTTCCATTTCTTTTCACTTTTATTTAATGGCCCATTCATGTTATCATGATCAAATTATCATATTCTTCTTTTGGCTCCTTGAAGGTTTCATGGCAAATTCCAAGCATGATGGTTTGACTGTGGTGAGATGATGATTTTTTCCTCTAACCATCTTCTGGGGAGTTCCTCATTTCTCCTTCCTGTGTATACTCAAAAGTGGCTCTGTCTTGCTCAGGCTATCACAGGTAGTACAGGTCTGAACCTAAAACTGAGGTTCACAGCAACAGCAGCATAAGAACCACTGTACTTTGCTCATAACTGAGCTCAGCTAGGCTGATTCTGCAAGAAAAAAAATTCCTAGGTATTCAACAATTTTATCTAGGACTGTTGCCTGTGTCTAGAACCTCACAGCTTTAACATGGTTAGTAAGATTGCCAGGAGAAAACTGTACCAAAGGGTAAAAACTAGTCATTGACAAATACTGAACACCAAAAGGACTGCAGGTAAAAGGAGAAAAAGCAGGACTTGTTGACAAGTGAAGAGCAGTGAGAGGAGATGAGTTGAACATATATATTTACTTTTTTTATGAGGTGTTAAGCAGATCAGCTTGAGAGGATGGATAATGACTGTGCTGATGCACTGGCCAAGAGTGTGAAACAGGATGAGCATGACATTTTGGGAAAGTCTGGAAAGCAGTGAAACGTGAGATGAAATAGCTTACGAGATAAAAGATGAACTACTTGGGCCACTCGGATCAATTTTAGTGATGCTAGCACTCCAAGGGCTCAGCATCTTGTTGAGGCAACACCTTTTTAAGAAAAAAAAACAAAACAAAACAAAACAAAACATGCACACTCCCTGAGAAAAATTCTGAAAATGCAAGTGCTTTGTTGCTCTTCCTGTCTTCAGGTCTTGTTTACACAGTCAGGCAGTTAAGCAGTGCAGCTCAGCTAAGCCATACGGAAGCAGTACACTGCGCACTCCTTGTAATGAAACAGGTATTCATCTGGAAGAACTCTGGGAGATTTTCTGATGTTTAAATGCTCTGCAGAAGCAGATTACAATAAACACAGATTATGAGTTCTGACCTTTAATGACTTTTATTTTTCTCCAGACAGTATCACAGTATCACAGTATCTCCAAGGTCGGAAGAGACCTCAAAGATCATCGAGTCCAACCTGTCACCACAGACCTCATGACTAGACCATGGCACCAAGTGCCACATCCAATCTCCTCTTGAACACTTCCAGGGACAGTGACTCCACCACCTCTCTGGGCAGCCCATTCTAATGACGAATGACTCTCTCCATGAAGAACTTTCTCCTCATCTCAAGCTTAAACTTCCCCTGGTGCAGCTTGAGACTGTGTCCTCTTGTTCTGGTGTGATTGCTAGAGTGAAGAGAAGTGGAGGATAAGGCATTCAATTAAGCTACTCTTCATGCCATACCTACCAGCTCCTCAACACAGAAAGATAGGATGTGCTTCTTTGCTTTGTGTGTTGGATGTATGAATCATTTAATGTAACTGCAGTAGTGCCAGGCTTCTCCTAGCTTTTCCTGCTCAGTGCCATTCTACTCTATTTCCATACCCCTAGTGTCCCTCTGGAGAACTCAAGGGACAGATCTACCACCAAGACAGTACCTCACTTGTGTATCATGTCAATGGAGCAGGGAGATAAGAACAAATAACAGGCAGGATTTGCTTCGCCAAGTATCAGAATTAAAACAAAAAAAATCCAACTCAGCCTGTGGGAACACTTGAATGGGAAACAGACTAAGCAGAAACATTGTCAGTTTGGGCAAAAATAAATTTTAAAATATGTCTAAAAAAAGTCTAAAATAGCTAGCAGTTATTTGAAGGAACTTGATAATGACAAAGGTAGAGGAAGTTTGTGATGACTGTTCGAGGATGGCAAGGAACAGGATATGTTTATGTGCAGAGGCTCTAAATATAAACTCCAAGGTGCAACAGAGATGAAAGGCAGCTCACCAGAAGTATCTGTAGGTCAGGATGTAGTATAAAAGCAGGGGAAAAGACATAGGCCACTATTCACACAGAAGATAGCAGATAGATATTTTGTGCAACTTACCCATGGTTTTGCTAGGCCATATGCAAAAGCTACCCTTGCAAACAAGTTCTGTTTGCACCAGTATCACAGAGAGCACACGCTGAAAAACTGGTAACCCATACCACAAAAATGTTACACCATGTGAAGAGTATTTTACTGAATAATTGTGCTATTAAAGCCAGTGCACCAGTACCTGACTCTGGTTGCTCAACAGAAGAGATGAATGGAAGAACTGGGATTTCAGACTTGTCATTTTTGTGCCTACGATGGAAGTGAAGATAGCTTCAAGCTCTGAGAATGTCACCAAACACTGTCATGAAATTAGAATGAAGGGCTGCATTTTATGTAGTGTAAAATTTCATTCAAATTAGAGTTTGAGATACTGCTGGCATGACTACCCACATCATACCAAATTTAGGACTGCATGTCAAGTTTTGTTTCAAAGAAATTTTTTCAAGTTTCATGGCCTGTAAATTGTATCATTTAAAAAGTATGAAATATGAATTTGTCTGCCACTAAAGCAAAGGAATTTGCATATAAATTTTTACACAAGGGCTAGGCATGAAAATTTGTGAAGAAATGTAAAACTCCTAAAGTGAATTCTGACCACGAAACTTAGTTCTTTATTTCACAGCTGAATAGTTGATAGGCAACAGCCTCTCGGCATAGACACTTCCATTCATTACCTGGAGCAACTGTGATTTTAATTCACCAAGCAACTGGATATTTAATTCATCAGACATTCTACTTCTCAACACAGTTCTTTCTGAGTCTGTTTCTTGAATTTCATTTTTCAGCTAAGAATCCAGTGGTCCTTGTTTCAAGTTATTGTGGCAATAAAATTCATACTGAAAACTCCAAAAATAGGCAGTTTACACTTAACTATCTTTATCTTGAATATCACAGGCACATTTCTTCTGGAATTAATGGGCAACGATTAAAAATGCAAGGTAATCTTGAAGGGGAAAAGTAGAGTAGAAAGACTCGGAGCAGTCTGCAGAAGAGAAGGCTCCGAGGTGACCTAATTGTGGCCTTCCAGGATCTGAAGGGGGCCTACAGGAAGGCTGGGGAAGGACTTCTCAGGATCTCAGGTAGTGATAGGACTAGGGGGAATGGAATGAAGCTGGAGGTGGGGAGATTCAGGCTAGATGTGAGGAGGAGGTTCTTCACCATGAGAGTGGTGAAACCCTGGAATGGGTTGTCCAGGGAGGTGGTCGAGGCCCCGTCCCTGGAGGTGTTTAAGACCAGGCTGGATGAGGCTCTGGCCAGTCTGATCTAGTGTGGGGTGTCCCTGCTCATGGCAGGGGGGTTGGAACTAGATGATCCTTGTGGTCCCTTCCAACCCTGAATGATACTATGATACTATGATACTATGACTGGGATAGAGCAGGGTGCTAACAATGACACCAGTCATCTAGCTTTACAGATCTAGCCTTACAGATGTCCTGAAGAACACTAACTAAACAGTGAGCTGGGGGAATAGCAGGATGAGAACACCCTATTTCTGTTGTTGCTTCTGCTACTACACCCATCTTGACAGCTACAAAGTATTTTAAACCTACTACAGGAGACTTTCTCACTATGTGTTCTGACACAGGTCTTCCACATTATCTGGAGCTCCAGCCCAGCCATGTTTGCTCTGGCTCAGAATCAACAGATTCAACAGAGTGGAGCGGCAGGGGAAGAGAGAGAAATGCTGAGGAAAAGAAAGAAAAAGGAAAGAGAAAAAAGAAACAATAGAAGTTTTCCAATTTTATTTCAACTAGAAATACTCAACATTGTCCCAGGAAAGCATGTCTTTATGGGCTAACCATAAAAAAACCCAACCAAACTAAAAAGAAACCAAACTCCAAGCACAAACAAGCAAACAAACCACCACCACCAAAACTATGGGAGCAGAGGGGACTGCAGCATGAAATATATAGTGAGGTCCACTAGTCCAGTAACAGTCAAGAGTTTTAGGGGGGTGTTTTTTTCTATTCCTCTTAATCAGAACACAGTGACTGGCAGATGAGCCACTTGTGATGAAAGGCAAGTAGAAAATCTGAGCTTGCCACTGTTCCACACACAGCTATGCACATATCTGACAGCAGCTAACTTAGATCAAAGCAGTGTACACAGGGGATCAGAAAGTAACAGCCACCAAAGCAGGAAAAGATGTGAAAAGAGCTACAAGCTAACTAACCACAGGGACATAAAATTGGTATTGACCAAAGCCACAAAGCAGTGTCCCCCAGCAGTATCAAAGACATTGTTTTACTTCAGAACTACACAAGAAATGGAAGCATTAAGGTCTGTCATGAAAGAAAGGGTTGCAATAAAGTATAAAAATGTCATATTGAGAGCCTCAAGCACAACTGAAGTTGTAAACACCCAACAGGGAAGACACTTCCTGTGTTTTTACCTACATAAAAATTATTTAGCATAAACAAATAGGTTTTGGTGCAATAAAAATCAATCCTGCCCATATGTCATACACGATGTGTGGGAGTACAAGTGGAGCTGGAATATCCATTTGCTTCCCATGGGTTACAGCACTGCACATCAAGGATTGTTAAATAATATAAACAGGCAGGCATTCTCAACCAGTTTTGGTTTTCTCACTCCTGGCTGCTGTCACCCTAGTAGATCCATATATAGGAAATTATGTGCATCATTAGTTGTATGCCAGGCATACTCACTCACCCAGGCCAGACAACCCTGTTTTATAGAGAGCAAATAATCACAAAAACCTTCTCTTGGATATTGCCTGACATTGATCCCTCCATCAGTATCCTGGGGTGCATTAAGAAGAGTGTGTCCAGCAGGATGAGGGAGATTATCCTCCCCCTCTGTTCTGCCCTGGTAAGACCTCACCTGGAATATTGCATCCAGTTTGGGGCTCCCCAGTTCAGGAGGAACAGGGATCTATTCCTGAGAGACCAATGGAGGTCTACAAGGATGATTGAGGGACTGGAGCATGTGTCCTATGAGGAAAGGCTGAGAGATCTGAGGCTTTTTAGTCTGGAGAGAAGACTGAGAGGGGATTAAATAAATGTTTATAGGTATGTGAGGGCTGGATGCCAAGAGGACAGGTGCAGGCTCTTCTCTGTTGCACCCTGTGATAGAACAAGGGGCAATGGATATAAACTACAGCACAGGAGGTTCCACCTCAACATGAGGAGGAACTTCTTTACTGTAAGGCTCACGGAACACTGGAACAGGCTCCCCAGAGAGGTTGCGCAGCCTCTTTCTCTGGAGATTTTCAAGACCCATCTGAACACATTCCTGTATGACCTGCACTAGATTGTGTGGTTATGTGGTCCTGATCTGGCAGGGATGTTGGACTTGATGATATCTGGAGGTTCCTGCCAACCCCTAACATCCTGTGATCCTGGAATCAGTGGAAAAGTCATTGAAGCCAAGGGGCTGTCCTCAAACCACTAAACTCAGGACTAGACAAAACACAGTGCATGTGCCATCTACATGGCTTTCCAGCTGGGAAACTTGAAGGAATTCTCCTATTTTTCTAAGCAATACTGTAAATAAACAATAAATGCCCTAGCCTCCTCCTGCCCCACTTCTTACTATCAGTTTAGAGAAACTGCTTGCAGCTCTTGAAGGTAAGAGGCACAGAGTGTTTCATCCACCTGCCCCACCCAATACATGGCAGAAATATTGTCAGCTGGCTCCTCTGCCTTCTGTGCAGCTGAAGCAGCAATGAGGTGGCAGCTGAAGACCATAGAAGATAGATGGGAAATGGCTCTGTGCTGAAATCTGCAGTACCATGTCAGAAAAGTTCAAGCAGTGGATGTTTAGGGTCAAGGTTTGCTTCTTCCCAGAGACCTGTCCTTCCAAGGGGACAATTTGTAGTGGATAGCTGTGCACATGTGTAACTGTTAGAAAAAGTTACTGTAAATTGGTTCTTTTCTGCTAGATTAATTGCTGTGTGCTTTATTTAGGAGCAACTTAATCACACAGAACATAAAATAAGTGTGTGTTCAGCAGCTCAATTTATTACAAAGTGCTGCTCAGCCTGCTGTGAGGCTAGGGTTTTGATCATGAGGTGTGTTTCTCTTCAACAGATAAATTTGCCAGACATTCAGTGGAAAGAAAAGTTCCATTATAGCACATAGCCATCTGCTGAGAACTTGGCATTTGTTGACATTGGCTTAATTGAATTCAGGGACATGGATCCTAACCTTACCAGTTCTTTTAAGGCTCCAGTTTTATATTGGATTTGAGGATGCATTTGCTAGTAAGTCTGAAGTTGGAAAAGATATAGGAAGCCATGTGCTCACAGTGAAAAAGAGATGTAAAATAAAAATGACATGTCTTCTTAAAAGAAGCTTGCACTGAAATTCTTCCTTTCACATCGCGGGGGGGGTGGGGGGGGGTGGGGGGAGGAGGGGGAAGACAGTAAACAAAAATGCAACACCTGGAGGCTCTTCTCCAGTATGTGAATATGAAATATGCAATAACAGTTCCCATTAATTTACATGTTAAGCAGGAAATGGCTCCTGCACATTGAAAGAGTGCATATGTGACAAGAATTTTGAAGCCTAGTACCAAATGATTGCTTTACTAGTCAGTCAGTCAAGTCCAAACTTTCCAACTGAGAGATGGACATTACTTCATCTTTTAATTCATCCTTTCAGTACCATCAGAACAGAACTGTGTTGGAACATATCAAACTTGTCTTATCAGAAGCTCATGATGCATGTTGCAAGCTTTTTTGCAAAAAGAGCTAGCATTTCAAACATAAACTAATATAACAGCTTAAGAATAACACAGTATTATTGACATTAGTATTATTGTTTGCCTGCTTTACTATTTTTACCTTATATGACTGTAGAGAGTTATACCACAGAAATACAGGAATTTGGGTACTTCTAATTTTATTCATACCTTCAAAAACATATATGCTACAGATTTCTGAAAAAGGATGAAGCATTTATGAAAAAGTAATGTTCTTGTCTCAGAAAAATTAACAGACTCACCTAATGCAAGTGTCAGGAGGACCGAGCCAGTCTCTTCACAGTGAAGTCCAATGATAGGACAAGGGGCGAGGGGTGCAAGCTGGAGCATAGGAAGTTCCACATGAACATAGGAAAAAAATTATTTCACTGTTTGGGTAACAGAACACTGGAACAGGCTGCCCAGAGAGGTTGTGAAGTCTCCTACTCTGGAGACATTAAAAACCTGCCTGGACACATTCCTGTGTGACCTACTCTAGGTGATCTTGCTCTGGCAGGGCGGTTGGACTAGACAATCTTTCAAAGTCCCTTCCTATTACTCACATTCTGTGATTCTGTGAGGTGCTGTGTGCATCACCTTTTCCTGCTTTGGAGAGTATGGTTTCATGAATTTAATACACAGCAATGGGCCTCTTGCTATTTCCATATTCACAACAGAATCAAGGGATCACGAGCCAAAAAATGCTACGTACTCTATTATATGTAATCTCGGAGTGATTGTTCTTAAGACTTTTATATTCCTAGGAATGCTACCATGTTATTAACAAGATAGATGCTTCACAAATATGGAAGGCTACTCTCCAAAAACACAGGTTAGAAAGATCACTGCTATTACTTCTGCTGAGAGCAATACTTTTCTGATAAGGAGTGATGTACATGATGTAAATGAACTTTGATGTAAAACATACAATATATTGGTTATTGTTTCAGAAGTATTAATAAGAGAAGCTGAGAATTAAAATGGTTTTGTTTTTATTTTCCTCCTTTAAAATACTAGAATGAAAGTGGAATTAAAATTGAGGTTGTAAAGACTTGAACCTACAGAAGGGGATACTAAAGGAAAGTTACTAGCAAACTGTACAGCGGGAGGGCTGATGGATCAATGAAAACAGAGGTCTATAAAAGAAGGCAGAAAGAGGTGAAGGTAAAAACAAATTTGCAGATGGAAAGAAACAAGGTAGGTTAATACTGATGCAATGAAAAGAGAAGGATTAGCATGTAGATGCAAATAAAAACTGCAAACTAAAATGATGGGTAGTTTCTCCACAGAATATATAAGCTGTCAGGTTATGTCTAGTTATAGACACAGATATGAAGTTTTAATTATGTTGGCTTCTCTTTCCTAATCCTTGTATATAAAGTATCCTGGAGATGAAACCTATGGCCCACTTGTACAAGAGCTTAAATATCACAAGACATTCAAAGTTTACATAAAAACAAGTCAAAGACAGACAGAAGACACTGATGGAAGGAGCAAGAAAGTTTTTGCCACTGTCTTTGTTCAGTGAGAAGCAAGAAGAGATGAAATAAGTTGTGGTCCTTTGGAATATGAAATACTGTTAACATACTGAATGTTTAATTTGATTCAGTTCAGTCATGTTTCCACAAGCACGCTAAAGCCTAGTTTTCAACAAAATCTTAGCTGCATTTTTGAGTGTGAAAAATAGCACTGAAGAAAAATACAAGTGTGATTTTAGGATTTCTTCATTTGTGTGCAGAACTTAAATACCTCAGATTTTGTTTTTTTCCTTTTGTGCTCTCTCCTCTCCTTTGACACCAAATATGGAAAAAAAAAAAAATAGGAGAAGAAGTTTTTGTTTTAAGTATTCCTTTTCTACTAAGTTTGGATGTCAGAAAATACTATTCTCAGGCAGTTCATATTTGATCTGAGCAGGTTTGCCTGTTCCTGAAGAATAGCTCTAAACACAAAACACAAGAGTGAGGCTAAGACTAAAATAACAGGAAACATATATGCCACAGAGCCTGCAGTACAAAGAAGAGGCTACAAATATAATGCAGCATGCCAATCACCATCACATGATGCGACATCTCCAGTTCTGCCATCACTTCTAGTAAAAAAAAAAATCAGTTCAGATATTTTCTATTTTATTTATATATACAGTAAGAGTATGAATTCCAGCCAAATGAGAAAAGTGCAGTCTGCCTTCCAATAGGCAAATGAAAGCTTGAACACTTCAAAGCTGGCATGTTTTGTTCCCACACCTGAAAGCTAAGTGAAAAATCCTCTTTTACAGTACAGTTGACCCACTTCTGCTCAAGGGACTTTAAGAGATAAGAAGCCCAGCATGAAAGACACACTTGTTGGTGTTCTTTTAAGTTTCTTGTTGAAATTCTGACACAAGACTGAATATGTTAAATGTGTTATCAAAATATAACCAAGTGGTGAAACAGAATACTCTGCTTAATAATCCCTTAAATTAATCCCACTTTTATGTTAACCACCACCACCCCTCTCCCCACACACAGAATGGAGACTGCAGTTAACAATTAAACCATTTTGAAGGGCAGATATGCTGTGTATCAAGGCCATGCTTTTAAAGAACTAGACAGTTTATAAATCCCAAATAATAAACATCAATGAATCTTAGTGGTTCTGCTGATGTAGTTACTATTGACAGCAGCTATTTCATCTTCAGCAGTTCTTTGTATTTGGGTAGTGTGGATTTTTCTGGGTACAGAATCACAACTAAATTTTGAACTAATTCAGTGACATATGTAAGAAATAATTAGTGCTTCAGGATTTCCAGTTCCTTGTTCCTGGGGTAACCACTTAACACATTATTTGGATCAGTTAAACACTCTTTACAATGAGCAATCTCATTCCTGCTGCTTCTCCTGTGTCACCACAAATCAAGAATATGAAACTGAAGTTGTGTTTGTCCAAAAAAACCACCAAATCCTAAAGGGACATCACTGCATAAACAGAGGGCCGTAACAGAAGTCAGGGACAGGCACGTTGATAGCCAGTGATGTTCTCACATATGTAGGAACTTAAATACCTAGAGATGTACTTAGACTCCTGAGAATTACAAGCTAGTCAGCATAATGCCAGCTGCATAACTTTTATTTAGCACAGTCTTGCAGTATTGTAGCCTGTTAGTTTTAAGCAATGCTGAACAATTGTAGGGGAAAAAAATAATAATTACCCCTCTCAGCATTTTCTATTTCATCCCAATTTAGAACAAAGAATTCATTATGAGCATATAAGTGATCCTATGAAATGCTTTTATAGAGCTGTTTGAAATTAATTCATAGTCACCCTAGTAACAATATGAAGAAATACTTATTCTTCCTAACATTTGGCTTTTCTGCTTCTAGATCTTGCTGTCGTGTTGTTGTTGCTCTGGTTTCTTTATGTATTTTAACTTGTATTAGATAGATCTTTAAAGTATGCTTTGAGCTTGCATTTTCTTACTGCAAACCAATCAAGTTCCCCTTTACAAACTGAGTCCTTATTCAAAACTTACCTGGACTTCAAATGGCATTGAAGACAAAGAGAAAATGAAAAACACAGTCCTTAAAACATGGGGCAAAGATTTGTGTGTGCAATATGCATACATTTATATATCCACAAATTCCTGCCACTTTTCTGAACTACCACAAAAGTCAGAGATTGTCACTAGACCACACAGAATAGTGATACACTTTCAGAAGCATTTTCAGCCTATTAACTTCATGAAATTTTGTACTTTCCTCTAGTGATGCTGAAGCTATGAAAAGACATGGTGCATGCTGGATAAAGCAAACTTTCAGCTTTCACACTTCATTAATTAATTCATCACCTAAAAGCTAACTATTGATTTTTAAATGGCTCTACAAGTCTGTTCAAGCTACTATGATGTAATTAAGAGGATGTGTGTTTACTGTAAATTGTCTAACAAGTACACAGACTGCACACAGCAATAACAAAAATTTTAGCTCAAAGCAGACTCTAGTGTAAACAACTGTTTGAGAATGTTTTCCCACTAATTGTATAAACTACAATGATTACTGTCAAGCTGGACTGTTAAAAGCCTCCTATAGCAGCACACAAGAGGTGCTGTTCAAGTTCAACTGTGAGGAGTCAGCTGCTTAGCACAGGGATCCACAGGTGTGGTGAATCAGAAATCTTAAGCCAAGCCTTACAGAAAAATTGCTACAATGCAGGGAGTCTGTGTAATGTTTCCTACCCAAAATACTAGCAAAAAGAAGAACAAAGCCATAATTCCCACAGCTGGCATCCAATTATATGCTAAAATCATCCTCAAGGAAGTCAAACTAACACATGATATTAACTTCTTTCATTAGAAGCACAATGACTTATAGTTAAATGCACTGAAGTGCAACATACATCTTATGTGTGGTGAGAGAATCACAGAATAACAGAATTATTGAGGATGGAAAAGACCTCTGAGATCAAGTCCAGCCTGTGACCTAGCACCATGGCATCAGCTAAACCATTTCACCAGGTGCCACATCCAATCTTTCTTAAAGACCTCCAGTGATGTCAACTCCGCTATCTCCCTGGGTAATCCATTCCAGTGCTTAATCAGCTTTTCTGTGAGGAAGCGCTTCCTAATATCTAACCTAAACCTCTCCTGGTGCAACTTCACACCATGCCCTCTTGTCCTGTCACTAGTTACCTGGGAGAAGAGCCCAACCCCCACCTGACTACAACTTTCTTTTAGGTAGTTGTAGAGAGTGATAAGGTCGTCCCTGAGTCTCCTCTTCTCCAGGCTGAACAATCCCAGTTTCCTCAGCCTTTCCTCATATGACTATTCCTCCAGCCCCCTCACCCATCTTGTCACCCTCCTCTGAACCCACTCCAGCACCTCAATATCCTCTTGAAGACACAATCAAGCCAACGACTGAGATGTAGACTATATAAATAGTAATGGAGAAGCAATCTGAAAAGTACACAGATGTTGCAAATACAAATAGATTTCTTACCTTATATTTACACTGCAACAGTGAAATATACAGAGGTTTACAAAAGGAAGATGAGGCATGGAAAAAGGAGGAGTTGTGAGCACAAATAAAAACCCAAGGACAATAAGACTTAATGCTTGGGGGTTGAGGGGGGAAGAGGGATGGACGAACAGGAATTATACAAGATAATTGTCTTCTTGATATAGTGATAAATCATTATGGAATGGTCCACGAGATCTTGACCTCTGACCAACTTCCGCAACCCCCTTCAACCTGAGAAGGCATCCTACACCTATCTTTGCCTACAGATCCCTAGCTTTTCAATTACTTTGGGAAAAAAATATTCCATGTATACCTCTCCATCTGAAATGCAGAATGCATATTTTATTGTATAGCAGCCTCCAGAGGGAGGGCTTCAACAGTTCTGCTGAGAATAGCTACTATTATTACTCCGTTTTCAAATGACATCCAACTGTTAATGGGAGAAGGGAGGATATTTGAAAGTACTTATCCTGCAGAGATAAAAAGAGACCAGAATAATCCAGCTATGTCTTTTCATAACATTAATTAGCAGGAGAAAAAAGCTTAGGTATATTATTTTTTTTTTAATAAAAAATGCATTGGAATTTTATTCTTAGCAGCAAAAAAAACAAATGCATAAATTTCTAAATATTTAATAGCAAAAGAATGAGCATCATTTTTTCAGTGTCATATTGTGGTTGATGAGAAGATTTTCCCAGTGGTATACTAATACTTTTTTTTTCTCCCCCCCACTCTGCTTTGCAACTGTGAGGAAATTTTGCATAATCAGCCTTTTTCACCAACCCAATGTTCCACGTTTATTGAGCAAAAGAGGAGATGCTTCAGAGCTCATTCTCTTGAACGTTTGGGAAAGACACTGGCTAGCTAAAAGCGGCTCCAGTCTGTGACAACCGAAGAGGAGAAAACGGTGGCACAAACTGTGAATCAATAATTAAAGAGTTAATTATCTCACCAGTTATGGGTACAGGCTGGGGATTAATCCCTGCAAACAGGCTGAGAAACGATTATGCTCCCTGCATGCGGTGCAAGATAACCAGCCCTTCTCTGGATACACAGATGGGGATTCACAAAAGGTGCTATGCTCCCATGGGCTAAATAATTTGGAAATGATCAGTGGCAGCACACTGCAATAACCAATGGCAAAACAGTAATGTTCCACACTTCTGTTATGTCCAGATTGAGAATCCTTTAGCAGTGGTAACAACATAATGTTAACATATCCTTTTGCATAAAATCAGAATTAGTACCACTAAGTGAATCATAATGGCTGCTAAGACAATTAATTCACTCTTTCATCGTTGTTGTATGCTAAAAGCCTTTCTTTGTGCTATAAAAGGTGAGACATGGATTTAATTAAATCATAATAGATGATCTGGAAATTGAGCAATTTTTAAATACTTCAGAGCTCCTGCCAGAATATATTTGTCTGCCAGTTTTCCCATGTAAAATCTCAGTGCAAAAGCAGAAGATACAAAAGGGAAAATAGACACAAACCATAGTTGAAATATACCTCAGGAGAATAGCAACAGAATTAATTAATTGATGTCTTTAACTTTTTATCCTTTGCCTGGTTTTGACAACTTCACATATACAGTATAGACAAGCTTTTATTTTCACCTCATTTAAAAAGCAAGTAAGACATATATATGTGGCCAGCATCTCTCCCAAGTGTTTTCAAATTGTTAGCCAATTTCAGTTACACCTGAAGAGGAGAGAAGCCTCAAAGATGATGTCTTCAAAGATGATTGACAGAAACAGAGCTCACTTGTTTCATGGCTTACAGAAATATTTAATGAAGGATAGGGTGTAGCTGTTGAAATTCAAGCTCTTCTTACCAAAGCCAAGGGCCTGGACTGTCAAAACAGTTCCTACAACAGCAGACTAGAGCCCACAGCATAATCTAGTTTTGGCACTGGGAGAAAGAGGGAGAGGGAGAGGGAGAGGGAGAGGGAGAGGGAGAGGGAGAGGGAGAGGGAGAGGGAGAGGGAGAGGGGAGGCTAAATACAAGCTGTTTTTTCTTTGTATGTGACATTCTTTGTACTACTCACCATTGTCAACGCCATCCAAAAAAACTGCATTAGGCCAAGAGAGTGGAATTTCTGCCACAATGTCTGCTTCTGAAAATATGTTTTCCACACTTCATTCTTCTCCAAATATTTGGGCATTCAGAAAGAAAACAGAAGCTTTACTCCTAGAAATGACAAAGTCTAAATATGCAGAGGTATATTGCAAGTTATTGCATTATATTCAGTTTGTGTGGAAAGTTCTCACCTTCTCATGCAACAAACACAAACCTTCCCTAACTCCTTAAGCTCTTAACTCTTGTTCCCTATGACTAATTTTAATGACATCAATACACAGCACAAACCAGACAGTTTTTTATATCACTGCTCCATACTCACATTGTTCAGACTCCACCTTTTAGCCTGGGACATTCTAGCCATTAACAAGCACCACAAAGAGACGTTCCTATTTTCTTCCTCCTGTGCTCCTTCTTGGGTGGTGTAAATCAAAGATAGTTGTAGGGGGTGTTGAAATTAAAACTGCACCACAGAGGGAGTCCAGAAAAGTCTCAGGAAATATTTTCTGATATTTTATTGCTTTTTCCTTGATTACTTTTTTGTGGGCGTAATTTCTGTCCATCAGAGCCAACCGTTTCTGTGGGAATCAGACCACACCTTTTCAGCAATGTGCAAAGTATGTACTGAAAGGAAAGGAGACCATTGCACACACTGAGAGCAGCTATTCACATGGTGCTCAGGGGAGTTATCTGGACAATCCCATTGCAAATGTAAGCTCTGCATCATTCAGAGTGAGGATTTACAGCTGACAATATCATAGACACTGCTGTTTGGGTTTTTTATGTGGGTTTTTTTTTTTTCTAGGCTACAGAATCATTTAAAATTTCAAAATGCAACAAGGAAATTTCTCAAGTTTGAAAAATGTAGCAGGACAAATTTGACTTTTCAAGGTCCCATAAACAGTTAACTTGCAGCTTATCAATTTGAAATATATACCAGGTTGAGGATCTATACAGGTATCAGCCATCCTTGCTTGACACAAATTTAGCACTGAGAGACTGGGTTTTAATTTGGAATTCATATTGTCTCCAGAATCACGTTTAAGAAACTATAGCTCTCATGTTGTTCTAGCTCCCAAGCTCTATAACTTGCTCTTTTGCTCTCATCTTCCAATTTCAGGCTTTACCTAGAAATGTCTCTTTTCTAAGTCTTACAGTTCTCCACTACATTTTACACCAGGAATGCTTACCTTGCAGACCAAACCCTGCATCACAAAGTTATGCAATTAGCCTTTGACACACTGTCTGGCACTCTCTCTCCCCAAAGCCTCAAGTCCTCTCTAACATCACAGTGACCAAAAGGCAGAAATTTACTGTTTTGCTTCCAGGGTGCATATATATAGGTAGTAGGAGTATATGAGCATATCACATCACATGAAAGTCATTCATTTCACTCATCTCCTGCATTTTGTTATGTAATACATTTGGGACGCCCCCACACAGAACTTCACACATGAAAACTGTTGTACAACCCAACACACTTTGGTTGATCATTTAGTATCCAGTAATGGGACAGCCACATGATAAGTCCTGATATACTGCATCTAGCTAGTTCCAGAAAAGCCAGAGAAATTGTAAGTCTTGATATACTGCATCTAGGTAGTTCCAGAAAAGCCAAAGAAATTATAAGTCCTGATATACTGCATCTAGCTAGTTCCAGAAAAGCTGAAGAAATAGGTCAGTTCTGGTTTGTGTTTTTCTCTTTGAGAGAAATAGGTAAAAAAGGAAAGGATAGAAACAGGAGAAGTTGATCCAACTTGTCCTTCCATGGAAGTAGAATAAAGTCAGCTTATTCTACAGTGCTTCCAGAAATCTACCTGGTGTCCACAGGTAAAATAACAGGCCTGTTTCCTTTTCTAATAGCCCATGGCACATTCAGGGACTAGAGCCTCATGATTTCAGTTACAAAAATTGAAAGAACTAGCCTGAAATAACTCAAAGACAATTTAGCAGCCCATGATTAGTATATGCCACCACCTTTGTATTATACAACCAAATTTTCTCAACATCTCACAATACAGAATTAACCAGACTGGAAAAGACCTTCAAGATCATTGAGTCCAACCTAGTCTCCTCTAGTGACGTCATAATATCCATCGCAGGATTGTAGCACAGAGCCTCTGGTAGTGAAGGGAAATTCCCATAAGAATGGAGCATGAGAAGCCCTCAATGCTGCCAGGGACACTTCTACAGACATTGTTTGAGTTCTTGCATCTCTTTATTTTCAGTGCTCCAGCCCTGCAATAAATGTATAACACAGTATCCAGCACTGGATTGTTGATACATCATGGCAAAACTGTATGAAGAACACTGTAGAGGTCATTTTTTTAAGCTGATGCAAGCTTCTCCAAAACACACTCTGCTAAATTCAACCCATCAAAAAACATCAAATGTTTTTGTTCATTATTTGAAATGAAACTCCATCTGGTTTGAGAAATTCTATCTGCCTCTGCTTTGTGTGCCCAAATCCCTGGTGCTGCTGTGATTCTTGTAAATACCACAAATAAGTTTTTACCAAAGTCTGCTGCTGAAGAAATGACAAACCACTGTAGATTCCAAGCATAACATGAGTGTGTGTAATTTTGAAGTGCAGTTGCAACACAGAGGAAGCTAAAAAAAAACCCCACCACCACCAACAAAAAAGCTTCATAAAATTGTATTTTTGGAGATCAGTGCAACCAGCAGAAACTCCACTTCACAAGCTTCAGTTTCATTTTATTGAGGTGTTTAGAAGGATGAAAAGGGTGAGAAGGGAGGGATAATTACCTTCAGGAAAATTTCATACATGCCTTTGTATCAACTGTATCCACTTTCTGACACCCATGTTTTTACATGTAAGGAAACCAACTGAAAAAGTAGGAATTTTTGCATCAGTAGTTAACAAGAAGTATATTGTAGCAGTTTTATCCTGGCATTTCTTACTGTCCTGAGCAGAGCTGTCACGTGTTTACAAACACAAGCTTCTAGGTTTTGCATTAGCACATACGGAAGTGATGTCTTAGCATAAAACTGCATGGCCCAAGGAAACACTGAGAGTAGACTAGGGCAAATATTTTTTTGAGCTTTGCTGCAACTTCTTCTTTTTGGTTCACAGCCTTTGATTTGCTCCAACTTGCTATACATATAGAAAGAATAGAATAGAATAGAATAGAATAGAATAGAATAGAATAGAATAGAATAGACCAGAACCGAACCAGGTTGGAAGAGACCTTTGAGATCATTGTGTCCAACCTATCATCCAACACCATCTAAACAACTAAACCATGGCATCAAGCACCCCATCAAGTCTCCTCCTGAAGACTTCCAATGATGGTGACTCCACCACCTCCCCAGGCAGCCCATTCCAATGGGCAATCACTCTCTCTGTGAAGAATTTCTTCCTAACATCCAGTCTGAACCTCCCCTGGTGCAGCTTGAGACTGTGTCCTCTTGTTCTGAATCACACAATTTTACTTCTTTCAGTGCCCTCTTCAGAGAAATATTTCTAGGCCTACTGGTGATTTACCATAACTTCTCAAAATAAACACATTTGTTTACCTTGTTTGCCACTAGATTATACTGCTGCAATGGACTCTATATTATTCAGCTTCAACTAATTCTATTTTATTTGTCCATTCACCTATCACAACACTGCTATGACTCCCTAAAACATATTTCCCTCATTTATCACAGACATCTGAAATTAGTTGAATTAATATGGCTGATTTAGCCTTCCATAAAGGAAATGTATAATACTTTACAGAAATAGTGTGTCTATAAAAAAAAATACCACTATAAATAATAGAAAACTAACTTGGATATCCTGCTTATCCCATGAAAACAACTAACTCAAAATAGCTTTACCCATAAGCTATGTGCAGGGGCTTCTTTGTCTTTTCTTCACCTGTTTCTGCGTGAACATAATGTTCATGGGAAATGCTGGAAGGGAAAAGGAAGCCCATATTTTATCTACACAGGCAACAGAATGGCGACTTCCATAACCATGTCTTTGCTGAATGAGCTCGGTGAACAAACAGGCAGTCCCATCTCCAAGCCCCCTCTAAACCACCCAGAGTCCATTGCAGGGGTAGGTATTCACAAGCTTGCCTCCAAATGCAGAATCAGGCTAGCTGACTGTTCTGTTCTGATAACAGTTTTTCAAGTCCCATTAACTTAGATTAATCTTCTGGGAGGCTCCTGAATCTTATCCTTTTCATGAGCATTCTGTCTCACATTACCCAGTCAGTAAATAGCTACACTGAATCTCAGAGCGCTTAAAACATAGCTTTTCATCTTGAGTCCCAAATACCTCACCTTTGGGTTAAAATCACATCAATGTCTGCTTCATAGAATCATAGAATAGTTTGGGCTGGAAGGAACCTCTAAGAGTCATCCAGTCAAACCCTCCTGCAGTGAGCAGGGACAACCTCTATCTGCCACTTGTTTGGAAACTAAACAACATCAAAAAAACCCAACAATTTTATCTTGTGCTGTCCTCCTCATACAAGCAACTTCTTGTCAACACCAACAGCACTTACACAATATCTGTTTTCAAATCTCACCTTGAAAATATTCTTTGCTATGATGTTCAAAGCAAAAACAGAAGAAAAAAAAAAATCAAAAGACAACTTCAGAGACAGGGAAATAAAAATCCAGTGACTGTAACATAGAAATGTTTTAAAATATGTGCTGCCTATTTCTATTTAAAAAAAATATAATCAAATCAAATGGGCTTAGTACAAAGCATGAGGAAAAGAGAGATCTTGCTGATTTATCTTGTCAGTTTCAAAAATCTTGACTGGAACTTTTCCCTGTTCATCATAAAACACTGACAGTTAGGTTGTATCCTCAATCTCCATTTGAAATCTTGAACCTCTGAGTTTCATGTCTTCCAGTTCTCCTATAGTATGATAAAGGCTAAGAATTTAATTATTATTTTTTTCAATGGAAAGCAACATCACAGGACTCCAGGAGGGAAAACTTTAACAAAGGCATCAAATACCACAAACCTCATGATGCTAATGGTCTGATTCGCTTGTGCAGGAAAATAGGAATATGGTTTGATTCACACCGATGCCTGCTTGCCTGCTTGCCTCAGCTCACAGGCCCTTTAAAACAGGCTGACCTTCATATTCCTCTTCTTCTTTCTAGCCCTCACTGTGAAGACAGACTTTTCAGTACTATCGTGGGGTTCACTGGGAGGTTAAAAACATGGATAGTTATTTATAAGCATAGAAGTTTATTGTGTAAACATTTACACTGTGAACTGACCTTCTGACTTCAACTGCTAAAGTGACCCAAGAAGAGGGGGAGAAATGTTTTGGGGCAGGCATCCAGCAAGCTGAGTGGAGTGAGAAGATAAAGGATGGGCCACAGCTAAATGGGGCAGTGAGGTGTGCTTCCTCTGGTCCATCAACAGGACCACACAGCTTTGGGAAAGGATTGCTTGACACTGTGCCGTGAGTGGTCTAAGAGGATGAGAGACGATGACCCAGAAGTTCTTTTCCATGTCCTTATCAGGATAGATTCTTAGAAATCCAGGAACACAGAATATTTTCTTGAGGGTGCAGAAAGGGAGGGAATCCCAGAGGAATGATGTAATACTCTCACTACACCATCCAGACTCAGGATTCTCTGAATGCCTCCCATTTCCAGGACCTGAAATCTCCTGAGATTAAACTGTGCAGTGGGATCCATCCAGCTAAACATGGTGTCATTTTACATGTCCAAGATCATCCCACTGCCAGACCAAAAAATATGTTTGTTGTAGGTCTCATATCTCATCTGTCAGCCCCATGGGAAACATTCAGATGCTAGGATGCCTCAGACAGCACCTGGCACATTTACATGTTTCAATTTTGAGCTAGGTATATGGCATACTGGCTCTAAGAAGGCTTTGAAAGTCTATAGATTGACATATCTTATGTACTAATATATAATACACAGTGTGTAATACATTCAAGAAAATATTTCCCATATTTTCAGGAATCTGAATATTGAGGACCTTTTTCACTTCTCCACACATGGCATATAGTGCCTAGGACATTTAAGATACCCTATGCTGTGTAAGACATCCAGATAAGAATAGCAGGTATTGCACAGGACCTGAAAAAAATATCTACAACAACCTGGCTGTAAGCCAGTGGATACCTCTAAATGAGCAGTTGACTGTTTTGTTTTAACTGTAGAAATTTGATGAATGTTGGTTAACTTTAATTGTCAGCCCTCACCTACCCCCTAATTTCTGTAAGCTTGGTGTAATGGGATATGTGATTTGTGATGCAGATTGGCAAGGATCTATGCTGGTAGTATGCTAGTGGTCTGTAGTTTACTGACAACTCAAATGAACCTCCAGCCCCAAACCACTGGATAATTGACGTTTCCCAGTCAAAACAACACTTCAGATTTTGTGTAGGTGTGGGCATGGGAACTGTGTGGAGAAAGATCTGTATAACTTCCCTGTTTGTAAAATAAACAAACCACCACCACTGTCTATTAAGGACAGTGATGATGAAATGTGTGACATAACTTCTACTTACCCTATCTTAAAATTTTTCTACATATACCAAATAAAACTCCAGAGATTCTTCACCAGGTAGCTATAAAAAAATGCTAGATAAAGAAGCAATGAAGCTGCAAAATGTTTTGCCCAAAGCTGAGGGAATGTTGTATGTCCTCAGAGGATGAACTTGCATTGTAATATAAAATCCCAGACACCACTTTTTCCTTCTTGCTTTGGGTTCGCAAGTAGAGACAAATTTTCACACAGTATAGAACAAAGACATTGTTTGGGCAGATGAATTCCATGAGCTATCACACCTTTGTTTTATCCCAGTTCAGTGTATATCTGTGTGCTTCATATAGGATGTTGTTCCTCCAAAGAAGCAATCAGTGGGGAGGGAAAAAAAGGAGAAAAATAAACCCAAGGAAAAAAAAACTCGTAGAATTGCAGGTGTGAATGTTCTGTCATTTACTACATATTTCTGTCAACATTTATGAAACTCAGTAGCCTGGAGTCAGAGAGACAGATAGTTTGGGCTTTTCTTTTTCATTTTCTTTTTTAAGTAGTATGTCTAGATTTCTTTTTCTCAACAATTTTGGGAAATACAGGAGAAAGGCTGCGCTGACAGTATCAAGAGCCTCTGTCAAAGAGTCAAGAATTCAAGCAGAATTACAAGAAATGGGGTTTAAGTGAAGCAAGAGCAAGAGGGGGGAAAAAACAAACCACTGTGGCACTCCTTTGAACTCTGATAAGACAGATGAACCTACAGCTACAATACTTGAGAATGAGACTGATGGCTTTCCAGAGCAGATGTTTGACTGCAAGTTCAGACCATCCCTGTCAGAGCTTGATATGAGGCTTAAAGTACAGAATGTTTGAGTTATCTAAGAAAAAGGTATTAGTGAGCCTTCATGCAGGAAAGGCAAAACATTACAGTCCTACAGACTTTATACTTTTCAGCTGTGGAGAGATTCCTTTCTTCCTTAACAAGAAAATTAATACACTGCACACTCACTCTGCAGTGAGGACTTGCACAGATATTGAGCAGTACAGAAGTCAATACATGAAGTTATAAGAGAAATTATTTCTAATTAAAATTTCCCTCTCCCTCTCTCCTCTAACTAAAATGGAGAAATGTCTGACTCCTGCTGCTACTCTATATATATCCATTCTCTCTCTCTCCCTGGGTAAATTCTTAGTGCCCTACATAAGGGATGTGAAAATTTGTTGTGAATCAGGCTCTAAGAATCTGTCAGCAAATTCCATGCTGAAATCCTAGAGGCAGAGTGGAAAAGATTTCTGGAGAATAGCTGGAATTCTGCCAAGAATTTTTAAGAGCTTGAATATTTTGGGGGAATATATAAAGCCAACCTCATGATTCAGATAAGCAAAGCAGTAAAGCAAGTTTCCAAAGGTGGGGATCAGCACTTCGAATATATTTGGGTGCTCCCTTTAATTCCTGTGTTTCTTTCTCCTTCTTCTGTCTTTTAACCAATTCCTTTCTACTTTGAAGTTAGGAAGGTAGACTTTATAAGTGACTTTTCCTTCTCACCCAGACAACAGGGAAGGGTCATAAGTAGGGCAGCCAGTTCTGTCTTCTTTGAAAACTGTATGACTGCTCTACTTTAGATACACATCCTCCTGCCTAAGCCCCTGCACAGTGTGAGACCTATCACAAATTTATAAGCTCCAGTTCTGTCCTGTATACTACCTAGTCCAGACATGTAACAGTCATCTTAATTGTAACTCAAATGTAGAAAGCATGCCATCATCATCTCTCATGGTTAAAACATGACAAAGCTTCTATAACAGTGTCTTATAAAATGGTCTTTAATTTCCAGCACAAAAATACACTACTAGTGCACCACTTAAAAATGTTTGTATATATTGTCTGTTCTGGAAGCAGAATCTCCATAGTTTGAAGAATCCTGTCTGACCCCCATGAATAATGAACTATTTAAGAACTTCAAGAAGAATCCTCAAAGAGATCAATCAAGTGAGACCAAAGGGAATGACAAGAATACTAGATTAAAGAAGAGCCTCTGATGTAATCTTGACAAAGTTGATCTGAGCACCTAAAAGTTTAATAGATTTAACTAAGAGTGGCTAAAGTTAATTCACACTTCGTGGATTGCATGATCATTGTTAGAAGCACTTCAGACACAGGTGAGCAGTCTCAAATCATTTGGACTCTCTAAAGTATGCTGTATTTAGCTAATAGCTGGGAAAATATCATGGCTATTAGTATCTTAATGGTTCTCAGAAGTATTAGGGTAATATAATGAGTTTAAAAAAAAGAACTTCTAAGAACAAGAGAGCCTCAGTCATCAGCTAGATCTATGTTAGCAAGTGGTATGAGAAAGCAGGCAATTGACTGACACAATCACTGCTAACACCCCTACCCTGTATTCAGTTTACAGACTTTACTTCAGAGTCTTCCATACACACAGTTCAACACTGCCAGAAGGGCTAGTCCTTGGCTTAATACCACTTGGAGTTGTAGTGCACAGGTTGTTTGTGTTTGAGACTGTCTTAAAGCATTTCAAACTGTCCTGCATGACATTCTGGTCACTAAATGGGAAAAGTATGGAATTGAGGGAAAGACCACTCACTGGATAAGGAATTCATTAGATGGCCTTACCCAGAGAGTTGTGGTCAACAGCTCAATGTCCAAATGGTGACCAGTCACAAGTGGCATCCCTCAGAATTCAGTACTGGGACCACTGTTGTTTAACATCTCTGTCAGCAGTATGGACAGTGGGATTGAGTGCACCCTCAGCAAGTTTGCATACAACACCAAGCTAAGTGGTCCAGTTGAGACACTGGAGGGAAGAGGTGCCATCCACAGAGACTTGGACAGGCTTGAGAGAAGTGCCCAAGTCAGTCTCATGAAGGTCAACAAGGCCAAGCTCAAGATCCTACACCTGGGATGGGGCAAGCCCAAGCAAAATTATAGGCTGGGCAAGGAGTGGTTCAAGAGCAGTCCCAAGGAGAAGGGCTTGGGGGTGTCAGTTGATGAAAAACTCAACATGAGCTGGTAATGTGCACTTGCAGTCTAGAAAACCAAACATATCTTGGACTGCATCAAAAAAAGTGTGACCAGCAGGACAAGCAAGGTGATTCTCCCCTTCTACTTTGCTCTTGTGGGACCCCACGTCCAGTTCTGGTGCCCCCAGCATAAGAGTGGCATCAAATTGGTGGAGCGAGAAAAGGCAGCTCCGGGGATACCTTATAGCAGCTTTCCAGTACCTGAAAGAGGCCTACAAAAAAGCCAGGAAGGGACTTTTTACAAGGGTTTGTAGTGATAGGACAAGAGGGAATGGATTTAAGCTTGAAGAGGGTACCTTTAGATTAGATATTAGGAAGAAATTTACGGTGAGACACTGGAACAGGTTGACCAGGGACATCATGGATGCCCCTCTCTTGAGGGGCAATCATCTGTTTTTATAATAGAAAAATGTTTTGTTCCTGAGGTAGTTTATTTCAGAAGCAATTAAATAATCCTGTAAGCTTGAGAAGTGGGCCCATGTGAAGCTCAGGAGGTTCAACAAGGCCAAGTGCAAGGTTCTCCATTGGGTTGGAGCAATCTTGAGTATCAATACAAGCCAGGGGATGAATGGATTGAGAGCAGCCCTGCAAAGAAGGACTTGGTGGTTTTGGTGGATGAAAAGCTGGTCATGAGTCAAACAATCTCCACCCGCAGCCCAGGAAGTCAGCCATATCCCATGCTGCATAAAAAGAAATGTGCCCAGCACTGATGTATAGAGCTGATTCTGCTCCTCTACTCCACTCTGATGAGACACCAGCTGGAGTACTGTGTCCAGCTCTGGAGTCCTCAGCACAGGAAAGACTTGGATCTGTTGGGAATGGTTCCAGAGGAGGACCACAAAAATTACCAGAGAGAAGGAATACCTTTCCTAAGAAGACAGGCTGAGAGAACCAGGGTTGTTCAGCCTCAAGAAGAGTAGGCTCAGGAAGACCTTAGTGAAGCCTTTCAGTGATTAAAGGAGGTTTATAAGAAAAGATGAGGACAAACATTTTAGTAGGGCTTGTTGCAAGAGTACAAAGAGTAATGTTTTTTTAACTAAAATAGTGTTGCCCAGAGAGGTGGTAGAAGCACCATCCCTGGAAATGTTCCAGATCAGGTTGGAGCAACCTGACCTAGTTGAAGATGTCCCTGCTCACTGCATGGCAGCTGGACTAGATAACCTTTAAATGTCCCTTCCAACTCAATCTATTCCATGGTTCTGTGAATCCAGCACTCTGAGGAAGAAGGAAAGCTCAGCTTCTTAAAATCTCACCAATTTAGTGATGCCCTCATGGAATGAGAGAATACTTGAGGAAATCAAGGAGATTTAAAATAATTACGTCATCTGTGTGCACATGTTAATCTTTTGAACAGCAGGAAGTATACTACTAGGCTTTGCATCCTAAATCTCTGTTTCATTTAAAACTTGTGTTTGGTGCTTGATCTCTAGCACTCCAAAAATACCAAGCCAGCAGTCAAGAGTGGAATTTAACATTGTGCCAGATGTATCCATGACTCAATGCCTACAGGCAAAATATTTCTGAGTCACCCTGAAATTCAGTCCCAGGAACCAACAAACATAAACAAAGTTTTCAACCAGGGATGTGACAGGCCCAGTGTACAGTAAGTTGCAGACTGAAGACATAAAATAAAGCATGTGAAAACTATGCCTCCCCACTAGAGATCGTGCCTTCACAGAACAAACCAAAAGATGACTATACACCAAGGCAAAGAATTTGAGGATCAGGAAAAAAGAGCCCTTAAAAATATCCCATCGTGACCCTCCAAACTGCATTTTGTCAAAAAGAGCTGACCTTTTGTCAGTGGAGATACAAATAAACTTCAAAGTGATCAAGAATATGGAGATATTTCTAAAACAAAATGTCTGCTTCATAAGCCAAATCCCTAATTTCAATCACGTCTTTCCTCGTTCGAGAATATTACTTTGCCCCAGCAAAGCACACGGAGGAAACAGGTACTTAACAGCATTTAAAAATACAAATAACCCCACTGGGGAAAATTGGCCTATTCACAGAATCTAAATTATGTACAAAGTAAAGCACTTCACCAAGCCAAGGTCTCGGCAGGCTGATCCAGACTTCCCAAAAGGCAGCAAATGAGCCTGAAGTACAGACAAGAGGTTTCTGATATCAGCAGCGTTAAGTGTCAGGTGTTAGTTGTATATTTAAGTACCAAAGGCCAGCATTTCATAAACCCAGCAGCAAAAGTGAGGAGTGCTTTGAAAAAAAAGCAAAACCAGTCAGTCTCATTCTGTTCTCATTTATAGCTGCATAAGAAATGGAAACCAAAGGAATTATACTTCTACCTGTAACTATTAATATCAGCACAGAAGAATATTCAGTACAAGAATATAATACAATCATAGGATAGTTTTGTTTGGAAAAGACTTTCAAGGTCATCGAGGGCAATCACTATCTGACTGCCAAGTGTGATGCTAAAACCATGTCCTTCAGCACCTCATCTACAAATCACAGAATCAACCAGGTTGGAAAAGACTTCAGAGATCAAGTCCAACCTAATACCTAATACCTAACACCTCATGACAACTAAACCATATCTCCAAATGCCACATCCAATACTTTTTTGAACACCTCCAAGGACAGTGACTCCACCACCTCCCTGGGCAGTACATTCCAATGGCCAATAACTCTTTTTGTGAAGAACTTTCTCCTCACCTCAAGCCTAAACTTCCCCTGGCACAGCTTGAGACTGTGTCCTCCTGTTCTGCCACTGGTTGCCTTGGAGAAGAGACCAATCCTCACATGTCCATAACCTCCTTTCAGGAAGTTGTAGAGAGCAATAAGGTCTCCTCTGAGCCTCCTTTTCTCCAGGCTAAACAACCCCAGCTCCCTCAGCATCTCCTCACAGGGCTTGTACTCGAGACCTTCTAAGCAATTCCAGCAACAGGGATGCAACCACCTCCCTAGGGAGCCTATTTCAGTGTTTAATAACTGCTTCAGTGAAGGGGTTATAATTTCTTCTAATATCCAATCTAAACTTCCCCTGGTGCAATTGTGCAACGGACTTCCAGATGAACAAAATTAGTGAACCCCATGCCATATCATGTAAAACATAAAAGTCTTCTGCAATATTTAGTGCTTATGTTTTTTACTTTCATAGGCCCCTCTAAATATCTGAAGTTTTTCAGTTGTTAATTCAAAGAAAGGAAACATTAAGCAGGGGTAGAATACTCTCTCTCCCCCTAGTGATGTGAAATTTTGACTATTTTTAGTACACCCAAACTGAAATCTTCTTAACTGACTTGGTGCCATGGTTTAGTCATGAGGTCTGAGGTGACAGGTTGGACTTGATGATCTTTGAGGTCTCTTCCAACCTTGGTGATTCTGTGATTCTGTGATTCTGTGACTTATCCAGTAAAAGGGCCTTCCCACAGAGTTCTTGCATAAACAGGATTGTCAGTGACATCAACAGAAGTTCCTTATGTGGCACCCTGACATATTTATATCTCTAACCCTAGCAAGAATTCTTGAATGCTAGTGAGTGACTGGATCAAATTCAGAAATTATTTCCAAGCTAGGTATTTGTCAATTCAGTGTTGCTGAAGGAGTGCAAACAAAATTCTCAATGCCTAACTGTATTCCTAATGTGAAGTAGCATGTGCATTTATATGCTGAGATCCTAAACTTGGTTCTATCAGCAGACACTGCATGATCTCTGGAAATATTTTTCCAGTTTTGGCAATGAGGTTCCTGAAGTATTCATGTCAGCAAGAAAGACTTCTGGAACACACACGGATCCTTCATTGACAAACAGATCAATAAGATCTGATGGACTGCAACAGAAAACAGACATATCTCCACAAATGCTTGTGAAAATCCACAGCTTTTGCCTTTAGAAAGACCTTTTCCAGTCTCTTACTAAATTCCTTCAAGTGCATTAGGGAACACAGCCTCGATGAAATTAGTCTGAGATGGGTGTGCAGTTGGCTGGAAGATGTATCTAAAATGCAGTTATCAGCACTCACAGGACATGAACAGGACATATTTATAATATATGACCTCCTGAAGATTGTGATATTAGATCGTTTCATTAACAAATAGAGTAAAGAAAAGTCTCTTTGACCTTTGAAAACAGCATCAAAGAGGGTGGGTAACAGGTGCTTCTGAGAATAAGACTAGAACAGAAAAGATCTTTGTCCACTGAAGCAATACTCTGAAATACAGACGGGGTTGGAAACCAGTAGTGTAAACTCCTGCAGTTAAATAAGAATTAACAACGCTATAAATATAGTAAGGGGAAAATCCAGCTGATCAGAAGCTTTGCAGAAAAGGCCCTGGGGGGTTCCAAACTGCATATGAACCAGTCATTTCAAACATATACCTTACACCAGTTAAAGATGTCAAAATGGGAGCATTATAAGAAAGGCAACCAAAGGAGTCCTCTTACTTGCCCTATTACCACAGCTGAGCATTGTGTCAGCTACACTATCATAGTATCATTCAGGGTTGGAAGGGACCACAAGGATCATCTAGTTCCAACCCCCCTGCCATAGGACCACTCTCCATGCAGGATGGCAGCCACTGAGTGTCCATGCACTGTAAAAAAGAATGGGATTCTGTAGTCTGGAGAACAGGATCCTAAGACTCTGTTGTCTTAAAATATGGCAAAGATTGTCACAAAACAACCAGCTGTTCTCTTTTATCCAGCAGGGCTAAGATGAAAATGACATTTTGAAACTTAAGTTGCAAAGATGCAGAGTAAACATTAAGAAAATGTTTCTAATAATAGGATGGGGTTTTGTTCATTTTGGTTTTAAGTAATGTTAGCCAAATAAGGTTGAGAACACTCTAAGTTTCTTCCTTATTGTGACAGGTTAGGTTGTGCCTTTAAGAAAAGGATAGCTGCAGAATTCTTTAGCTGAATGTTTGGGTATGAAAAGGAAAACAAAGATAAATTCTAAACAAATTTCATTGGTCAGATGTGAGATGTACCAGAGCAAATATCTCTAGCATTTTATCTCTCACTCACTTCAGCTTCAGTCTGTTCTGACTTTCATTCTTGGCCAGACTGCATGCATGTCAACCCTGAACTGCAAACTGATAAGAATAACTAGCTTTCTTAACAACTGCTTTGAGCTAACGAATTTACCTTATTATCCTTTTTCCTCTCTTTCTCCTTTTTCACCTAATTAACTACTAGGGGGAAGGGGAGGAGGGGGAGAGAGGTTTGGGGGGAACCCGAGAGGGGATTCTCCTCAGGAGGATCAGTGGTTGTGTTATTTCCTGTAAATTCTTGTATAATACTGTAAATACTGTATATTTTGTACATATTCATTGCATTCCATTGTAGAGTGTAGTTTTCCTTGTAAAATACAGCTTTCCATTCACTTCTCTGACTGAGTTTAGCTGTGCTTTATTATTAGTGCATGTGGGGGCTAAAGCATCACACCACTACGCTTATGATTTGGGATAAACAAGTAAGATCTTACAGACCTTTTTCTGCCATCATGTTCCTGGACCTATGAGAACAGAATTGTTACCTGCATCTGTTGTCAGAAAAGCTGTAGAAGTGCCCCTCTGCTAATTGTGGAAGGAGTTAAGATAAAAATTGTCAGACAAGCAGCTTCTCTGAGTCTCTTGAGTGTGTGGGTCCACTCACATAACTACCTGCCTAAGTATGTACATACATACATATCTGCACACAGATGTACAAGCCCACGTTTTATACACACCTGTGAGTATAAACTCTCTGAAATTTAATTTTAAGAACACTTAACAAACATTTCTCTGCATTGAGTCTCAATGGTATGAAGCCAATGTAGGGTGCTCAGTATCCAGGGATGCTTTAATACTTGTAATTTTGCCCATCTTTTTCTCCCAGGATTTAAAGAGGTATAAAAGTAAACATGAAGAGACTTTTTTCTTTTTGAAAGTCAGTTGGCATATTTCCTGTCTCATTTACATCCAGATGTATCACTGAATGCAGCAAAATGACACCAGTATAAAAGTGACTTGAAGGGAGAAATGGATCTTTGTATGACTATAGTAATATAGGAAGACCTATTGATTTGATGGTTTGTTCCACAAAGGTAAGGCTACTCAGCAAGCATGGTCAATGAGACTTACACATAATAGTCTAAAGGTAGAACCAGAATATGATACAAAGTAAATATCCAAGCAACGCAGACTATATCTAAACCTGGTGAATGAAGGAGACAATTAGCCCACTATTCAGACCAAATGGTTTTCATTTACACTTGGCAGCTCCTTTGCTCCGTTTTGGAATATGTAGGCAAAGTTTTCCTCAGTATTGCTTTCCCACTCTATAGTTTCAGTGCTTTGGGTGGCTGCCCAATGAAAAACTAATCAACTATGTGCATTTCACTTAATCATACCTATACATCGCCTCTACTCATGACCACAGAGTCCAAAGAGTGGCAGCACACGAGAAATCTGAGAGCATGCTGAAGTTAGATGGGAGAACATGAAGGAAGTTAGGTAATTTTATTATGAGAAGAAAGGTGCTTAATTAAATCCCTTTTAAAGTTTATGAGATGGTCTGACAAGGCCAGGAACTAAAGGTTTCTGTAAATGGAATGCAGCAAAGGCCAGACATGTCACCTGCAGGAAGGAGGGAATGGGAATTTACCACCACCCCACCCCCAAAAAAACCCACCAACAAATCTTAATTGCTGCTTCTAGAAATAAAGAAAGCTACTTGCAATATTGCAAATTCCTGGGGTTATGTGGTTTTTTAAGGGCCCCACTACCTGGAACGGTGTTATGCCTTCTATTGTCTCTTCAACAAAGATACAAGCCTGGAGATGGAAGAAGAAAAACATTCTCTTACCAAAGGTCATTAGAAACTTTAGATTCTTTCAGCTAAAAGTCCCTGAGAAACTTTCTGTATTAAGTGTGCTTGAGGCTCTCACTTTTCCTAGTAGTAACTGTTTCCTAGGCTGAACACGTGCCTCCCTGCAAGGGTGAGGGAATGTTCCATTCCCTCAGAGCTCCCAAGGCTTGCTGGGCTGCACACGTGCAACCTGAACACATTCCCACCCAAGGCTGCCACAGCTGGCAAAGTCAGAATTTCACTGTAATGGCTGGAACTGTGACCAAGAACCTGCCTCTCCACCCCTCCCAGTAATCCTGTAGCAGTACATGGCAGGAAATTATCTCTTTGTAATGAAGGAAGAATAAGAGGAAAAACTGAATGGTAAAACCAAGAGGGGATCACACACACACAAAAAAGCAACCAACCAAAAAAACCAACACACCCGAAAACAGGCATAAAGAAATGTCTAGGCAAATATATTACAAACTGGGAGAATGTGGGGGAGCAAGACATGGAGAAAATTATTCTCATAACCTTGGGGTTGGAGAAGATGCCTAACATGGCAACAGAGACATAGTAAAACAGTTCAGAGGAGAAGGAAAAAGGAATCAAGCTGGAAAGGGAGTAGCTAGAAATGTTTGTGCCCATGCAGAACCTGAAATGAAACAAAGCATCCCACTTTTTCAACCATTATAAATGATATTATCAAAATCTCTTGCTCATCTAATGATCAACTTTCACACAAGACTTGCAATCAATTATTCCTTAACTCAAGCAGCAGAGACCTGAGCAGTTCACCGATAACATTACGATTAACCACTCTAGAAGACTACTGGTCTCATTTTCAAAACATGGAGAAATTACATGTGTACCCCAACTCCCAATCAATATTGATAAATTTACACTAAGGGAAAAAGAAAATGCTAGAATCAAGGTTATATCTATCTTGCATAAGCCTCTCATACAGATGCATTAGGATAAACACAATGTTTGCAGATTGTCTTAGTCAAGAATCAGGATGCATCAGATCTGAACTAACACAATACACTTCAATACTTTGGGTTTGGGTTATTTTTCCCCCTGGATTTCTTGACTGCTTTGTCTGTTTTGGGAGGGTAGGGTTTATTTTTGTTTTGGTTTGGGTTTTTTTGGGTTTGGGTTTGGGTTTTTTTGGTTGGTTGGTTTTGGTTTTGGTTTTTTTCTTTGTCTTTTTTCTTTTCTTTTCACTTTCTACTCTTGCAGGAAATGCAGAGATAGATAAGCCGTATTCTGTGAGCAAATCACTTTTTACACATTTGTCCACACTACTGAAAACAAACAAACAAAAAAAAAAATATATAAGCCAGGCACTGTTTGGCTGAGAGCAAGTGACAACACAACCCCCACCTACATGGCTAAACTCTTCTCCTCAGCTTCAAATCAAACTGACTCTATCTAAACTACATATTAGAAAATTACCAAGGTCTCCAGCTTGCATTGAGGCAGATGTTTCTCAGCTTGAATAAAGTTATATACCAAGGAGATCATTTTAAAATTAACTCAATATTTAATTCACTAGTAGATTATAACATTGTAATCCTGTGCTTAAGCTCATATACTTTCCCTGTTTTATTTGGTAGAATAAGGGTAGCCAATAAGACTAGAATCCCATTTGAGAAGTTTGTGTTAAGGAAAATCCATCATCATGTATGCATAGGACAGCATCTTCTGATCTGGTGCTTCCAAATAAATGTACTTGCATTTGAATCTTAATAATGTGCTTTTAGTATGTTTTGTCTGTGTGTTCTGTAATTAATGCAGGAACATCAAGTCCTGCATAAGTAGCTTGTTGGCAAATTCAGAAATGGCCCCCCAAAAAATCTGCAGAAATAAAACCAACAAAACTGGAAATCTAAGGTCTCCTATTAGATAGCATTCAGGTTCTAAGCTTTAGCTTTGAACAAAATGCATGCATTATGCATATGTATCACTAATTCCTGAAAGTATATGTGCAGCATGGCATATCATTCTGCAGACAGGCAATTGGCAGGTAGATTTTACAATAGCAAGATGAATTCACAGTATGGGATGTGTTGATTGCTCATGTCAGTCCCTTTGAAATTTTGAAGCAATACTAATCAGAGCTATAAATCTCTTCTAAGTATAATTAGATTACTATTTATACCTACTGTTGTTAAAACCAGCCTAAGAAATTACTTTTAGGGCACCATTACCGGAGAAAAAATCTCTTTAAAACAATAATCACTGAGTTAAGTACAATTTGTATACCTACTTTCTATAATGAGAACGCATAATTCAAGTATTTAAGAATACTAAATGTCTTTTCCTGTGTAAAAGTTTCATAATAGCATTTTCAGATCTCAAAGTTTTTTTTCAGATTGTACTGCAGATCTGGCAGCAACCCCCAAAGCTGTAATGCACTGAGATGAAGGATTAGGTACAGTGCCACCTGTGCACAAAGACACCCGTTGAGAATGTCTTGGTCCAGAGAGGGAAAGAGACTCAGTTCTTTTGAATATTCCCGTGTTGTGAAATTAGAGGCACAAACGAGGCCAAAATATCAACAGCTAGACTATTTATTACATAAATAAAGTGGATGGATTAGAAGGGTAGAGAGAGAAAATAGAGAGGGAGAGGGAGAAGAGAGAGAGAAGAGGAAAGGAATTATACTATCACACCCCTCACCCCCCAAGACAGTTTGAGTCTGTGGAGGAAAGGTGCTGCAGGAGATGTTGGGTCTGTAGAGAAAGGGTGCTGAGGCTTTGGCTGCAGAAGAGATGTGGTCCTCTGAGCAGCCTCTTCAGCTCCTTGAGTTGAAGCAGGTGGAATTTAGGACACAGAAAGAGGGTTCAATCTGCTTCTTCCAGGCTCCATGGCTTCTTATCTTCAGAGCAGCATTATCCCGGGCTTTTCCTTCTCTTCAAAGAGACATAACACAGTATCACAGTATAACTTAGGTTGGAAAGGACCTCGAGGATCATTCAGTCCAACCTATCAACACAGACCCCATGACTAGACCATGGCACCAAGTGCCACGTCCAATCTCCTCCTGAACGCCTCCAGGGACGACGACTCAAGCACCTCCCCGGGCAACCCGTTCCAATGACGAATGACTCGCTCGGTGAAGAACTTCCTCCTCACCTCGAGTCTAAACCTCCCCTGGCACAGCTTGAGACTGTGTCCTCTTGTTCTGGTGCTGGTTGCCTGGGAGGAGAGTACAACCCCTTCCTGGCTACAACCACCTTTCAGGTAGTTGTAGAGGGCAATGAAGTCACCCCTGAGCCTCCTCTTCTCCAGTGCCCCGAGCCTCCTCTTCTCTTGTGCTTTCTTCTCAGCGGCATTGTCCTTCTCCTGTGTTTTTCTTCATCTGTGTTTTCCTTCTGTCTTTTTGGTTCTCTGTTTTAATTCTACTGAGCCAGTAGTTGCTCAAGTCTTTTATACAGTTTTTAGTCCTTAGGTATGTGTCCAAGTATTGTCCCTCAGGAAATCAGGGGCCAGGTGGTGAATCCATTGTCTCACCATCCTCCCCTTCCAGGGTACCTGATGGGTGGAGATTATCTTGTCTTATGCATATTCCTGATGGTGGCCTCAGTTGTTGATTTTATCTTTGTTGAGTCACATCACAAGAGACAAGCTTTAGACTCTCACAGAGGGATGCAAGTGTTGTGTTACAGAAAGAGCAGGCTATGCCTACTGTATGATCCTGTAAAGAGTATAATGATGAGACAATTAGGATCAACTGACTTGCACTAGGGTTACCTCCATAGATTTTGTTATCTTTTAGGAACATATTAAGAATTCCAAAAGATGATAAACTTGTTTAATCTAGCCTAATGGTTCACTTTCTCTAATTTGTATCTTAGGTCCCACGGGACCTGCCTTGACATTTTTTTCTTTGCAGCAGAAAGAAGGTGTAACATTCCACTTCAACATGCAGCTGTGAAAATCCAGAAGTGTCTATTATCAGCTTCTAATTAAATAGAATAGAATAGAATAGAATAGAATAGAATAGAATAGAATAGAATAGAATAGAATAGAATAGAATAGAATAGAATAGAATAGAATAGAATAGAATAGAATAGAATAGAATTAACCAGTTTGGAAGATACCTTTGAGATTCTCAAGTCAAACCTATCATCCAACCCTATCTAATCTACTAAACCATGGCACCAAACACCCCATCCAGTCTCCTCCTAAACACCTCCAGTGATGGTGACTCCACCACCTCCTAAACTGAGGGGCCCAGAACTAGACACAGTACTCAAGGTGTGGCCTAACCAGTGCTGAATACGGGGACAGAATGACCTCCCTGCTCCTTCTGGGCACACTGTTCCTGATAAAGATATGGACATGATTTTAGAATAAAAAGAGAATTTTTTATGTTATTTTTTTAAGTCTCCAGGTAAAAGCACAGCATGCCAGAGGAACAGGGAGTTGGGTTTTATTTTTCAGAATGCTCCAAGATGGAAGCGTTCACGCGCACGCTTCAGTCAGAGAATGCTGACACAGCTCAAGGCTTGCTGGTATTCCACAGTGAATACCTTCATCAAACACTAGCAATTTCATGAAGAATGCTGATAACAGAGGCTGCTTCCCAGTCCGTGGCTGGAATAACCCAGGCAGATAGAAGATCAAGGGGTCACAGTACTAAAATACAAATCATATTAGTGTACATTGTTATGGGATCTAGAAGCAAAGGAGAGTCTATGCCGCTCTTGATGCCTGCAAACCTCAGCAGACTTTCTTCTTCATTTTTCTAGTGGAGGTTTATGACCTTGTAGTTTGCTTCATGCAAAACAGATTCCTGAGCTCAGCAGCCCTCAGAGAAGCTTTGGCCATGACCTACTCATGTGAAGTCAGGGGCAAAACTGCCCCCAAGGTCTCACAGCATTGTAAAGTTAGTTCTCATATGGAACGTCCTCCATTTCCCTCAAGGACTCACTTCATTCCCTCATTAATATTTTATTACATGAATCTCAGAAATGGAAAAAGCATATGTTTGGAATGATATGTAGTAAAAGAGTAAGACCCCATTTTTATGTAGTTTTCCATTGAATGATCCAGCTCGTTTATTTAAAACAGTTTTTGATTCCATTCTCTTCCAGTTTTACTTTTCTCTTAAACTATTCAGCTAAAGAATTTTTCTAATAGATGTATTTTATCTTAATTGTTAGGAGGCCTCTATTTCAGTCTCTAGATGTTACAAAATATTGCAAAGCTGTCTGAATGGCTGGGCTCAGACTTGGAGGCCAGTTTTAAGTGGAGTTCTCCAGGGCTCAATATTGCAGCCCTTCCTGTTTAAAATCTTTATCAACAATCTGAACAAGGGAATTGAGTGCACCCTCAGCATATTTGGGAGTGTTGATCTTCTTGAGGGTAGGATTCTGCAACCAAACACACACAGGCTGGTTTGATGGATTGAGGTCAGTTTTATAAGGTATAACAAGGCCAAGTGCTGCAGCCTGCACTTGGGTCACAACAACCCCATGCAACGCTACAGGCTTGGGACAGAGTGGCTGGAAAGTTGCCCAGTGGAAAAGGATGTTGGAATGCTGGTTGACAGCTGTCTGAACATGAGCCAGCAGTGTGCACAGGCAGCCAAGAATGCCAACAGCACCCTGGATCAACAACAGTGTGGCCAGCACGAGCAGGGAAGTGATTGTTTCCCTACACTGGTGAGGCTACAACTCAAATACCATGCTCAGTTTTGGGCCCCTCATTACAAGACAAACACTGAGTTGCTGGAGTGGGTCTTGAGCAGGGCAACAAAGCTGGTAAAGTGTCTCTAGAACAAGTCTTAATGAGGAGCAGCTAGTGGAATTGGGATCATCTAGTCTGGAGAAGAGGAGGTTGAGGGGAGACCTCATTGCTCCCTACAACTACCTAAATGGAGGTCATAGTGAGGTAGCGATCAGTCTATGCTCCCTAGTACCAGGTGATAGAACAAGAGGAAATGAACTGAAATTGTGCCAGCAGAGGTTTAGATTGGATATTAGGAAACATTTCTTTAATAAAAGAGTGGATGAAAGAGTGGTCAGGAATTGGAATAGGTGTCCCAGGAAGGTGGAAGAGGCACATCCCTAGGGGTGTTCAAGAAACATGTGGATATGGCACTTTGAGTAATGGTTTAATGGCCATGGTGGTCTTAGATTGACAGTTGGACTCAATGACCTTAAAGGTCTCTTCCAACCAAAGCAATTCTATCTTTCTATAAATATAATATTAATCAAGTCTAAGAACTTATCAAAATCAGAGTTAAAGAAAAATTCTTCTGGTAACGTTACTCGCTGACCAGACACAATCTAGCTTTCCAGTACTATTACATTTTCTACTTACTCAGCATTAGTCATAAAGTAATGGATGTATGCTGAGATTTTGATTTAGTTTACATTGTTACATATTGTGATATTTAAGCAAATGTCTCAATTCATCAGTTTGTCTCAATGATATGTATCATCAGCACCAGAATGAGATTACACAGTCTCAAGCTGTGCCAGGGGAAGTTTAGGCTCAAGGTGAGGAGGAAGTTTTTCACTGAGAGAGTTGTTAGCCATTGGAATGTGCTGCCCAGGGAGGTGGTGGAGTCGCCATCCCTGGAGGTGTTCAAGAGGGGATTGGACGTGGCACTTGGTGCCGTGGTCTAGTAGGCATGAGGTCTGTGGTGACAGGTTGGACTTGATGATCTTTGAGGTCTTTTCCAGCCTTGTTGATTCTATGAATCTATTCTATGAAAACACCTGCATCACTTATTCACAGATACTGTACATGGTTTGTTTTCTTAAGAGGCCCCAACAGAGGCTCTGCTTAAGCATAAAAGTGGTCTCCTTTAGGACAATTCCTACAAATACTGACGGCAGCCAGAGGTAGCTCCTCCAGCAGGTGCAAAGCTCCATTCAAAACCACATTCATTAAAACAGCCTACATACAATATTTTTTGTATTCTAGACACCACTGGATGTGGCTCGGAGCAATCTGATCCAGTGTGAAATTTCCCTGCCTATGGCAGGGGGGTTGGAACAAGATGATCCTTGAGGTCCCTTCCAACCCTAACAATTCTATGGTTCTATGATTCCTGAGTCTCAATGCTTAGATGACTTAAAGCCCAGGAGTATAAAGAGTAGGGGAAGAACCAGGATAATTTTAAGCTGTCTTGTTTTTCAGGTTTAGTTAGATTCAGCTGCATGTGTCTTTTCAGGCCATTTATTAGCAGCTACTAGCAAGCAATTAGGTCCAAAGGGAAAATGTATTCTAGTTAAAGATTGGCTTATGGCCTCATCAACCAGGTTTTACAGCTCTTAAAGCACAGCAAAAGAAATATTTATACTGAACTTGTTGCATAGAGACTTCGGATATCAGGACAGCAATTTCTTGCATAAGTATTATATTTAGCTGGAGACAGTAGAGTTATGTTAAGAGGGAAGCAGGGACTTCTAAAAATACAATGTCTAGAAAATAAGATGAAAACAGAGAAATGCTGTACTCTCAATTTGAAGTAATTAATTTTTTTCCAGAAAATGTTCCCAAGACTACAAAATGTTTTATGTGTCCTTTGAGTTTTGAACCCCCTAAGTACAGTAGCATATGTCTGTGATGTTTAACCATATCCTCCAATGATTGGGACTGCTTCTATTATTTTTTTTTCTGTGCATGTATATAGAAGGAGCTATTATTTATAGCCATCTAAGGTCTGGCATAGCATTTTTGAATCAATGCCATTCAACACATCAATGTTATAGTTGTTCTATATTAATATGTTTTAACTTAGCCTGGAGAAGAGGAGACTCAAGGGTGACCTTATCACTCTCTACAACTACCTGAAGGGAGGCTGTAGACAGGCAGATGTTGGTCTCTTCTCCTAGGCAGCCAGTACCAGAACAAGAGGACACAGTCTCAGGCTGCACCAGGGGAGGTTCAGGTTGGATATTAGGAAGAAGTTCTAAACAGAAAGAGTGATTGCCCATTGGAATGGACTGCCCAGGGAGGTGGTGGAGTCGGCATCATTGGAGGTGTTCAGGAGGAGACTTGATGAGGTGCTTGGTGCCATGGGTTAGTTGTTTAGGTGGGTTGGATTGGTTGATGGGTTGGACATGATGATCTTGAAGGTCTCTTCCAACCTGGTTTGGTTTATTCTAAATAAAGGTTTATTCTAAATAACAACATCAGAAAGTTTGTTCTTAACTAACATATATATTTATGTGTTCTACAGTTCTAGCCTGTTCAGTAATGAGATCCTAAAAAGGAATGCTTCAGCACTACCTTTTACAATTTTGTTTACATACCTATCCAAGGATTCCTCAGTATTATTGAAGTCTCCAGGAAATCTGTCTAGCTAAAGTGAGAGAAGGGAAGGGAAGGGAAGGGAAGGGAAGGGAAGGGAAGGGAAGGGAAGGGAAGGGAAGGGAAGGGAAGGGAAGGGAAGGGAAGGGAAGGGAAGGGAAGGGAAGGGAAGGGAAGGGAAGGGAAGGGAAGGGAAGGGAAGGGAAGGGAAGGGAAGGGAAGGGAAGGGAAGGGAAGGGAAGGGAAGGGAAGGGAAGGGAAGGGAAGGGAAGGGAAGGGAAGGGAAGGGAAGGGAAGGGAAGGGAAGACGAGACAAGGTTGGAAGAGACCTTCAAGACCATTGCATCCAACCTATCATCCAACACCACCTAATCAACTAAACCATGCAACCAAGCACCCTATCAAGTCTCCTCCTGAACACCTCCAATGATGGTGACTCGACCACCTGGGCAGCCCATTCCAATAGGCAATCACTCTCTCTTGTGTAGAACTTCTTACTAACCTCCAGTCATGTCAGTCATATCAGGAGCTGATGCTGGCTAAGGTTTTAGACACCACTAATGTCTCATTCATGCAGCTGCAAAGGATGAAACCCACGAGAGGGAACCAACAAGAGGAAACCCTTAAACCTTCTCAGTGCTTCAGATACTTTAAAAATTATCATTTATCCTAGTAATCTGTCGCTGCAATTATAAAATTTGTGGTTAAAACCAACTGCCAATGGGTTTACAGCATCCTTCTTCAGAGAAAGCTGAGCAGTGAGACCAAAATCCTGCACCCATCTTCTTAAAACTGTCAGAATACAAATTTAAGCTAAAAATCAATTATTTCTGCAAAGGTCAAGATGATTGCCTCACAGTGGGATTAAGGCCATCATAAAAACAGGCACAAGCTGCTGTCACAGACATGTATCTGAATTTTACTCCAGGATCTGAACACCACCCATCTTTAAGAGAAAATTGATAGAGGAAGTACAGAATGACACATGAAATTGGACCATTTGAGTGTTTAAACATAGAGGTTTCATACTGGTTGTGAAACTCTAGTAGTTAACCCGACCTGTGGACTAGAGGTTAAGGATTTCAAATCTACAGACTCCACCAAAACTTGAAAGGAATCACTTTTATGCATAAGTTTATGAAACAGCAACAGCTATTTCAGTTCTCTTTGTACTTCTGACTACTTTACTTTCAATGATCATGTAGTTTTAATTGCCTAGCTTCTCTGTGTTATCTTTTACTATTCTTAGTCTAGGAAGCGTTATTGGATAAGCTTTATCACTTTAATTGTTCTAATTTAATATTGTGCTTTTTAGGAGACAATCTCATTTGAAATGGCAAAGGGTTAATTATGGAATTTTCCAAGGGACTATCCCAAGGAAAAAAAAGAAAACTAAGTGGGCTAAACTCAGTGGAATGCTAATTTTAGAATACAATTTCTACTTCTAATTTTTCTGTATTTGGTGCTTTTATATGAAACCTACCTACAGAGAAACGTGTGTAAAATAAACACATGCTTTTAACATTCTGAATGTCACTCCACAAACAAGCAAAACAGAGCATGTGTTAAACAAGAACTCTGAGTAAGCTGTTATTTAATTCCATGTATTTGCACACCTGATTAAACATGGATGTCTGAAAACTTGCATGTGTCATTTTAATTATAAATAGATGTAATTATATGAAACAAGCTCAAATTCTTTTTATCTTTCATAAACTCAGGCTTCTGAACTCTTCAATGTAAATATGGCTATTTATTTAATATTTATTTGCTGGATTCTAGTGCTGTCACTTTTGTATGAATAGGTGAAATAGGCTAGCTTTAGGCAAACTAACATCACACAAGGTACAACCCAAATCTCTGTTGCTCAGCAAACATACCTACAGGTACAAGCAGAGATCCCTGATGGGAAATAAAGCACAAACAAACAAAAAAAAAGAGAAAGGTTTTGCATGTGAAATATGAACCTGAGACTTGCACTTTGGGGAGATGAAGACATCTGACTAGATTTGTTTTGAGAAGACTGCATTTAGAAAGCAGAATATTTCAGAGAAGGGTCTTTGGCTTCCAAAAGAACCAAAATGCTATTCCTGCGCTGACATGCCTAGTGACTACTGAGGTTTAGGATGAAGATCCTTCCCAGCCACTGACCCTTTCAGCTCATGAAATCCATAATAGCACACAAAGCAAAAAGTGCTTAGGAGAGTACTTCAGCTAGTCTGCCTCTTTTCTACCTGATTCCTCATATCTGGTAATTGCTCATTGGTTGCTATCTCAGCTGGCCTATTTTATTTGTTCAGACTGAAAAAGGAAAAGCCCATCTTCTCAGGAGATTGCCAGTGCTATGGAACATTCTGCAGCATTGACTTCTCATGAGATTTGCTGATTTGAGCCAGACGTTATGTCCCAGAAAGAAACATTTGCTTTAAAGGGCAGGAAATCTGTACAACAGCCCAGTACTCCTACATCTGTATTCCTAGTTTCACATACATCTGCAGGCAATTAATTTAGTAAGCCATATCAACCTTTCTCTTAGAGGGACCAGAAGGCCTTACTCAGTACACAGGAATAAGGCACAAGGGAACTAGCTTCATTTTGACATGGCCCGTTCACCATATCAGTTTGAGCAAATCACTTTGAATAAATCACCAAACTGCTCACATTCCAGTCCTGCAAAGTGGAAATGACATCACTTTCTGACATATTTATAAGGCATCTTCAGTCACTTGAATAAAGGGAGGCTGGTCTTTCAATATTTGATTTTAAACAAATTTTAAATGAACCTCAGGAAAATCCCCCAAATCCCATTGCATGGCAGTGGAAGCTGAACACCTAAATCCATCATCTTTGTTGAAGTCACTTTTCCTGCCCACATATGCACACACACTTCTGACAAACTTCTCGAACCTCTGTACTTTGCTGGCAAGATTTTCTAACAAAACTCTCAGACATTCCATTTAAACACTGATTATTATGTACATTTAGAAAAAGACAAAATTTACTACTAGTAAATAGAAATGAGGGAGCTCATTCTCCATATATTAGGAGTCAAGTAGCTGCCACACAAACTGGGTCATGTGCTGCAGCTATGCAACAGGGAGTACTTGTCTCTTCATTCAAGTTGCCAGCTGCCCATCAAATCTGCCAGTGGATGGAATTCAGTTTATAAAATATTCTGCCACCTTTGCTTATTTATCTTCACATCTGGGGAGAAAATGCAAATTCATACAGTCACAACTACAAACAGACAGTATATGTGTTTATGCACTCTAATTCTACTGTTTCATTGGGAAACATCTATTTTCTGGGAGTTTTTTGTGGTGGTGTTGGTTGGGCTTTTTAACTCTGATTGTAATCACGTCTTTTAAAATCCATCTGTGTACCTTACTTGAAAGACTAACAATGCACTGTAGTTTATGTCTGGCCTCTAGATGATGCTACAATGCTTTTAACTCTGGCATTTAGTTGTATGTTACACACAAGCAACTTTGAACTATACTCAAACCATTTGGTACAGTAGCTTAAAAGCAACAGAAAAGTGACTGTTTGCAAAAACCAGAAGCATAGAAGGACAAAGACCTATTTCTCTAGGAGGTTTCTACTGCAAGTGGATTGATGTCAAGCACAAAATAAAAATGTTATCAGAACTGATTTGGTGCATTTTTGTAATGAAGACCCAGTGACATCAAGAGCAAAACAAATTTAACTCCTGCAATCTGTAGCAACAGCTCTCAAAATCTTCAGCCTGCATGCTCAGATTTCCCCACTACCCTTCAACTCTGCTTTAATCTGCCTTGTGATAAATATATGTGGCTCACTGGCACATACACATTGGTAAAATGTGATGATCCTTGAGGTCTCTTCCAGCCTTATTGATTCAATGAAATATTTTCCTAGTTGCAGAGTGTACTTTCCTGGTGAGTCAGCCTCATTGCACAGCACATTATCCGCCATGACATTGTCTGGGCGATCCTACTAAGAAACAAGTTCTTTTCACTTTTGGGAGCACTTGTAGTTGCCCTTAAATGATGCCTGAGTAAATGGCTGTTTCCTTCTGTTTCCCATTCCTCAGGGATGATTTCCTGTCCACCTGCTGCCCAGAACCATGAAAGCATGCAGGAAGTCTACATTTATGGCTCCAACAGTAAAATATTGTAAACAAAGAGTTGCAGATAAGTCATCAAGACAGCAGGGGGAAAAAAAATGAGTGATTTTGGTTTGCTGCTGTTTGGATGGGGGTTTTTTGGTAGTGGTTTGTTTGTTTTTGTTGTTGTTTTGATTTTTTCCATAAAATCAAATGGAGTATGGCAAATTAATGAATTTGATGTCCATTGGTCTCCCATTTGGCATCTTGGGAAAAGTCTTAGTGTTGTGAGAAGGATGTGATGGGGTTCTGACAGGTCCTAGACCCTTACACTGCAAAAGTTTCAACTTTAGTTTCAAAACTTCAGTAGAGCAAGTGAAATCAGTGGTGAGTTATTTGGTTTACTCTGTTTAAAAAAAAAAAAAAAAAGCAAGAAAAAAAAAAAAGCTGCATTTTCCAAATTTATTTTCTTTACCAGATGATTGCTATTAACTACAAAGAAATGACCAGCCAATGATAGCCACCCTGCTATACTCCTGCCGTGTTGCACTGCCCTGTCACACAGAAGATCCTGCCTAAGTAGTTTGGCAAGAAGTGCAGTTGGAGATATGATACCTTTTAGTCATCAACACATTGAAAATTCAGGTTCTCTACCCCTATTAATGGCCACTCATCAGTCTTGTTGATTTTGAAGGTGATAGTTACAAAGCTGCTAAGGGGTTTGGAGCACAAGCCCTATGAGGAGAGGCTGAGGGAGCTGGGGTTGCTTAGCGTGGAGAAGAGAAGGCTCAGGGGAGGCCTTATTGCTATCTACAACTACCTGGAAGGTGGTTGTAGCCAGCTGGGGGTTGGTCTCTTCTCACGGGCAACGAGCACCAGAACAAGAGGACACAGTCTCAAGCCACACCAGGGGAGGTTTTAGGCTGGATGTTAGGAAGAAGTTCTTCATAGAAAGAGTGATTGTCCATTGGAATGGGCTGCCCAGGGTGGTGGTGGAGTCACCATCACTGGAGGTTTTTAGGAAGAGACTGCATGGGGTGCTTGCTGCCATGGTTTAGTTGATTAGGTAGTGTTGGATGATAGGTTGGACTTGATGATCTCAAAGGTCTCTTCCAACCTGGTTAATTCTACTTCTATTCTATTCTATTCTATTCTATTCTATTCTATTCTATTCTATTCTATTCTATTCTATTCTATTCTCCTCACAACCTTAGTAGCAAGTCCAAAGAATTGGTCTGTTGAAAAGTCTGACTTTCAACCTCACACACAGGGTATTGGTTATAAGGGTACCTATGCAATTGGCAAACTGGGGAAGTGGAAAGGAACTTTGCATCTCTTTTTTTCTATCCAGTTTTACACTCCTAGGTACTGCCAAAGACCTCTCAGCCTTTGTGGCCCACAGATAAATATGTCAGTGTCTACAGTTGCACAGAAGATTATTTATGGGAGATGTGGGGGAGGGAGCTCACATTTGCCTTGCATGAGGTAATCGGTTCCTGTGTATACCTCAGGAAGCTGTTACATGGCTTACAAAAAAAATTAAGAGGTGATTATCTCCTGCTTTCAGGGTGTATCTAAAGTGTTGGACAACAGTTTTTCTGAGCATATGGATCTGTAATTACACGGTGGTTCATAGATCAGCAAGACAGCAAAGTCTTTCAAAAAGGAGGTGTAGGAAAAAATAAAAGGACCAGCAGCTGAAAAATAATCAAGGCTACAGCTTCTGACAGCTCTTCAGGCTGGAGAGAGTCTTTTTCCTGACAGCCCCTTTAACATTAACCACTGCCATGTCTTGATTAGATGGCAATGGCACATCAAGCGAGGGGAGAATTCTAGCAGACAGCACTGAAACAGATGGCACTGCCACATCACTCATCCTGCCAGCTGCCTGGGAAGAAACACTCTCTACCCTGTAATAAAAATGGCACGAGTTCAGACAGATTCCTATACCATTCATTCTTTGCATTAGAGGAGATACATCTCAGGAGTGCTGGATGGAGCATGGCACAGGAACAAGCAAACCCACAAGGGAGAGGCTTATGAATGACCAGATTCTAGCAAGCACAAAATCCCACATGCTTACAGGAAACCCTTGGCATTTAGGTTTATTTCCTGCTGGAAATATTAAAGGAAAACACAGCAAATTATGGCATATATGTGCAAAATTAAAGCCTTGTTGGGAATCAGAAGACAATATGATTTATTTGTTGTCCTTGTAAGTCATTTATTTTTTGCATATTGGCGTATGTTTTTTGAGATACCCTATGACAAAATACCCCTTCCATACTAGGACAGGAAAGGTTTGTGAAACAATAGCAACTCTCCATTTACAGATATTTTTGTTTCAACATCTTTATACTTCTTTTCCTCCTCAGATACTTTTATTTCACTTATATTTCAATATAATAAAGCACAGCATAAGTCAATGCAGGCTGTAAGACTGATCACGTAATGTAGGTGCCTGGGGTGATCATTTGATCCTTGCCATTTTTCCCAGTTGTCAGAAGAAACATGAAGAGTATCTTTTTGGGGTTTTCCATGTAATATCTCCAGCAGAGCCAACTCCCACACAGTAATTACAGGAGAGTAGATGTTAATGAAACACAGATTACTACATGTGGAAAACACAGGAATGAACAAAATCTACCAAATGTAAAATACTAAGGTGTGTAACTCTAGTAAAGGCTTTTCCTGAAAGCAAATAGGGCTAGATAATGAACAAGGAGAACTTATCATTTTTTTAGCATGTTGTGTGAAAGTTCTTGCTTCACAGATCTTTTTCATTAAAAAATGAAATAAAATACAAATTGTTCTACAAGAAAAAACTCCAAACAACAGTTTTCTATAATAGTGTTAGCATAGCATTTCAATGTGCTGTGGAACAGTGACATTTCCTTTCTAAAAATGAGTAGGTCAAGATATACATGGCAGGGAGGTGATTTACTTCACCTATCTGCCAGCATCAGTCACTTCTCTACTCCAGACTCCTGACATAGAAGAAACTTCTGAAACAAACAAAACAAACCAAAACAAACCAAAAAGGTCCTGTCATGGTTTTAGCCCAGCCAGCAACTGAACACCACAGAGCAGCTTATTCATTTCCCCCACATCAGGGTGGGGCCAAGAATAAGAAGGGTAAAAATTGAGACAACTTGTAGGCTGAGATAAAGACAGGTAAAGCAAAAGCTGTCCACACAAGAAAATCAAGTCAAGGAATTCATTCACCACTTCCTGTGGCAGGTAGGTGTTCAGTAATCTACAAGAGAGCAAGGCTCCATAAACTGTAACAGAAGGCATAATTCTGAATGTCACACCTTCCCTTTGTATTCCCCCAGGTGCTTCGTGGTTTTTTTTGCTGAGCATGTCATCATACAGTATGGGATATCTTTTTGGTCAGCTAGGGCTGTGTCGCCTCCCAACTTCTTGTGCACCCCCAGCCTACTCACTGGCCAGCTGGTGTGAGGAGCAGAAAGGCCTTGACTATGTGCAAGCACTGCTCAGCAGCAAGGAAACATCTCTGTGTTATCAACACTGATTTCAGCACAAATCCAAAACAGCCTCATACTAGCTTCTGTGAAGAAAATTAACTCTATCCCAGTCAAAACTCTTAGAGGACTATACCAGTATATGTACCCATGGCTACAGTGCTCAGCCTCCATAGCCACATTGGACCTTCATTGGAATTTTTCTAAGGAGACTATGCTATTTGGGACCATCTGAATAGGGAATGGAGGTAACATTTCAGCTGTGCAATCCAGGGGGACAGGCATTTGTGCCCTTCCTTACCATGTTCAGCTCTGAGTGGAACTGACCACAACCACTGCTTCATGCCTTATTAGATTTTCCACTGCAGTAAACAGTTGAGATTTAATCAGATGGTGGTAGAGGCACAAGGCAAGAGGACAAAGAAGTCTGCTAGAACGCAGTTCAGCTGGAAAATGTTTTTGAGCAACTTTGATTCAGAAATAGGACAATAAACTGGAGGTTAAACTTGAGTTGTGTGGATTTTAATCAGGCGTGAGACACCCTAGAGTTTGTTTCTTGTATTGCAGATCATGGCCCAGTCAGCAATAAAGTTGAAGGTCAAAGCAGAACGTGCAGCATGTCAAATGAGTCAGAGAATAAACAGACTCAGGAAGGGCAAATACACAGGCTCCAGAGGCAACACAATAGATTGACCTTCTCAACTTTCTTTCTTCAGCCTACTACGTCACCAGACGTAAATGCAAGCAAGAAGATAAAATAAATGAAAGATGGATCTCAGCAAGTGGTCAGGTTTTCAGCTACTGGCTGCTCAAGCTGCCTTGTGTAATAGAGCACAGGGATAAATACAAAAACAAGCTGAATGTTTCTAGCCAGCTGTTTCAGCTTTAGTACCAACCTGAAAAACATTAGCAGATGTATTTTCAGATAGCAAAAAGCAAATAAAAAATAAATAATAATAATAACAGCAAGGAGGGAAAGGAGAAGGAAAGCTTTAACAAACATTCTGTTGCAGGTACAGATTTGATATGTTTCTTAGAGAAGACAAGGGGCAATGGATTTATTTGAATGTATTGCAAAATGTTAAAGAGCAATTAGAGCTAAAGAAGGCATTTCAGCTGACTGTTGTCTGCCAACAAAATGTAAATTTAGATTACTCAAACTAATCAGAAATATACATCAAGCTCATCAGTTTCTCACAGACAAAACCACTTTCTAAAAAGCCAAACATTTCATTTAAAGATTTTTCAGAACAGAGTATTGAGATTTTAGTCTCAAAAGATTTTGAAAGCGTTTTGCTTTTTATTCAACAACAAATTTAAATGAAACCAAATGTTTAACCTGGAGCAGTCCCCCCCTACCCTTGATTAGACCAGCAAAACAAACAAACAATCAAACAAAAAAAAAGTCCCAAACACAAAAGTCAATTATTTGCACAGCTGGACTACTAATTAAGAAATAAAGCAACACAATTGATGTCTGACTAGTGACTACCACATCCTATTCCAAGGTGCTCTTTGAATAAAATAAAAGCAAGAAAGACTAAAGCAGCTTTGAACAACAGCTCTTTAGTTAAAAGCTCCATCTCCTAACCTAGCCCCACATTAGCTGGAGGCTTATATCGCTAAAACTCTGCAATAAAAGATCTATGAACACAAGAGAATTTGTGTAGGTGAAATCACCACTATGAAGTTAATAACTGTCTTTCCCTTGATGGAATAAATTCAAGCCAAGCACACAAACAAAAGAAGTTTCCTTTATAGATTTGCAATCCAAAGCCAAGAGGTGCTGCATGAGGGTTTCACTAACCTTGAAAACATTCACTGGCAATAAAAATGGACCACAAACTAAAAGGAAATAAAACAAGAGGAAGGAGCTCCTTTGCCCTTATGCTGAGCTGACCCTGGACTGATGACAGCTTCATTTTCCACTTGGCGCAGGATGATTTTGGAATGCCCCCAACTGTATGAGAAGTGCTCCCAAAAATCCTGTGGCCCACTTGTGACCTGAAGCTGAGTCCAGCAGAGTGGGTGAATCAGATCAGTTAACACCTTGTCAGAATGGGAATACAATAATATAAATGTGGGCGTTTTTCTGTTTTAATAAAGTAAAATAAAACAAACTAAAATAAGATACAAATGAACGAGAAGCCCACTCCCACAGTTTCTGGTTAAATGGTGTGATCAGAACAGGGCAGCTCAATTGTTCCTGTCAAAACTGAAAATCAGACCTCATTTCCCAGTGTCTTCCCTGCACATTGTAAGCTTTCTGTGTTTTAAGCTGTGTATTCAAGTCAGACACTGGTATTCCAAGTAAACATTAATTTCAACTGTTTCTGCCCAAACAAAGATCAATCCTCAGCCTGGCTCTGCTCTATGTCCAACAGGATGGGAAAGGGAGGGATTGTCTGTGGCTAGATCCTGAACCAGCGTACCCTCAAAGGCAGTTGGAGCAGCCCAGGATTTACTGTCATTTATGCAACAAGCTGGACTATACAGTAGTGGTGGTTTGGCAGAGCATGACTCTGTTTTGCATTCTCTCTACTGCAAAGGAGTTGGGTTTGCTGTATTTATAATTGGGGAAGGAGTTCCCTTCTGTTTGAGGCCATAATACACTAGTTAATTACATCCAGGACAAGTCCTTTTTGCACAAGTGGCAAGGCTACCTGGCAGAAGTCAGAAATTTTTTTGCACTTAAAAGCAAGAAGTCCAGATCCTATGCACAAGACACACTGGTCAGACTGCAGCACACATCATTCTCTTGCACAGCAGGAGTGTGGGATGTAGCAGCCACAGACCTTGGTTATTCCTGAATGGTAGTAAGTAAACAGCCTTCTTGTCAGAACTGGCAAACACCTATTTGCCTCTCTCTGCAAATGCAATCTGCAGAAGCTTTCCTTTAGCTCAAAGTCACAAATGTGTTGCTGTCTGAAAGATTCTGAAAGCCTTAGGCACCAGTTTTAGAGTGAGATGCATGCAAGTGGCCTCATGACATTAGAGAGGATTACTGAGTGAATAAAACTAAAGTAAACTGATTCCTGAGTTTTTGTTTCTCTTTTGATGCAATATTACTGTAGTTTGCTTTGCAGTTTCTCATTATTACTTTTTTAACTCTCAGTCTTGCCTTGAATTTCATGAAACTACAATAACTTATTAGTTCTCTCCTTTGAAATAATCCAAACCTTGAGTGGTTTTGTGTCTTTGGAAGATCATTACTTCAGTATATGCAGAATTCACTGTACCAACTCCGTTTTTATCATTAGTTCAGGTAGGAAATATACAATGGACTTCAAACAAACACCTTTCTGCAGGCAGTGGCAAACAATATCACTCAGATCTGTGTGAATGTTTTGGCTGCATTCGTAAATGCCATTTGCATAGTCAGGAAAGCAGACAGCAGCCAATTCTTCACCTTCCTCTCACCTCCCTTCAGCTCTCACTGCTGTAGCTATTAACGACCTCCACATGCAGCCAGCTTGTGGCTAACAGTGACAGAGCCAGGAACAAAGCAGTAAGTTCCAATGTCCCATGCTTTCTTCTAGGGAGTGATAGACCCTTTCTATGCACTGCCCAGCTCTCCAGTTCTTTGACTGCAATGCAAGCTCTGCCTTGCTTTCCTCTGAAACCATATTAGCATATTAGTTTGTATATCAGGCCATACAAAAGTAGTTTAAATTGCTTCTAGACTTGAACAAGCCTGGCAAAGAGACTATTATTTTAATAGTGATGCCTCCTGTTATATTTCAATGGGGACTTTGTTTATGGAACAAATAAATCATATCAATAATTAAGAGCCCATTACAAATAACTGAGTACATGGACACATACTGAACACTGAAATCACAACAGCATCTGCAGCAAGCACACTTGGTGCCTGACAACAAGCACTACCTGAAGCTCTGGCTCTGGCTCCACTGAAATTTTTGCACTGTGTTCAAGACCTTGAATGCCTTTTTGCAGACTGGCCTCAACCATGATTAATAAACAGCCCTATAGAAACCTGGTAATCTAGGGATGGTATTTAGCTGAGACACAGGCATCAAATGCCACTTGTGTGTCTAAGACACTTGTGTAGATCTGGCAGATAAGGCACAGGAGTCCCTACCACGATGACTGGGCAGCCAGAGACTGGACAAGACAATGGCATCTAAAAATGCACTCAGCTCTACTTTCATGTTCATTGTTTTCTAACACATCTCACGGGCTATTATTCTCATTTAGGCTGACCTTCTGCTCACTAAACTTCAGTAGGCTTCTCCTGCTTCTAACCCACCTGAGCTAAAAAGATGACCATGTCTGCTTTAAAGGCTTTTGTAGTGTACGAGCTACCACAGGTAGATTCTATAGATAATCTGAAAAGAAAAAAATCACAGAATTACAGTCACTATGTTTGGAAAAGTCTTTTAAAATCATCAAATCCAACCACTACCTAACTCTACCAGGGCCACTTCTACACCATATCCTTCAGCACCCTATCCATCTGGCTTTTAAATGAATCCAGGGATGGCCGTTCATCCACTATCCCGAGCCACCTATTCCAGTCTTTGATAACCCTTTTGGTATACAAGTCTTGTGTCCCTAAATCTTGTCCTAAAATAAGTTTTTCACAGTTGAATTCACTATATCCAAGGAGATACTTCACTTAAATATATCGGCTGAAATATTGAATAAAGGTTGTAATTTAGTTTTCTCAATTTGTGTGTGCAGCCTGAACAGTTTTAAGATGTTACAGCAGTAGGTGTCAAGGTATTCCAAGGGATTATAATTATACACTACAAGTTAGAGATATGCCACACTGAAAGCCATCTTTCTGTGAGCTTCAGAATATTTTGGGCAGGGGATTTATTGGTTTAGTAGCTCTTTTGTTCATTCTAGAACTGCTGTCATATTTTGAGTCTTACAGAGTACTGGCTTTGCAAAGTTTTGTTCCCTCATAAATTAAACTGCTTAGCAAAAGTGCTTAGTAATGATTTTACATTTTGGCTTAAGCACAAACCTTTTTAATTCATTGTATTACAGTGCGTACTCCTTGTGGAGCTATTAACTAATTTAATAGCCTGCTTTTCCAGCTTCCCTTTTAGTTGAGACTTTCATATAGTACTTCAACAGTTTTGATTCTGCCTCCAGGATTCACAGGAAAAAAAAAAAGATCATTTGCCTCTGTCATAGGAAGTTAAAAGGGACTTTTAAAACAAACAAAAAGCAGTGTGTGCACAGATTTTGTCAGATCCCAAGCAAAAGGAGCTTTAAAAATGCAGTGTGGCTCATATATGAATTTAATATAATGCCCAAAATGACAGTAATACTTCTCAGAGGATTTGTGAGAACAAATTCATTAGTGTTTGCACAATGCTTTCAGAACTGCCTTTCTTTTTTGCCTTGTTTTGCTGGTTATCTAAGCAGAAGGCTCAGTATGAAAGCATAGGCTGATCCCTTGGGAATGCAGTACATGTTGTATAAACAAGTGATTTTATGTGCTCAACTCTTGAGACACATTTTAGGAGTTTCAAGCCAGCTTTATAAATCCAGTGGTTTAAATCTGTGTTGTGGTCTGTATAAATGCATGGATTGCACAAAAGAAAGAAGGAGCAGGGGGGGTGTAGGGGGGATGATTTAATTTGAAACATGTATTTGCAGAAAGCTACATTCTCTGAAGGCTTTGCTATACCAAAGTGTTCCTACTCTGAGTACACACGCGAAAAACGGCCTGCTATCACACCTGGGGTTGTTTGTCGTGGAGGTGCTACATTGCTAATCTGCTGGGAGTGAGTAAAATTGATACCTGGCTGTCCTAACTCCAATTGTCCTTATTTTTAACATCAGCTCTATTTTTAGCTTTTAACATGACATTAACACAAGTAAATCGTACAAGGCTCGTTCTGAATGGATTTGCAGCATGCATGCATATCACACCCCATAATGTATTTCCAATTCACATTAATCATAGGAGGATAATACACTGGACAGAAAACTACATATTTCTCAGGTTCGTGCAAGTTTAGATTTACTCAGCCCAAATCCTCCTTTCCTAGACACATTCTCTACCTGATTTATGTTTCAGCACTTTCCTAAGACATCCCTCCAGCCTCTAAGATTGTTAAGTACACTGCTGCAATCCAGTTTACTCTTCCAAACGACTGCGTGTCTGAACCAAATATTAAACTCCATTTTAGGGCTCTTTATGTTCCCAGAAAGGTATATTAAAGCTTTCTTTTTTCTTTTTTTTCTCTTCATGCTTATGCCCTATGAGTCATGCCATTTTATGCCATTTAAATGAAACACAAAATGGAAGCTACTCACACAAATTATATAGGATCTGTGCATTCACAATCAAGTCAAGACCCTTCTCCCACCCAAAAGCCAAGACCAACATCTCCCTCCTTCCCCCTGCATCAAATCAACTACTTTATTGTTACAGATATCTTCCATTGAGTGAAACTCCATACATCCCACAGGAACTAATTAGTGATGGACCTGATGCATCATATTCCAAAGCAAAATCTATATTTCCAATGACTGGGTTCAATTTTTTTTCCTGCTCATCTAACTGCTATCCAGACCACAGACATTTGTGGAATTTAGGGACTGCTGCCATTCTGTTTTTCTACCTGCAAGGTGCAGATAGAATCATAGAATCACAGAATCAGTCAGTGTTGGGAGGAACCACAAAGATCATCTAGTTCCACCTGGGCTCTATTGTGGTCTCCTCCCACCCCAGGTGTGGTCACTTGGCTGTCCCCACCCACTCCCCTTTTTATTTCTGCCAGGAAAGGCAGAAGCCCTAAGCTGAGCCCATCTGGGCTGGAGGATCCTCCTCTCATCACTGGTGAGTGCCCATGGTACACACTGGGTGATGGTGGTGGTGACAACAAAGGCCGGGGGGCCTGGTGGCCCCTCGGTTGTTAGGACCAGAATTGATGACCACTCCAATATCATCCACAGGTGCTGGCTGGTCACTCAAATTCTTCCTCTGAATTTGGAATTAGATGATCTTTGAGGTCTCTTCCACTCCAACTCATTCTAGAATTCTATAATCCCCTTCCCCACCATGGGACCACGAGGATCATTTAGTTCCACACCCCCTGCCATGGGCAGGGACACCTCACGCTAGATACCTAGTCTGGTGAAAACAGCACACTTCACAGAGGGGTGGTGGTCTGAGCCCTTCTATAAAATAGAGACATCTATTGGTGTAACACGAAATATGTTTGTTCTCCTCTTCAAAGCACCCCTATCTGTAAACAGTTTATTGTTGCCTGTGCAACTTGGGGTTCCAATGAGCATTCTGTTCTATTTGTCTTGTATCTGTCAGCATTAAAAAATCTCAAATACAGTGAAGCATAGTGGGAAGTGTTGCCTGCTGGATCTGTAGGCAATTTCATATGTACTTGGATAAATCCAAGTAGGTTGGCTCACACAGCAACAAAAGGTCGGATCCTAGCCAAGAAAAGCTTACCCTAGCATCTGCAAGATTTCCCCTCACAATACCTGACCTAGTAGAATTGCTGCTTGTGGATGATAAGATTTTCAAGTATCATACAGTATATTTTCCATGCAGTGGGAAAAATTTTTAATTGAATGTTTGACTGGGCTCTATCTTAGCAGAGAAAATTACTATTTTGAATTATTTTTATTAGGGAGATAAGCCTGCCTATGATTCTGAACTTAAGTGGCTGTTGTGTTGTCATCATAGCTCTGCAGAGACTACTAAATTTCCATGTTGACCTACCATCAAACTGACAGTCTATACTTAGAAATTTGGAGGCTGAATATTCTGATTGAGTTCCAGGTTTTGTGGCCTAGGATGAAGGTGTCTAATGGCCATCTCTAAATAAAGCTGAAATCCCAGATGTGCACATATCTTTGAAGTCAGTCAACCCGAGTGCCAAGCTAAGTATCACACAGATTCACTGATCAGTAATTGTCAAGAAATCCTGGCCACATTTACACCAACAGGAAAACTGAAGCCTTAACTTTTGGCCTCACTTAATCTTATATTTTAGGGTTATAAAGGCATGACAGATCAGTATGTTTAGCAGGTTTGTAACAGGCATCAGAGTGCAAAGCCCAAGTCTCATGCTTAATGTAAAGAATATTCTTTCAGTGTGTGTGTGAATTCAGAAGTATTTCTATTCATTTTTTAAAGCTAAAATTTACTTGTATTACTCAAAAATTACTTATATTACTCATATAGTACTGTTGTTACTGAAAAATCATCACAAAATGGGCAAGGTAGCAGCCACATATCTTGTTTTGAGTCAATCTTTCATATTAGAGGTGTTAAAAATGAAAAAACAAAAATAACAGTCACAAAACCTTGAGTATATTTCAGGTTTACTGAAATACAGACCAAGACAAAGAAGTTTCTCAGTGCTCTGAAACAATCAATGTTTATAGAAATTAGTTTGTCATCCATATTACTCAGCTGTATCATTTTATTTTATTGAACACATTAATGTGAAATAAAGACCCATATGCTCATTGTACACAGCCTAAAAGCTCTTGCAGCAAAGGAGAAATAAAAAGTAATTAGGAGAATAGAGCTGACTAAAAGGATTTAAAATTTTATTGAGACCTCTGGCTTGTATAAAGCCTGCATTGAATGTTATTCATTTGAATGTTTTGCTCACCTTGCTCCTTTTTTTTTCCAGACAGAAACCGAATGAATCTAACAGATTTTTAGGCGCAATTAACCCTGTATTATCATCCAAAAGTAAGGCAAAAAGAACTGCAAAACATATGGCAGCAAAATAGGCAATCATAAAATACTGCCCCAGGACTATATCACCCCAGTCTAAGTCTGTCAAGAGCAAACAAGAGAAGAGTGTGCCTTGGATATTTGATCTATCCTTTTCTAATTAAGATGGAGGTGACCTCATTCTTGTTTCCACACGCTCATGAAATGATTATAATTTCAGAGTCAAGCAATGGTCTCACAAGAGCCAAGAAATGATAGGCTTGATATATCCAGGTCAGTACACTTTAAAGCTGCATGCTATGCTACTACATTATTAATTAAAAAAAAAATAAAATAAATTAATATTTCTTTCATTGATTTGTCATTATGTCAGCAATGATATTATCCAATATAGATGTGCAGATTTCTAGAGGTTTGGTTGATTTGGGGGTTTTCTGGGTTTGATGTTTGTTTGTTTGTTTTTGGGGGTTTGATTATTTTTGTTGTTGGTTAAAACAAAACAAACCACAAAAAAAAAATGTTTTTCTAATTCTGTCTCCTAGGCACACCAAGCTTGAAAACTTTGAGATAAGCTTCACCAGATGTTCTGTGGCACTGTTGGATACAGTGGAACTTCACCAGTTTATATCAGTAGCTCTGTTAAGCTTTCCCCACCAGTGAGAAAATGAAGGCAAGTGACCTATAGGCAACCAGCACCAGAACAAGAAGACACAGCCTCAAGCTGCACCAGGGAAGGTCCAGACTGGAAGTTAGGAAGAAGTTCTACACAGAGAGAGTGATTGCCCATTGGAATGGGCTGCCTGGAGAGGTGGTGGAGTCACCATTATTGGAGGTGCTTAGGAGGAGACTTGATAGGGTGCTTGGTTGCATGGTTTAGTTGATTAGGTGGTGTTGGATGCGATGATCTTGAAGGTCTCTTCCAACCTGGTTTATTCTATTCTATTCCACTTTTCAAAATCTGTTCTGCAGGGAGAATTTATCATGGACAGTTGTCAGGTCTGCTCCTTTCTAATGAAGAGAGGCCTGCACAGTTTAAATCAGCATACAGTGAACATACTAGTCTAGGTTATAGCAGTAAATTTGTCCTTCAGTCTGAAAGAAAAGAAGGTTACACACTAGCTTCTGAGCTGATACCACTGGTACACTGCTGCTCTTGTTTGCTTTCCAGCTGAGAAACTACAAGCCCATTGTAGTCATCAATCAAACCTCCCAAGAGGCATGGAGAGCAGATATACTATTGCTTCTATTTCACAAAGGAATAACTGAGGGGAAAATATGGTTTTCCTAAAGTCAGAGAGGTCACAACAGAGATGACCAAAGGAAAAAAAAACCTCCAGTATTTACAGAAATTTTCTGATACTGCTCAAATAAAGGCAAGGAAACAATGTTGAAAAGGCTTTCCTTCCTGGAAAAAAGACCTTTCTGTGGATTAAGAATTAGGAAAGAACACCAACCCTTAGAAACAATGTCCATCTTGGAATGTAAAGAATCACAGAATATCTTTGGTTGGAAGAGACCTCCAAGATTATCTAGTCCAGCCTTCAACCCAGCACTGCAAAGTCACTACTGAACCATGTCCAAGGATGTAGTTCTGTTAACACCTCTCCTAACTTCCCTAAGAACTGAAAACTCCACCATCTCATGGTTGCTTTGCCCAAGACAGCCACCAGCCTTCACATCTCCCACTAGACCTCCCCTGTTCACAAACAGCAGGTCTAGTAGAAAGCTTTCCCTGGTCAGCTCACTCACCAGCTGTTTTAGAATGTTATCTTCCACACACTCCAAGACCTTCCATGACTGCTTTCTGTTTGCTGTATGTATTTGCAAAAGACATCCCATAAGTTGAAGTCTGCCACAAGAACAAGGGCTAGCAATTCTGAGACCATACCCAGTCAGTTGTAAAACACTGCATCAACTCTTCATCCTGGTTGGGTGGTCTATAACACTTTCACTAATGAATAGGCAAGGAATATCTTGTCCCTGCTACTGATTAGAAATCTGCATCATGGACTGTAAATGTTTTTTGACGAATAGTCCAAATATTCTCATTTCAGTGTGAATCAGTTATTGTACCACCGAGAAAGCAAAATCCCCTAGCTGTTGCTTCCAGTAGGAACCCCCACCCCTCCAAAAAAATGCATAAAACCTTGCACACTGGAAGGCTTTGAAATGCTATTTCCCGTTGTCTCATTCAACCTATTTCAGAGCCAAGAGTATCAGAAAGATTTAGAGAGCTGAAGAAACAGGGGGAAGTAGGTGCTGCTTTTAAAGGCTTTTTCAAACACAACGTTGTAATTGGAATCAACAGTGTAGTCCAGCAATTCTGTCTCACTGATAAAAAACATGTGTGGAAATATCCTTCTCCAGGAGGACCAGATGTCCAAGACAGTCAAGGATTTGCAAGAAATTGCCCACATCTGCCTCCATGTTTCAATTTGCCTAACCTAGTGTGCAGCCGCCATCCTCCAGCACAGCTTTAGCACCCAGAGGAGATCTGCAGCAATTTTTACTAAAGCCTCTTAATGGCTGATGCAGACTGTGGATGGAGCTTCTTACTTTCTATGTATCCATCCTTTTTATCTCCATCACTAGGCTTATACAACTTCCTCAAAGATCCATGGAGGAAACAGTATTTTCTACACATCAGACCATGACAAAATTAGCACTATTCATGGTGATGAGTTGTGACACACAGTTCATTGACAGAAAGGACTATGATCTCAGTGAGCTATCCTTTTATGGATCTGGCCAGAGAGGTTTAAAACAGTAGTGTTCCCCAATTACTGACACCATCCCTGTGCTGACAACTATCATCCACTCAGCCAAAAAAGCATGAATAATCAGCAGTGTGCCACAGTTATCCCAGACAGCTTTGTCAGCATGTTTTTTAATAGTGGGATTCTAATAAGAGCTTCAGATAACATTTGCCACTCATTCCAATATCCTATCACTCTCCCTTTTCTACTTGGAGCCTTATTTATGCATGTTGGTGGTGGCATAACCCATGGATGGGACTTTTTCAGCTTGAATATTAGATACTGTCATATATGTCAGAGAAGATCAAATGAAGCTTTCCAATATACTGCCCCAGAGGTATTAACTTCTTAGAGTGTCTCTCCTTTTCCCAAAGGATTGAAATAATCTGCCCAGAAAACATGAGCCTGGCAGGCAGCTCCAACTGTTTCAGTAGAAGACTGAAGAAGATCTTGGTATAATTTAATAGCTGTAGCTTCTGGCAAGGGTTTAATATGCACATTTAAGCGCTGTATTTAGCCCCATTTGTCTGTATGCTAGATTGGAATTGTGGGGCACTGAAGTACAGCATAAAATGTGGTTATGTGTCCTCTGAGAAATTCTCACTCCCTCTATGTCCAGCTGTAACTAAGAATCCTCATTTTTCACTTGAGTCAGGTTCTCCTTGGCAAAGTTAAGGACTTTATAGTTGTAAATAAAGAAAGAGAAATAATCAATGGTGCAAATAATACAACAGCTTTAGACCCTTTAACTCTCAAAATGTCATCTGAAGGCTGCTGTTTTCTCCACTTGTAGCTCCACAAGGCTATAATTTACTTCAGAATTTTGGTTACAACAGATGAGAGTGGAGGTTTCTCAAAGCAAGCCAACTGAATCCTTTTCAAATTGCAATCCTAGATGTTATTCCACAGACCACATAGAGAACACTAACAAGAAAGATGAAAATTTCAGTAACTAAAGAGTTGCCTGTGTGAAACAATTTGTCTCTACACTTAATGACTTTAGGTGTGATACAGGCTATGACTCGGAGTTTGGTAGACTGTAACCTCATGAAGGAATTTGGTAAAGCAGCTACTCCTGTGTTATGATTAGCCTCTTTTACACTGTGAGTCTTGCAACAAAAAGCAGCACTATTATCTTAAAATATTCCCCAGAATTTTATATCACACCTACAACCTGGTTTAGAAATGCAGAGTAATAGATTTCTTTCTGAATAAAACAGTATATCACAAGTCTAGCAGCAAGAATAAACCTGATTCAGTTGGTAACTGGATTTGCCAGCAAAAATCCCATTCCTACACAAATGGACAGAAGATGCCTAAAGTCACTTCTCCCTGCTATGCCTGCTTCTCTCACATGTGCACCCAAACATAGAAAAGGTGCTTATAAGAGCAGCTTCAGACAGCTACAATAAATCAGCGTAAACCCAGCAGTCCTTCCAGCACCACAGAAGCTGATAAACAACTTCTGATCCAGGAGTTTCGTGGACAGTGTTCAGTATGCCAGGAGCAACAAGAGAGCACATGTGTAGATTGACTAGTCAGTTTGCTGTGTCTTGTATGTTGAATCAGTCAAAATACTCAAATTCACTTGTTCCTCACATGCTAGATAAGGTAGACTCATATAACCACTTTGTTCTGTAGTAGTGTTCATAATCACCTCACCACAGAGAAGACATCAGTAGAAAGTCTGGGCTAAGAAGGCTTTAAAGAGCACAAGGAAACATGTCAGCAACACCAGTCTCAGGTCTAATCTGCATTCAAGAAACAGACTTGTTATGCACAGCCAAATGAGTCACCTCTGCAATGCACTCCCTCTACAGGGTGCCACAACAAGTTGGGAGCAGGGTCTTGAGCCTCTTCCCTATACAAAAGCAACCAGAGAAGACCAAACATTAATTTCAAGACTTCTAAACAAAACCAAGAAAAAAAAAAAGCCATAAAAAAATAAGCAAAAATTCCATACTCAGCTTTGTCTTTTTGGATGCTAATGAGGAAAGAAAGAAGAAAGAAATTAGCTGGATCACATAAAACAAATAATAACTGAAATAAATTCAGGGAAAACATTTTGTTAGCAAGAAGTCTGGAGAATAGAATAGAATAGAATAGACCAGACCAGACCAGACCAGACCAGACCAGGTTGGAAGAGACCTTCAAGATCATCACGTCCAACTCATCATCTAACACCATCTAATCAACTAAACCATGGCATCAAGCAACCCATAAAGCCTCCTCCTAAACACCTCCAATGATGGTGTTGGATGATGGGTGGCAGCCCATTCCAATGGGCAATCACTCTCTCTATGAAGAATTTCTTCCTAACATCCAGTCTAAACCTCCCCTGGCACAGCTTGAGACTGTGTCCTCTTGTTCTATGGGTATTGATATAAGGGAAGAAAAATGCTCCCCTTACACCATTTGTGTGTTTCTTTAATAGCCTTCACACCTGAAAAAAAGACATAAAAATGCATACCAAGAAAAAAAAATATATCTATATATCTGAACTAGCCACTTACTGGCATCACTTACAGATATTGCTAAGGATCATCCCTTCCTCTTCAGGTTCTAAAACCAGCCTTAACTAAAAAGCATGCAGATATTATTTTTAGAGAAAATTGATCTTATTTACACAGAGTTAGTTGCAAATGTGAAAGAAAACATTCACTCCTTTCTGCATGAACTGAAGACATCTGGATTATTTTATCTTCCTGTCATTGTCTGGCTGTGATACTGTTGAATATATGAGTGTAAGGAGTGCCAGAAACTAATTCAATTCTAGAACTTGCATTATATTAGCAAACTAGGGGGGAAAAAACATAAAAAGGAACATAAATCATCATTCTCTTTCTCCACCACCTGTTCTAATAAGTGAAATATCAGGGTTATTGTTCCTAATTCATCAGAGAGGCTTTGCGCCTTTCTGGTTAGAAGAATTCCACTAGAGCTTCAATATTTTGTTGCACCCTGAGGCTGGCTGAAGAAACATGTGTTTGGAAAGGGTTAACTTCTGGACCATACTATAAAAGGCAGCAGTAAAAGCTACAACTCTGTTCAAAAGGAGACTAGCACTTAGAAGGGAGCAAAAAAAATAAATAAGCCATTACAGAGTAGAAACACACGCTGAAAGAGGCCTTGAAATAAAACTGACCTCCTTCCATTCCAGAACATCAGTGTGCCACTCTAATTAAATTACACCCTTATTATTCTTAGATCTGGTTAGTTTATTTCTTCACAAATGTATGCTTTATTGATTGATTATCATCAGTCACAATTCTCTCTGCTTCTCTTTGCAGTTTATACATGCACTGATCCTCCAGCTTGATCAAAGTGGTTTTTTTTTTCCATTTGAACAATCATGTTTGCCTCTCAGCTAATCTGAAGCCAACTTTTAAGTGTTTAGCTGACAAGACTAATACAAATCTATAGCATCAGTAATAATATTGCTTGAACTGTATAAAACAAAACCAAAAACCAAACAAAAACCCCCAGACAAAGTGGATTTTAAAAAATACTTCTTTTATTATGTTTTTTTCAGACACAGAGAAGTGACCAGCTCTAACACATTCTCTGTTTGCAATTTTCATCCAAATAGTTGCTAAGCAATTTTCCTGGCACAGAACTTAGATGAAAGTAAAGCACAAATCTGCTCAAGGTCAGGTTTATGGTTAACTTTGTCCATTCTAGTTGCAACTGAAGTGACTCTGCAGGGCTAGTGAAGCAGTAGGTAGCTAATGTTACGGTTGAGGCAATTTCAAAATATGGACATTCTGAGTTTATATCAGTGAGAGCAGATTCCTGTAGGCAGGATCCTGCAAAATAATGCACAGCAAGAAAGTAAGATCATCCAGAGTTTGTGAAAATGTATTTTTGGATTGGTCTAAGTCCCCCCCTTTTCATGTGGAAAAGAATGTACAGTTGGGAATAGACTTTGAGCAAACAGCAGCATTTCAAGGTAGGCATCCACATGTCAAGGCAAATTTGGGCCATTTAAATATTAGGCACCAAGAAACAAACCTTCATTCGAATAAACCAAACCAGGTTGGAAGAGACCTTCAAGATCATCGCGTCCAATCCATCAACCAATCCAACCCACCTAAACAACTAACCCATGGCACCAAGCACCCCAAGTCTCCTTCTGAACACCTTCAATGACGGCGACTCCACCATCTCCCCGGGCAACCCATTCCATAGCGCAATCACTCTTTCTGTATAGAACTTCTTCCTAACATCCAACCTGAACCTCCCCTGGCGCAGCCTGAGACTGTGTCCTCTTGTTCTGGTACTGGGTGCCTGGGAGAAGAGACCATCATCCGCCTGTCTACAACCTCCCTTCAGGTAGTTGTAGAGAGTGATAAGGTCACCCCTGAGTCTCCTCTTTTCCAGGCTGAGCAACCCCAGCAATATTTTGCCCCATATTCAATACTTTGTTTTCATTTAATAAAGAAATCATCAAATGGATGTGATTCATAAAGCTTGCACACAAGAGTCACGAGGTTAGGTGATCAAAGCAACCAGCTTGCCACATTCAAGTCACTCCCTGCCTTCACTAGTCCCTGACTTTCCCCCTACATGACAGGAATTGCCAACTTCTTTCACTAACAGGTATCCACATGACTTTACTGATTGACATTATAGTGACTGGCTTTAGACCCCTAAAAATCCTTCTTCAGTCTTTTCCAGGTCTAACACAATCTATTTGACATCTTCTACTTAGCTCTTCCCACAATCTTTCATACAATCCTACAAGGATCCTGCCATTGTTCCCTACCCACAATGGCTATTGTTACAAAACCATTAAGCTATGTTATTTACCTTAAAACTCTATCTGACCCAGAAAAGGGCAGAGATAAGATGATTCTTTTTCTGAGCAAGTGGGGTTTTTGGTTGTTTGCTGTGGTTTTGGCTTTTCATTTGTTTGTGGGTTGTTTGGGTTTTTTTTGTTGTTTGGGTTTTTTTCAAACTGCAGTGTATGAATCAAAATGAGAATAACCAAGAGGTGGAAGCTGAAGCTTCAGATTTTCCAATATATTTGGGCACATGAATTTTATTCCTATTAAAATGAGACTGTCAGAGATGCTCACTCACTTTGTAATAGCCTCCTTCCCAGTTTACTAAACACAAGGCTGGTTTAGTTAATTTTATAAGCCACACCAATGGAACAAGGTTGTCACATACTAATCAGCAGCTAAGAGACAAACAATGAAAGTTCAGGAAGAAAAAGAAAAAAGAAAAAGCAGGCAGTAATATTCTGGAGATCAAAAGTTAAGTCATAGTAATCTGAGAGCAAGCACTGAAAAATCAGTCAGAAACAAAAATCTTGGGCTGAATTACTAAAATTCCAGAATTTGTAAGCACAGCAGAAATTATTTTCCTGGCATATTCTGGGCAGAAAGAAATGATAAATCAGAGAATTAAAAAAGAGTAATGACATAACACTGTTAGGGAAAACCAAGGAACCCCAGCATCCCTGAGTGATCAAAAGCCTTTCTTATTTGAAAATTCTCTCAAGCAAAAAGCAAAACAACATCTTCTAAGTTCTGTGTCACTTTTGGACCTTTGTCTTATTCCAAAATCAGACAAGAAGATACTCCATAGAAAGATTTTTGGTCACCAAAAGAAAACAAACTAAGTGCTTGCATGCCAGTGGCATATGTGTTTTGGTTTTACAGAGTGTACAGGAAAGCATTCTGTCCTAGTAAGTACATGAAAGAATAAAGGCAAGGCAGAGGATTCTCATATATGCTTATTTATAGTTCATCCTCACAATACTAATCTTTTTATCCCATCATTGTAAGGATCTCCAGAGCTGCAGGCATTTATCACTAGGAATGAACAAGCAAATTCAGCTTACATAAAGGTAACTTGAAAGTTACCTCGATGAGTATCAAGCAGTTTCAAACTTCAGAAGGTAAAGTTGCTTTATGTCTGCTGAGGATTTGATTTGTTTATTCAAACTTTTCACTTGCTTATTGAAACATTTTTCTGTGACCTAAAACTAACATCCCCAAATTCTGCTGAAGTCCCTATCACAGTAGTGGTTTTGATTCATTCATAGCCAAGAATTGCTAGAAATTTCATTTTGAAAGTATTTTTCTCCCATTACACCCCACCTATTATTATTTTTCTCAATCAATTGTATGGAGAATGTTCAACAAGGCAATGGCCTGCAAGTGCCTAATCAAAAAACCCCAGATACATCGTTAGTTGTTTTTACAGCTTAGATCTGCTCCCAGTTTTTCAAAGAATGTCTATGTTTCCTTAATGGTTTGCTCTGGGAATTAACCTAGAGTACAGGGCATCTCACCCTCCATCTCTGTTGCTCATAAAGCAAGAGTTTGTCACAGTGACTCAAAGACAGCAGTGAGAGCAGATAACTGGATATTATGGGGTACTTCACGAGGCAGAAACATGATTTGTGCATGCAAACATAAGTATCTCAGGAAAAGCAAGCATTATGTGCATATGCCTCAGTACAAAAAGCCAGTGCCCAGTTAAAGCTAAATTGGCACGGTCTGCACCTCAAAACTCCAATTTTTTGTATCACTATCAACTGGTGTCTTCACAGTGTAAATGAACTTACCTATCTTAGTGTTTAGAGGTTGCTCTTGCTAACGGTGACATGCCAATTCCTCACATTTGAATTAAGTATGGCTCCTTTCAAAGCATGTTCTGGTCTTCATTTTAGCTAAAGCTGAAGTGAACCTTAGAGCTATGTGCCCTTCAGTTTTGAGTTTAAGTTCTAATCAAAATCTGGAGAGGTATGACTGGCTCCAGGATTTGAATCCAGTCCACATGATTTCAGTATGTTCTGACTGAAGATTCTGGGGTTTGGTCTATTTTCCTCCTCCTTGTGCCAAAGTTTTGACACATTGACAAATATCAGGGACACACTGAGGCTCCACATATGGATGAAAACCAGGGACAGATGGGAGAAGGAGTTCCAGTACAAATTGCTGAGCAAGAAGTAATGCTTAATAAAATATAATGCATTTATCTATAATCATACTTTAAAAAAAGAAGTCTCTAACAAATATACATCACGAGATGTGTTTTGCAATTGTCTCCTCATTTACAGTTTTGCTTCCTTACATTGGCTATCCAACTAAGTTGGTTGTTTCTAAAGGAGGGCTTATTGTTGACTAGGTCACCGGTACACGTATCCACAAGATATAACATCATAGTAGGTGAGTAAGATATATTAAGGGTGTGTGTGTACTTCAGACCACTTCTATGACCATATGGGTGTATGTGTACTTTGTGTGTGGAACAAGAAATACCAAGATCTACCTCTTTCAGTCTGATTATAATGGAGCTTTTCCAAGGGATAAAGAGGGTGCAGGAGAAAAAAAAGCCAACTGTGCTTCCCAGATTTTTTGTCAAGATTTTTCCCTCTGTGGTCAGTGAACTGAAATAATTTCCTATCTTTCAGCTTTCATCTAGTGTTTCTATCAAAGGAAGAATATACTTCAGATTGTCCAAAAGAAAAAATAAAAGATTAGTATCTACTCACATGGGATCGTTTCTCTCTTGCTATTGCCTCCAGAATTACCTAATTCACTGTTTCCATGATTGAGCAGCCCCCTGAATGTCATATCCCAGCAAATCAATAAAGGCTGTAACAACCACTATTTACTCTTTCCCAGTTTATAAAAGGCACAGATTAACTCATTTGTAGCACACTTACTTTAATTTGCATGACATGCTGTGTAGCAAGAAACAGAAGGCTGTGCTGCAACTCAGCAAGACCTAGACAGGCTGGAGAGTTGGGCCAAGGTGAATCTCATGAAGTTCAGGAAGGACAAGTGTAGAGTTCTGTGCTTGAGGAGGGCATGCATCAGCAGAGGTTAAGGGCTGGGCTGCTGGAAAGTAAGTCTGCAGAGAAGGACCTGGGAGTGCTGGCAGAAAACAGGTCCACCATGAGCCAACTGTGTGCCCTCATGGTCAAGAAGGCCAGCAGTGTTCTGGGGTGAGGAAGGTACGCCTCAGCCTCTACTCTGCCTTGGTGAGGTATCCATGTCATACCTGGGGTATTGTGTTCAGTTCTGGGCTCCACAGTTCGAGAGAGGCAGGGAATTACTGGAGAGAGTCTGATGGAGGGCTATGAAGATGAAGGGGCTGAAGAATCTCTTTCTATGAGGAGAGGGTGCGAGACATTGGGCTTTTTAGGCTGGAAAAGAGTGGGGATGTTATTGATACATATTACATAGAATTACATAGAATAAACCAGGTTGGAAGAGACCTTCAAGATCATCGCATCCAACAAATCATCCAACACCACCTAATCAACTAACCCATGTAACCAAGCACCCTGTCAAGTCTCCTCCTGAACACCCCCAGTGACGGCGACTCCACCACCTCCCCGGGCAGTCCATTCCAATGGGCAATCACTCTCTCTGTGTAAAACTTCCTCTTGACCTCCAGCCTGAACTTCCCCTGGTGCAGCCTGAGACTGTGTCCTCTTGTTCTGGTGCTGGCTGCCTGGGAGAAGAGACCAACCTCTGTCTGTTTACAACCCCCCTTCAGGTAGTTGTAGAGAGCAATAAGGTCACCCCTGAGTCTCCTCCTCTCCAGGCTAAGCATATCTAAAGGGTGGAGGTCATGAAGATGGGGCTGGGCTCTTTTCACCTTTTGGCCAGTGATAGGACAAGGGGCAGAGGGTACAAACTAGAACACAGGAGGTTTCACTTGAATTTGACAAGAAACTTCTTTACAGTTGAGGGTGACAGAGCACTGGAACAGGCTGCCCAGAGAGGTTGTGGAATCTTCTCTGGAGACTTTCAAAACCCATTTGGCTGTGTTCTTGTGCAACCTGATCTAGATGAATCTGCCTTAGCAAGGGGCTGGACTACATGATATCCAGAGGTCCCTTCCAACCCTTACCATTATGTGAGACTACTCAGAATAGTCTCATATGAAAGAACACAGGGAGAAATGGCTCACCGAAATTCAAAACATCGAGTGCTGTGATAGCTGCTGCTGGAGCAGTATTGCAAACCCTGGATCACCATGAGGTTATTCAGTGCATCTGCACTGAATTTCCTGGGTTACTGTAACATATTACAAGGATGTGCTTTGATGTGTCCCACACAAATGTCCTCAACACCACACCCTCTTCCTTTTTCCCCACTCTCCACCTACTCCTGGCCCTAGGACCCTGTGGCCCACAGCAATGTCATGCTGCATGCCTTCCTGCTCACATGAGCAGCCGTTGTCAGAGAAATGAATCCAAAAGAAACAGTCAATAAAAACAGAAACAGCTGTAACAATTTTACATGGCATGGTTCTGATTTCTGAGTATATCCTCCACACACATGCTTTGTTTTGCTCTTTTCTTCTACCTTTCCCAAGGATTTTGTATAAACACCAGGAAAGGGACAGTGCAGTGGAGAATTTCTGCTCACAGATTTTGTCACTTGGAAATTGTTGTTGCTTTGACAAAAACGAACTAGATGGCTAGAGAGAAGAACTATTAGTAGAAAGAATAGAAGGGGACTGCAAGTGCAGATTTTTATAGGAAGAAGTCTGACAATGTTTTAAAATCTACTGTAGCCACATCCTCAATTCTGCCCCACTTGTACCCATCAAGAGAAGGGCAGGTTGTGGCTGTTGGCACTTTGAGTGTGTTGTTTACTTTTTTTGCAGAGGAAGCATCTAAAAAGATTTTACTGAGAAACTGCACCATTTATAGCTACACAAGTAGCCTCAGAGTCATACTGCTTTGTTTTAAACAATGAACAATGGCACCTAAGCTGGAACCCAACCTCTGTTGCTGCTCTTAGATAGGCTCTTGAGAGTCATCACTCTCCAATGAATATGGAAAAAGCCCAGAGCACATGGGCTTTTAACACAGTGTCTTAGCTGAACTTAAGGGATAGAAAGAAATGGGGATGATCCATCTAGAGAATTTAATAAATCTGTTTAGCAAACATTAGACTCATTATGAAATAAATAAGTAGTAGGATTGGAGCTATAGATTAAATACATAGCAAATCTTGCCATTTAACTGATGCTTTTCAGGCTAGGAAGGCATCACCCCGTCATAGCAGACAAGGCGAATTCTGGATCAGTTGTCACAGGCAGGATAGACTATCGGTGGTGTGGATTTCAGTTCACAGCAGCAACCATATCAGAAAGTGCTCAGAATATGTGCTTTTCTCTCTGATTGCACTGCAAACATATCATAAAACTTTATAGCAGTCTAAAGCATTTATCTGATACCAGACCGCAAAGGGAACTCAGAGGATTTATACAGATCAACTCCTTTATTCTACTCAGGAATCCATTTTCCTAATGTAGGAATGTAAAATGAGATTAAAAGATAAATTTAAAACAGCTCTATTATGATTTCAGGGTTCTAAGTAAAAGTTTTAAAATGTGATTGAAACTGTGCAGCTTGTTGCTTAAAGGTTTTAGCTGATGAGGAGAAAAACAGTGAACAGGGAGTGTGATTGTATGTATCTATTTTTCCTACATGTTAACATAGTTAACAAGAGAAACAAAAGATCTAAATTCAGTTCCTCACCTCTGAACCTCATCAGGTCCCACAGATTTATGTATGTTGAGGTTCCCCAGGTAGTCCTGAACTTGATCTTCCCTTACAGTGGGAGGGACATTACCCTGCAGGTCTGCACCTACTGGTCCATCAGCTGAGGAGGGAGATTGAGCAAGATTGCCAGTAAAGACTGAGGAAATGAAGTTATTGAGTACTTCAGCTTTCTCCTTGTCTGTTGACACCAGCTCTCCATTCTCCTTCCTCAGAGGGGAAAGCTTCCTTTAACCTTTCTTTGGTGGTTGATATAACCATAGGTTCCTTTCTTGTTATTTTTTTCATGCCTTGCCAGGTTCAGCTCTGGTCATGCCTTAGCCTTCCTGACCTCACCTCTACACAACCAGGTGGTGTTCCTATACTCCTTCCAGGTTACTGGTCTGTCCTGGGTTAACATGGCCTGCTCTCACAAGCCTTTCCCTACCCCAACACAGACAGGAGGGAAAAGGACCTGGAAGGCAGCGATGTTAGTTCAGATAAGGATAATTTACTACTCTATTTTAGAGATATCAGATTACATTAAAGGAAACAGAAAATACCAGTGTATGCAGCAGCAGGGGAATGGGCAAAACGTGAACCACAAAACACAAAACTGGAAGAAAGGGATACACCACTGCCTGGAAGTTGGGGTGGGAGGGGGGAAAAACAACAAACCACAAAAAACCTGCAAGAGGAAACTTTACAAGCTGTAGAATATATTTCAAATTTCAAAAGCCCCAGGCAACCCCTTCCTGTGATGCAGAGAGCATGATGTTATCATGGCATAGAATATAAAATCCAGCTGGCACTGCGCCACTGTGGGGGGTGGGTAGCCCCATCCCCTGTCCCTTGTCTCTTCTAGTGGAGCCAGTCAGCTTCAACCAACACGCTGTCCCTTCTGCTGCCTGTGCAATGCCCTCTTGCTCTTTATTTTGACTAGCAGGTATCTATTCAGCTATACTGGTCTCTTCCATTCCTTAAATGATTTCTTACATACATTGAGAGGTCTTGCTCTCTAAATACACACTCTCAGTCCTGAAAGATCTGCCAGGTCTATTCTGCTACCCTGTCCCTGAGGATCTTTTCCCATGGGGTCCTACTGACTAACTTCTTAAGGAGCTGGAAATTTGCTTTCTTAAAATTAAGAGTCCTGACTCTACTCCTTGCCTGTCCCATATTCCTTAGGATTGCAAACTCCACCAGCACATGATCAGAGAAGAAAAGGCTCTGAGAAGACCTTATTGTGGTCTTCCTTCTGAAGGGGGCCTACAAGAAGGATGGTAAGGGACTTTTTAGTGTGTCAGGTAGTGATAGGACTAGGGGGAATGGAGCAAAACTACAATGTAGATTCAGATTGGATGTTAGGAAATAGTTCTTCATCATGAGGATGGTGAGACACTGCAATGGGTTGCCCTGGGAGGTGGTGGAAGCCCCATCCCTGCAAGTTTTTAAGGCCAGGCTTAATGGGGCTGTGACCAACCTGATCTAGTATGAGGTGTCCCTGCCTGTGGCAGGGGGGTTGGAGCTGGATGATCTTTGTGTTTCCTTCCAACCCTGACAACTCTGTGATTCTGTGATCACTGCAGCCCAGACTGCCTCCAGTCTTGATATCACTGATGAGTTTCACTTGCATTTGAGACAATCAGGTGCAGTAGTGTGTCCTGGGACAGCTTTTTTTGAATAGCCACTAAAATACTAATCAGCAAGAGTATCACACCTTCCAGACCCATATTATATTATCCTATAAATATCTGCACCTCAAGTACTGTGTCCAGTTCTGGGCCCCTCAGTTTAGGAAAGATGTTGACTTGCTGGAATGAGTCCAGAGAAGGGCAACGAAGTTGGTGAGGGGTTTGGAACACAAGCCCTATGAGGAGAGACTGAGGGAGCTGGGGTTGCTTAGCCTGGAGAGGAGGAGACTCAGGGGTGACCTTATTGCTCTCTACAACTACCTGAAGGGAGGTTGTAGACAGGCAGAGATTGGTCTCTTCTCCCAGGCAGCCAGTACCAGAACAAAAGGACACAGTCTCAGGCTGTGCCAGGGGAGGTTTAAGTTGGATGTTAGGAAGAAGTTCTCTATAGAGAGAGTGACTGCCCATTGGAATGGGCTGCCCGGGGAGGTGGTGGAGTCACCATCATTGGAAGTCTTCAGGAGGAGACTTGATGGGGTGCTTGATGCCATGGTTTAGTTGTTTAGGAGGGTTGGATTGGTTGATGGATTGGACACGATGATCTTGAAGGTCTCTTCCAACCTGGTTTATTCTATTCTAGTTTTAACATGGCTATACAACTATATTTTTCAGCCTTACCATCAAGGTATTCTTACAGAGTCCCTCCTTCAAACTGGCATTTTCAACCACTGTCAGAATAGACCTGAACCCAGATCTTCATGATAAAACTTCCTCTCCTAACCCCTGAAATTCAGAGGAGAATAAACGGAAATACCATCCCTTCCTCACTTAGGAAACATTTTCCTATTATTAATAATGCTTAGAAACAAAATGAAAAATTGAAATTTAGTAGAAATTTTAAAACATATACAAAAGGTTGGTTGATAGGCAAGAGCTTAATACAAGAAGAAATAGGTGAAAAGGAAGGATGCTAATATGCCCAAGGGCTGACTAGTTCATTTCTCAGTGAATTTAAAAATCTGTGGAACAGTAAACTGCACACAGTGAAATTTGAGTTTGCACAGCACTCCAGAAACATGCTCTAAACCTTTGTGGCCTGGACTTGTCACCAGAGCAACTTTTCTTCCAGGTCACGCTATACCTTTTTCAGTTAGAATCTAGAGTGCTTGAAAGAGGAAAAGACGAAGAACAAATCAGCTCTTTTGAATTCTTTCCATTAGGGTTAAATTAAGTTTTAGACAAATATGGGAAATCTCACTTTACCCAAACTTCATAGAATCAGTAAGGTTGGAACAGACTTCAAAGATCATCGAGTCCAACCTGTCACCCAACACCTCATGACTACTAAACCATGGCACCAAGTGCCACGTCCAATCTCCTTTTGAATACCTCCAGGCATGGTGACTCCACCACCTCACTGGGCAGCCCATTCCAATGGCGAACAACTCTCTCAGTGAAGAACTTTCTCCTCACCTCGAGCCTAAACTTCCCCTGGCACAGCTTGAGACTGTGTCCTCTTGTTCTGCTGCTGGTTGCCTGGGAGAAGAGACCAACCCCCTCCTGGCTACAACCTCCCTTCAGGTAGCTTCCAGCAGTATAATTGAGAACTGTGCCTTAGACAGAAAAAAAAACAACAACCCATGAATAGAGAAATAAATAAGAGGGTCAGAATCTCCCCATAGATAATTAACTAAGTGACACGTTTGAAAGAAAAGAGAATTTGTTTCAGTATTTCCAAAACCTGCATTTCACATTAAGTATTTTTTAAACCAGAAGTGTCCCTGTTGTGTTTTTTTCTTCCAAGGTTTTTTCAGTTGTGTCAAAGAAGCCAAATATAGTGCCTCTCAATAAATCAGAGATATATTTCAGGCTTTTGTAATTGCATTACATTACTTCATCTTTCCTTTAAAATAATACAAATGTGGGCTATTTTCTGTTCAAACCATTTGCATGTAACTAATGAGTTCAATATGTCTGCAGTTTGCTGCTCTATCTAAGTAATTTAACAATACAATGTTCAGGAAGCACAAACCACTGACATGTAAAACTGCCAGACCTTCTCAGGTACCTAGTGGTCAACCAGCTACCAGCTACAGATCCTCTGGTGTTTATAAGAAGAGTGAGGAATACTGCTGCCATTTCAGCCAAGTATTTCCTTACTCAATACATGCCCCGCTGAACAGGCTATATGAAAGCTTTGACCAGATGCTGAGCAGCATCATGCTGGCCTCTAGAAGCTGTGATTTGATCATACATCAGGTCATCTGCTCTGATGTAGTAAATTATTAGGTTGGACACAATGACCTTGAAGGTCTCTTCCAGTCTGGTCTATTCTATTCTGCTCTGTTCTGTTCTATTCTAGTCTAGTCTACTCTAGTCTACTCTATTCTAATTCAGCCCAATTAGGAATACATATGGCAGTCCATGGTTATTTCTTGCACAACAAGTTTGGCCTGTGGATGAGTGTTCAATGTATGCTCACTCTCTGAGCCGGGTTTTAGCTCTTCTGAAATTGAGTGGCTAAGAGAGAGCCATCCAGTTCAAGCCAGTTATCGAAAATATGTCTCTATCAGAGGGTGAAAGGAAGGCCGCAAGAGAAATCTCAACAGAAGTCAACCCACTACATGCGAGATGCCTGAGACAAGTTAGGATGCACTGTGAGCATTACAAAAGGTAAATAAAACTTCCTCAGATGATATATCAAATGCCAACAATGAAAAGATGAATATGCAGACAGAAAAATGAAGATGTTATAGTAAAATGGAAAAGAAAAGAAAGAGAAGAGAAGAGAAGAGAAGAGAAGAGAAGAGAAGAGAAGAGAAGAGAAGAGAAGAGAAGAGAAGAGAAGAGAAGAGAAGACAAGACAAGACAAGACAAGACAAGACAAGACAAGACAAGACAAGACAAGACAAGACCAGACCAGACCAGACCAGACCAGATTGGAAGAGACCTTCAAGATCATCATGTCCAACCTATCATCCAACACCATCTAATCAACTAAACCATGGCACCAAGCACCCTATCAAGTCTCCTCCTAAACACCTCCAATGATGGTGACTCCACCACCTCCCCAGGCAGCACATTCCAATGAGCAATCACTCTCTCTGTGTAGAATTTCTTCCTAAAATCCAGTCTGAACCTCCCCTGGCACAGCTTGAGACTGTGTCCTCTTGTTCTGGTGCTGGTTGCCTGGGACAAGAGACCAGCCCCTGCCTGTCTACAACCTCCCTTCAGGTAGTTGTAGAGAGCAATAAGATCTCCCCTGAGCCTCCTCTTCTCCAGGCTAAGCAACCCCAGCTCCCTCAGTTTCTCCTCATAGGGCTTGTGCTCCAAACCCCTCACCAACTCTGTTGCCCTTCTCTGGACACGTTCCAGCATGTCAAAAATAAATTTGTGCAAGCATGAATTTGTGCAAGAATTACTCTGGCTTACTGGGCTAACTGTAGCATTGAAGATTACAGCCTTTGGCACATCACTGGGGGTATTTAGGAGGGGACTTGATGAGGTGCTTGGTGCCATGCTTTAGTTGATTAGATGGTGTTGGATGATGGGTTGGACACGTTGACCTTGAAGGTCTCTTCCAACCTGATCTATTGTATTGTATTGTATTGTATTGTATTGTATTGTATTGTATTGTATTGTATTGTATTGTATTGTGTGAGCCAGCAGTGTGCCCAGGTGGCCAGGAGGGCCAATAGCATCCTGGCCTGCATTAGGAATAGTGTGGCCAGCAGGAGCAGGGAGGTCATAGTGCCCCTGTACTCTGCTCTGGTTAGGCCGCACCTTGAGTACTGTGTCCAGTTCTGGGCTCCTCAGTTTAAGAAGGACATTGAAACACTTGAGCGTGTCCAGAGAAGGGCAACAAGGCTGGTGAGAGGCCTTGAACACAAGCCCTATGAGGAGAGGCTGAGGGAGCTGGGATTGTTTAGCCTGGAGAAGAGGAGGCTCAGGGGTGACCTCATTGCCCTCTACAACTACCTGAAGGGTGGTTGTAGCCAGGAAAGGCTTAGCCTCTTCTCCCAGGCAACCAGCACCAGAACAAGGGGACACAGTCTCAAGCTGCGCCAGGGGAGGTTTAGACTCGAGGTGAGGAGGAAGTTCTTCACCGAGCGAGTCATTCGTCATTGGAACGGGTTGCCCAGGGAGGTGGTTGAATCATCGACCTTGGAGGCATTCAAGGGGAGATTGGACGTGGCACTTGGTGCCATGGTCTAGTCATGGGGTCTGTGTTGATAGGTTGGACTCGATGATCCCCGAGGTCCTTTCCAACCTAAGTGATACTGTGATACACTGTCTATTCTATTCTATTCTATTCTATTCTATTCTATTCTATTCTATTCTATTCTATTCTATTCTATTCTATTCTATTCTATTCTATTCTATTCTATTCACCACAGGTTTCAGAACCTCTTGTACTATGCTCATTTTGAAGCCTACAGTAGCACTCTGGCTCCACTACCATAGTAACCAGCTCCTGCTTATCACTTCCTAAGTCTGCAATTGCACAACTTCACTTTGTAGACATATGTTCAGGGATGCAGGGAAAAAGTTTTCAGTCACTACTATTTTTTTTTTTCACAACTTTATTAAGCTTTATGATCAAAACAGTTTTAACAAAACTGTTGTAGCTTCAGATGTTGACAGCTGAGAGGATTTTTGAGCACATGCAATTTCTTAGGCTCTTAATCAAAAAAGTAATATTCCACAGTAAAATACATATGGTTAGATAAAATCACATTCTGCAAATGTGTTCCTGAGGCCATCAGATGACAGAGGTTGGAAAAACAGCCTGATGGCTCATGCACATTTGGATAAAGATAGTCTTTTCACATAAGAATCTAATAAAATGTGAAAGGCAGCTCTGCACATATTCCTGCAAAAGTAACAGTGGCAGGAGGAAAGGGAGATGCTCATTCCTCTCAGAGAGGGCCCCCTAATCTTTAGACTGCTTTTAACCTTCAGTGAAACTTGAACAGATGAGATTACTGTTGCCACTCTACTGCAGATGGGAATCACCTCAGCCTTGGATGACTGTGCTTACATGTCTGGCAAGTAGTGGCAGTTTGGAAGGATAGATCCAAGTCCTTTAAAAGTGTTTTAAATGTCTCATTGAAACACCTTGAGGAACTTTAGGAAAGGCCCAGAGACTGCTGTGAGAAAGTCTCCTTTTCAGCTGCGTGAGACTTGGCAGGTCTGAGCTCAGCTGCACTCCTACAGCATTCTCTGCCAAAGATAATAAATACATAATATTCATTCTGCCTAAAAATGGTAGAGAAATCTACTATTCAACAATGAGATTCCCTTAAAAAAAAATAAGGAATGACTCACAGGGAAAGAAGTCTGTAACTACATTTCAAGTCATGCTCATTTTCTTCAGGATTATTGACTGATATTCTCCCTCTGACTCTGAGAATGTCCTCTCTCCCACATAGCCACTGAGAATTTCTAAAGTATTTCTACTAACTCTTTCAAGATTATCTATGGCTTTGCCCTGGCTTCTGACAGCATTCCCTCCATTATGCATCGCATTAGCTCAAACATGTTTACCTTAAGGGCAAGGTGTAAGGTTCATCTAGTCACTCAGACTTATTCCAGTGGAATGAAAGAAAGGCCTCGACTACAGGTTTGCTTATACAAAACAAACCAAACAAACAAACAAAGAAAGTAGGGTGTGAATTTACAAGCTACAGAGTGAATTTACACTATGCTGGCTGCTCCTTGCATGTGTACTTTTTACATGCACTTGAGGAAGCCACTTGATATAAAGGAACTCTTAATATGCACTCTCAATATCCATTTAATGCAGAGCTGCTAATGTAAGTAACATCATTCCACGTCTTAGTTTACTGCTTGTAGCTTGCCCATACAGACAAGCCTTTGCATTGTGAGATCCCCTATTTCCAGAAAGCTATGGGCAACATTTAAAACAGTCAACTTTCTTTAAAACCTCGACAGGAGTAAAGTTTACCCAAAAGAAAATATTGTTTCCTTTAATTAACAATTACATTTTTGTTGTTATATGTTACCTACGTTGCCACTGTTAGAAGCATCACTGTTAGAAGTGAAGTTAATTTCCCATCTAAACAAACTTTACTTAACCATCAACAGAATAGAATAGAATTAACCAGGGTGGAAAAGACCTTTGAGATCATCGAGTCTGACCTATCATCCAACACCATGTAATCAACTAAACCATGGCACCAAGCACCCCATCAAATCTCTTCCTAAACACCTCCAGGGATGGTGACTCCACCACCTCCCCGGGCAGCACATTCCAATGGCCAATCACTCTCTCTATGAAGGACTTCTTCCTAACATCTAGCCTAAACCTCCCCTGGTGCAGCTTGAGACTGTGTCCTCTTGTTCTGCAGATAGTTGCCTGGGAGAAGAGACCAACCCCCTCCCTGCTACAACATCCTTTCAGGTAGTTGTAGACAGCAATAAGGTCTCCCCTGAGCCTCCTCTTCTCCAGGCTAAACAACCCCAGCTCCCTCAGCCTCTCCTCACAGGGCTGTGCTCCAAACCCCTCACCAGCTTTGTTGCCTTTCTCTGGACATGTTCCAGCAAGTCAACATCTTTCCTAAACTGAGGGACCCAGAACTGGACACAGTACCCAAGGTGTGGCTCAACCAATGCTGAGTACGGGGGCACAATGACCTCCTTGCTTCTGCTGGCCACACTATTCCTGATCCAGGCCAGGATGCCATTGGCCTTCTTGGCCTTCTGGGCACACTGCTAGCTCATGTTCAGCCTAGTACTGACCAGTAGCCCCTGGTTCCTTTCTGCCTGGCTGCTCTCCAGCCACTCTGACCCCAACCTGTAGCACTGCAGGGGTTGTTGTGGCCAGTGTTTAGAACCTGGCCCTTAGATGTGTTAAATCTCAATTGTTCTGGATTGGCAGTACAAACATTTCTGGAATTTCTTCTCACTTGTATAGCAGTATTTCTCTACCTAAGGAAAGTGCACATTTCCAAGAATTAGCAAGCAAGATAACAGACAAGATCTCAAATTTACCTTCAGTACTCTGTGAGCTCAGAACAGTTAGTTTGTTGGCATATCTTAAAATGTGCAGGTGCCTGGGTAGCTCTGTGGTCAGATGCCCAACTGATGTAACTTAACAGTGTTGTATCTGCTTCAACAACCGTCTGCCACTTTAGATTAGGAAGTGCATGGCCTTATTTATTCCCAGAATACATAATAAGATAAGACATGTGTGTTTTTCATGGCAACATTTTCTTGCTAGAGCCCAAATAAGAAAGTCTGTTCATTAAAATAGACTGCATCAGACAGAAATCACCTCCCACTCCCAGTAAATTCATTCTAAATTCTTAGTAGGTCAACATCCACTTTAGGGTCTTCCAAGTGCATGTTGTCTCATCTGTGTTTGTCTTGGAAATTTTAAACTCCTCAGGGTATCCTCTGTGGTTATCTGTGTCTTGTTTAGCGCTGATCACATCACCAGAGATTAACAAATAATTGTTAGTATTTATTAGCAATAATAAATTTTATGCGGCAAGATGTTCTCACACTTGCTTTTTGCCTGCAAATCATGGCACAGGAGAAGATGGCTTAGAATGACCTGGAAAGTAAGCAGACTTTTCAGGCTATTTAAAGGTCAGGTCCCCAGAGAAAGGACACTTCAACACCCAATCAACACACTATGGGCAAGCAGTTCTCACTGAAGCTGTTCAGTTTAGAAGAGTGATACTCTCTCCTTTCCTTGGACTCTTCAGTATGCTGGGCTTTCTCCTTTCTACTATGCATGTAGCAAGCCAGCTGGACTAACTGAAGTGCAGTGAAGTAAAATAAACAGATCTGCAAAGTGCTGAGTCCAGTCATTTTCCCCAGAGATTGTGGACAGTTCTGAGGCTTTAGTGGGGATTGTAATTAACACCTGCCTGATCCATGTTTATGAACAAATTCAGGGAGGGAGAGAGAGAGAGATGTTCCAGCCTTGAACTATATGATTTTGATTTGGCTCAACGTTATGGGCTATTTTGGCAGTGGCCATGACTGAGTTCAAGCCTGAAATACCAAGTAGTTTGGGGCTTCTTGATAGCTCCTCCCACTGTGATCAAGCTTCTAGTATAACGCATGTGTTTTCATTTTGTACTGGATAAGACTCAATTGATACCTGAATTCTAATTCAATGGTTTATTCTTCTGTTGAATTATTTTTCATTTAGGTATATCTTACTTTTACCTCAGATTTGTAAAATCCCTTCTTCATTACTGATGATCACATTGCAGCCTTAGATTCTTGAGAAAGCATCTTCTTAATTCAGGCTTAATCCTAGTTTTAATTCCTTCTTTTTGTTTATAGACCTAAACCTCCAAGTTCTTTCAGAATTAAAGAGAAAAATCTGGCATTAACAACAACTTTAACAATAAAAAGTGAGAACATCATGGACTTAATCCTTCGCTGATTTGCATTATTTTCATATCAGAAAGGCTCTGTGGTGACATCCAAGAAGTCCTCATGTTTGTAGTTCCCTCTGATTTTGACTGACTTTAACTCAGCTACAAAAATGCAGTTTACATCAGGATCTACTTCTAGAGTAGCTTTAGGACATAATTTGGATTTTTGTTTCAAGGCTTTCCAAGATGTAGTTGGAGTTTAGACTTCAGAGCATCTGTATTTACCATCATTCCTATAACATTTTAAATAGTAGAATCTTGCTATGATTAACAGATTGATTTCCACCATCTTCAATAACTTGCAAAACATGCCTGTTCCATATATCTCATGCTTTTAAGCAGTTCCACTACTACAAAATTCAGTCTGAGCTTTGTTAATATTCCATGAAGTCCAGTCAAGTATTCCACAGTCAGACAACATCTGCATTGCCTGTTCAAGTACAGCACATAGAAATAGCAAAATGTGACCTAATTGTGGCCTTCCAGTATCTGAAGGGGGCCTACAGGAAGGCTGGGGAGGGACTTCTCAGGCTCTCAGGTAGTGATAGGACCAGGGGGAATGGAATGAAGCTGGAGGTGGGGAGATTCAGGCTGGATGTGAGGAGGAAATTCTTCCCCATGAGAGTGGTGAAGCCCTGGAATGGGTTGTCCAGGGAGGTGGTTGGGACCCCGTCCCTGGAGGTGTTTAAGCCCAGGCTGGATGAGGCTCTGGCCAGCCTGATCTAGTGTGGGGTGTCCCTGCTCATGGCAGGGGGGTTGGAACTGGATGATCCTTGTGGTCCCTTCCAACCCTGACTGATACTATACTATGAAATATGCAGCAAACACTGCTGTCTACTGCTGTGGCAGCAGCAACTCCTAAACCCCTGGCTTTAGACCTGTACTAAACAGGGCTCACAATTCTTTCTCTATATTACCAGGAAAAAAAAACAAAACTTCAAAAGAAGCAAGACACACCACTCAAGGAACACCTGAGCCTTTCTGCTTTATGTTGACAGTATGTCCCAAGTATGCTGCATAGGTTTTGGTAGCATCCTGTTTGTTCCACAATGTACTGTTTTATTTCCTTTCCTGAAGCAACTTTGGCGAGCTCTGTTTTGTGCCAGACATCCTAATCTAGTCATCTATTTTCCATAATTTTAATCCAGTTTTGTCTTATTACAAAAGACAAAGTATTTTCTAAGGAAAATAGGCTAAAGGACAGTAAAAGTACACACATTCTCTGCCCTTCTGCTCAGCAGTTTTGAATCCTGGTGCATATAGCACAGCTAAATGAGTCATGATACCAAATGAATCAAAATTGTTATCTTCCTACAGTAGATACAGAGTGTAAAGCACTATCTGTATATACAGCACTAATAAAACCTAAACCAATAAGAAAATAAAATATCCTAATAATTTGATCAAGTGACCATTTTGCTTATCATTTCTCCAAGTCACTAAGATTTCCAGGCATTTGGTCAAATGCCTAACAACATAACCAGACTGATGATAAGCAGACTGACTATTTTATAAACATCTCCTTGGGCAAGAAGTGAAACTACAGAGCAATGCATTGTTTCAAAAACTCAGACAAGATGCTTGTGGCATTTATATACCCATTACTCACAGCACAGGTCTGAGTAATAGTTAGGGAACAATTTTTCTTGAACCTAGTTAAAGGCTGCTGATCTACTTGTTGTTATTAGTGAGTGCTTCAGTCTGGGAAGATTAGTATTGTAAACGCAGCAAAAGTACTCTGTCGTAGCCACACAGTGTTAATCCACTGTTGCTGTCTCTTTTCTCTAGGTGGGTGTTTATCTCACCAGCAGTACTGAAGCAAACATATACTAGAAGACCAGCTCTTTAGGAGTCTAGCTGTGCACATTCTAAAGGAGAATTTGCCATGAACAAACTCTCATGAATCTCTCACACTTCCCAAGCCTTTAGAGGTCTCTTTAGGATTACTTTTGACACTGGACTATATCAGAGGAAGACATGGTCATCCTTCATTTGAAAAGTACAAAGTTAGGGATCCACAGCTGTGTGCATCTTTCCACCAAACCACCCACACAAACATCCATGAGAAGACTGAATTTGATATGTGCATTGCTAACTTAGGTAACAGTCTACAGTCCCACCAGGTACCTGGAACCATTCCCTGGGCCTGCAGTGTCTTCCTGATTCCCCACCATGCAGCTTCTCACTATTCAGTTCAGTTTTCTAGCCTTCACTGCCAACATATTTAACCCTGTAATTCAGTCAAATCACAGTTGGAGTCAAAGTTAAATAGTCTGCGCGCAGTTTTGTGTGTGTGTCCCCATGAATTTTGTCAGGCTTTAGTAACAAGCTATCAGCAAGAAGACCACATCCTTGGTGTTTTGCTTAACTGGGGGTGGGTGTTTTTTGTTATTGTTGTTGCTTTACTCCTTAGTTATTCCTAGGAAGTGAAAGATTTGCTGATCTCCAACAGGTTAATCCCCAACCTATACTGGTACTTGTGGTTGTTCACTTTTTATAAAGCTTAGGAAAAATGCTCAAATGCTTGCTTATGTGCAAATACTTCTGTAGCATGTTTTCAAGTATACAATTAAGAGAAAGATTTTTGCCAATGAGCCTACTACCCTTGCCACTGTTTAAGGTTTCATGGCAAAACCCCCACAGGACAGAATTTGGATTACCCTCCCTCTCCCCCTCTGGGAAAAAATAGGCAGAGGAGGTAAGGGGTAAACAAAAGGGCTTGAGCAGAACTGGAAGTTCAGAAAGTAATTTTAACAAAGGTATTAAGGAACAAATGGAAAGGCATTAAGAGAAAAGGGATGTATAGAGAGATTGAAACAAGGGATATATACAGAGATATGCAAAACCCGATCTAGGAGAGCAATATATTTCCCCACAACACATGGATGCAAACCCAACTATGCTCAGGTTTCCAGCAGCCAGCAGCAGCTTTCCACCAGGCAGGAAGGCAAAAGGGAAGAGAGTCCAAAGGAAATTCCTGTCCCCTTATAGAGGATAGGCAGGAAAGGGGAGGGAACAAAACTACCCGGTGACCCCACCTGGAGTCCGAGAGTCCACCTGCTCACTTGTTAACCCTTAAACCACAACAGCCCTCCTCTTGCAATTTTCCATAAACACAACCCAAACCACACATTGCACTCTAGTTCAACGCAGCTCCTTGTGCAACTGACTATTCCTTGGAAAGATGAGAAATGGGAAAGGATGCTTGTTCAAAAACATCCTCCTAAATGTATTAGGCTTTTGACCTATTCATGTGTTCCTGTTACAACATCCTAAAACAGTCGTTGCTTTGCTGGATTGCCTAGAACCTAGCAGTACAGCACACCCTCATCTCTGATGCTCTCTTCAGTAAGGTGACACTGCTAAATGACAATTATGTGATTCACAGATCAAAACTTAACCTCCTTGGAAGTGACTCACAATTCTCCTTTTCTTTCTTGGGCAGCGTGATTAAAGCCTATTATGAGAGCTACAGATTTTAGGAACACAATGATCACCTTCATGAGGAAATTTGGCTGTGGGGACTGAAATCTGCTTTCACCAATGTAGCTTGTTAGACCATTCAAAAGGTCTCTACTGTTTATGAAAATATCTTGAGGAACACTACACAAAGTTACCATTTTCTTAATCAGAGTTCACAGTCTGCCTTTAAGCCTACAGAAACTGGAACAAACAAACAAATCCCTAAAAACTCATGACAGACTATAGAGTGTGGCTTAAATTCTAGTCCATGAACTTATGTGTGTGGTTAATTCTACACATACCAGCTTTCTCCTTCAAGTTCCTTCACCTAAGTTAAATCAAAACAGCCATTGGTGGTCTTAAGTTTAAACACTTGACTATTTACAGGACCAAATATCAGTCTACTACTTCCCCATTACCTTTCCATCTTTTGCCTTCCTCAGTCAAAGGCTCTGTTTTCAACCTGTGTGGAATTTGGAGTGGACCTTCTCTGATAGTGGACCAGAGGGTTTATTTCTTTATGTGATGGTAGATACCTAAACAACAACAATAGTGGAAATGTCATCAAGTAACTGCACTTTAATTTTTAGTTGTTTTATTGTTGTTGTTGTTGGTGGTGGTGGTTGGTTGCTTAAATAAGCACTATTCAGAAAAATAGAGTCAATACTTGCTAGATATTAGAGGTCAAATTCCATGAACTGCCTCAACTTTTCTGGAAAGGAAATGGAAAGATGAATTTGTCCATCTTCTCCCTCCTACCCTCCCAATATTTTCTTTTTGTCCTTTTTTAAGTAAGGTTTGTTGTGTTTTTTTTTTTGGTTGGTTGGTTGGTTGGGGTTTTTTGTAGTGGTTACTTCATTGGTAGAAAAATGTAGGAAACACAGAGGTAGGAGTAGAGCTCCCTCCATTTCATATACTAGTAAGTAAAACCAACCAGTCAGGCAGGAAATAGCCAGCTGCATTTCACAGCCAGGGCTCCCACTCCCCAGCCTGAGTCATTGCAGAGCTCCCTTGAGTGGTGTACTTCTGCCTCACAGCTCAGCTGAGATACAAGTGCCTAGCCACTGGCAGATAGTGAGAGAAAGGAGCACTACCAGCCATTACATGCTACAGTCATGGAGCAGACCTGAATGTGCCCTCTCTGGGTACATCTTTGCCATTTAAAAATTAAAACACATGCCACAGTGAACAATGGCATTGTCTTCTCAACATTCATATGCAGTTCAAGATCTTTAAAACTACTGCCCTTCAGGGAATAGGAATAAATGAGGTTTACATTAGATTATGTTTGACTAGTTCAGTTGCCAAAAATTTGGAGACAACTGACTAGAAAAGCTCAAAGCTCAAGTATGTTATGGTACTGTACAGAGAAGGGAGGGTTTCTCAAGGTCTCTACTGCCTCTTTACATTTATCTCCCACTTTCCTTAAATACAGTGTGAGGTGAAGGAACTCTGCACCTTCCAGAAGACGCTCAATATGTGAAAAGATGACGTCCATAGACAATCAACTCATAAACCACATCTTTATGGCCTGAAGGAACTCTGTAAGCCAGGACAGACTTAAGAAACTTAGGGTAATATGCTGCCTGTGGCTAGATCCTCTAAATAAGAAAGCAGCTGCATTTGTGCAACCAGCTCTGAGACTTCATCTTCTGACATCTGGCAGTGAAATATGAATTCCAAGCTTGCCACAAATAAGATCCCAATCAGATGTAAGATTTAGTACTGACACTTGATTTGAATCTAATTCATTTGGGGGCTGGGGTTTATTATTTCTAAAAGGACACAAGTGAGTATCAGAGAGAAGCATTATATGATGAATAGAAATGTATATGTAGATGAGGACTGGAAGGAATTATTTCCTATGAGACCTTGTGGGAGAAGAAAAGCTATCCAGTGTATGTTTACAGATGGAAAAATGGGACATAAGAATGGTATCTTTTGGCTAATTGCAACATACATCTGGGAAACCAAAAAGAATTCAAAGATTTTTAAGTGTCCTAAAAAACAAAGCAATACATTTTCCAGGTTATATTTTCCTATAATCCTAAAATCAAGCAAAATAATGAACTCAGACACTACACTACTCCATGATGATCTGCACTGGGTTGAAAATGCCATATGGAACTTGAACATGATAGAGAATGCAAATTACAGAGGAGATAGGAAAAAAAAGAGAGAAGGGAAGCATTCTTTCACAGAAGTCTTCCCAGTAACTCCTGCACACTCACACTACCTTCACCTAGACTAAGAGCTGCTTTCAGCTGATCCAGCCACAGTTGTTTTTTCCTGTCTAAGCTGTCACTGATCTGACACTTTTTGTCCACTGTCAGATAGCACATGGAATGTGTCAGAGAATTATTATTTTTTTTAGAGTCAATTAAAACAAAGAAATCCACCCAAGAGGCATCCTGCCCCAGCTGCACTTGTGCTCCAATATATGCAGTGTTACAACTCTACTGGAGACAATAGCAGTACTGAGAATGGAGGGGCACCCTCTTTTCCCTTTAGTGCAAAATCATTTGTAGCGTGTAAAATACTCAGGACAGAAGCAAGAGGGCTTTGTGAGTATCAGCTGAAACCAGCCTCACAGAGCAAGGGCCAATATTTGCATTTCTATTGCTTAACATTGTTTGGGTTGGGAATTATAGCAGTTTTCTGATTAACTACCTGCAGGCATGCGTCAGTTTGACCTTTTGCATGCTGAATTGCATGCGCTTAATTAAATTTTCCTCTCTTTCTTACGGAAATAAACAAGGCCAGTTACATGACTCAGGCTGCCCTTTTCCTCCTGCCATTCCATATGCAAAGTCAATCCTAGCCAGTTAATCCTCTAATTTAAGAGCAGACTTCTGCATTTTTGTGAGTGATTAGAAGGATTTTGCTTCTTTTATGCAGTTGTGGGTCAGCAATTTGTATTCAGAAATAAGTGCAAGAAACATCATGTAAGTTTCCTAATAGCAGGTTCATATGAGCACTTCAGAGTTAAGTGAAATTGAACAAGAAATGTTCATTATCTCTTTATAAATCTGATGAAACAATACCACCAGCTACAATAGCTGCTTAGCATACTTCTCCGGTGAACAAGGGAGGGAATAAAGGACAGGGAGGAGAAAAGACCACGTTTAGCAGGTGATCAGTTGACTTTTTGCATAGGAAATAGATTGGAAACTCTTACATCAACTCCAGCTAGTCACAGTCTTCAAATATTAGGAAGGAATTGGAGAAATATTTAAGTTGCATCATTACTCTGACATTTTCATTGTGCTGACAACGGAAATGATGCAAATCAGGGATAACTTTCCTGAAATCAGATGAAGTTATTCTGAGTGCAACCTTGCAGACTTAGTATTATTTATTCCCCAAAAATTCGTAAGGAAATGTAATCATTTTACACAACACATTGCTGCATTTACACAGACGAAGATTAGAGGCTGTGAAAGAAAACAAAAGAACCATCCCTTTACCTAGGGGGAACTAGTATAGGAAAGAGTTGTGTCATTCTAAGACTATACTTTATACGTTATACTTATATACTTATATACTTATACTTTATACTTTCATACTTTAGCCCGTGATAAAATAAGAAAATATTCTTGTTGATGTTTTGATCAATTTATTCAATTTTTAAGATTTTATTGACGGATTTTTTTTCCTTTTTTGTTCTCTCCAAAGGGTCGAAATGGCCTGATTTCACTCTACCAGTTCCACACCAGTTCTCTCAGTGAGAAACAGAATAAGAACCAGTGTGACGTGACTAAGTATTTCTCCTTCAGCTACAACTCACAGTTTGAAAATTTCAGCTCTGTTTACCTGATATAAACAAAGGCAGATGGCAAACTGTGTGTTTACCATGACGGCATTAGGATTTATAGAACGTAACTATTTGCTTATGTCAGTCACTGTTAAATTTTACTGGCTCTTTTTATTAGTGTGTGTCTGAGGGGTTAAAAGGCTTCTGAACTGATCTAAAGAAATTATTTAGCATGCAAGAGGATGTTTTTAACTGAAAGAGTGGTTTCCATTTTTATATGTGGACCCTCTGCCATTTTTTGTGGAACATAATGTTATAGAGAGAGAGAGTGATTGCCCATTGGAATGGGCTGCCGGGGGAGGTGGTGGGGTCACCATTGTTGGAGGTGTTTAGGAGGAGACTTGATGGGGTGATTGGTTGCATGGTTTAGCTGATTAGATGGTGTTAGATGATGGGTTGGATGTGATGATCTTGAAAGTCTCTTCCGGTCTGGTCTGGTCTGGTCTGGTCTATTCTATTCTGTTCTATTCTATTCTATTCTATTCTATTCTATTCTATTCTATTCTATTCTATTCTATTCTATTCTACTCTACTCCACTCTACTCTATTCTGTTCTGTTCTGTTCTATTCTATTCTATTCTATTCTATTCTATTCTATATACAATTAGTTCCTTGTTGAGCCGAGCTGTATAAGCACAAATCTTCTTGATCCCTTATGTAGCACCTCTACAGAGAGACTGTTTTTCTCTGTATAGTTTTGCAAAGACATTCCAAATCTTCCTGTTGTAAGCAAAATAAACTATTTTTCTTGATTTGGCAAATCTGAGAACAAAGCCAAATGAAAATCTCTTCTTCTTACTATGTATTGCAAAAGGCTCAGCTGTCTCAGATATGAGTTACACTTGTTCATCCTAGAAGACGGTTTGACCAAGAGCTTCCTGCTTTGTTAGTGTGGCCAAGCTAGGCATTGTAGATACTGTGAAGTCAGAGAAATTATTCTTCTCTTTGTTTAACAAAAATTATTCTCAAAAGAAAGATATGTTGATTTGTGCTTAGTTGTGCCACTACAGTACATGTTCATAAACATTCCTTTTTATTAACCAGTGTACATATAGTAGCTATGATTCATTTACAGTATGTAAATGTACATGTAATTTGCATCAGCCCATAGAAACTGTAATGCACAAAGAGCAACAAAACCAAGGTAATTTGCATCAGCCCATAGAAACTGTGATGCACAAAGAGCAACAAAACTAAATCCCAAACACTGCATTATATCAAAAAAACCTAGCAGAGCAAATTTCTAGGAGATACCAGAACTGGAAATAAAAGAAAAGTCACATTTCTCAAGGTCATATCCCATGAGCTCAAGTTCAAAGATTCCACAAAACAGCCCCTTCTGGGTTATATAAGCATTAGGTAAAGGGACCAGAAGGGAAAGGAACTAGCTGAGCCTCAATGAAAATCATTTCAAAGGCAAATAACTCAGACAAACTGATGGTAATCAGCAAAGCTGTGAGAAAGAGATAAGATTCACTTGGGAAATTCTCCTAGAAACTGATCATAATTTGTTTAGTGCATAGTTCAGTATTCTTGGTACACTTTCCCATCATTCTCCTTCTCTGTTAGGTTAAGGGATAATGAAATTGTGTCTTCTAACTTCTCATTCACAGTGTTGTAGGATCTTTGCTAGGTCCATATACCAGAATCATGCTGTGCAAAGCTCTGGGTTGTTTTTTTTCATGTCTCTCTGTAGATATGCATATCTGTGCACAAAGTAAAACCATACACAGATTTACAATCCATATTAGTCCACTTTGTACGTACATATAGTGCATTAAACTTGAATTGTGTTGTCAAATGCTCTGCAGTATGATAATTTCGGTTTGTAACCACTGAAGGAATAACTGCTTCTATAAAGCAAGCTAACAGAAACTATAGAGGTAATTAAATGAATGGTAATATAGCAATATTATCCTTTACATTCTGGCTGCATTACTCCTGTAATCTGTTAAAGCTCTGTGGTACATATTTTTATGTCTGTAGGGTATACATACATGCATATATACACAGCATGCACCAGGACAGGTTAGGGGTTGACCTGACAGAAACTAGCAACACAGAGAAGGACCTTGGAGTCCTGGTTGATAATAAGCTATCCATGGGACAGCAATGTGCCCTGGTGGACAAGGTGGCCAATACTATAGTCAGGTGCATTAAGAAGAGCATGTCCAGCAGAGCAAGGGAGGTTGTCCTCACCCTCTGTCCCACCCAGTTAGACCACATCAGGGATACTGTGCACAGTTCCAGGCTTCCCAGCTCAAGAGGAACAGGGAATTCCTTGAGGGAATTCAATAGAGAGCTAAAGGATGGTTGAGGGACTGGAGCACCCGTCTTACAAGGAGAGACTGAGAGACTTGGGGCTGCTTAATTTGGAGAAGGCTGAGAGGGGACCTTATAAATGTGTACAAATATCTGAAGAGTTAGGAGGTTGAAGCCAGTTGCTTTTCAATGATTCCCAGTGATAGGATGAGGGACAAAGGACTTAAACTCAATCGCCGGAAATTTCATCTCAACATCTATTATTTATTGTGAGGATGATGGAACACTGGAAGAGTCTGCCCAGAGAGGTTTTGGAGTCTCTTGCTCTGGAGATCTTCAAAAATTGCCTGGACACATTCCTGTATGACCTTCCCTAAACTGTTCATGCTTTGCAGGGGGTTTGGACTGAATGATCTCTGGAGATCCCTTCCAACCCTTATCATTTTGTGGTTCTGTATATCTAAAGCATTTCTAGATCTCAGAGAATATCATCTGGGACCTGGGACACACGGTTGCTCCAGTAAACTCCTAGGAGTAGCCTTTGAGGAAGTAACAGATGCACACAGATCTTAATAGTGAGGCAAAATGAACACGTTTACATTCCAGACCTCTCCTCCCACTGCTCTTCACATGTGCTTACAGTTCTGATCTGAACTTCCAGTGCTAGCAACGGTGGGATTTGTACTGCATGCCACAATGTGACTGTTTCCCAACGAAGCTATTGCCTGGTGCATCTCTTTTTTTCCTATTTTTTCTTAATTCTTACAGGTCTGTTTCACTTAGGCTTTGCTCATTAGCCACAGGTGGGGCAAATATTCTTTCACACCAGTTTCACAGACCTCAGGTTGAAAGTAAAAAGACCTTTAGCCTCTTGAGTGATATCTTGATTACTTGATAGCTCTAACAGGTGAGAGATTTGTTTCCACAGTTGGCTCCTAATAGAAGGAAAATGAAACTCAATAAGCAGAGGATGATATTTTGGGCCTGTGAAACTGAATGACAAACTGCTCATTGAGTCCAAACAGCCAGAAAATTTAATGTAGACGAGAAGGTGTAAGTTACTTAGAACTGATAAGGGAATGACTATCCCTCTATGGCACCAAGATTTTTGTATGAAAATATTATACCAAAAGGGTACACAGAATCATAGAACCATTGAATGCACTAGATTGGAAGGGACCTCTAGAGGTCATCTAGTCCAACCACTGTGCATTAAGCAGGGACATTCCCAACTAGATCAGGTTGTACATAGAATCATAGAACCATAGAATGGTCTGGGTTGCAAGGGACCTCCAAAGGTCATGTAGTCCAACACCCCCTACAGTAAGCAGAGCCATCCTCAACTAGATCAGGCTGCCCAGAGCCCTGTTGAGCCTCATTTTGAATATCTCCAGGGATGGGGCCCCAACCACCTCCCTGGGCAACTTGTTCCAGTGTTCTACCACCCCCACAGTAAAAAACCTGTTCCTAACACGCAATCTAAATCTGCTCCTCTCTAGTTTGAAGCCATTGTCCCTTGTCCTGTCACTGTAGGCCTCCACCCTTCTTGTAGCTCCCCTTCAGGTACTGCTGAGAAGGGTAACTTTGCTCTTAAGCAAACAAGGTGAGCAGAACTGGATCAAGAAATTAGCAACAAAGGTAAAAATAACTTCTGCTGTCACCATGACAAGGAACCAGCCACTCTTAAGAGGGGAAGGAAGGCTCACAGGACTATCCAACTGTAGTCAGGTCTCCAAGATTAATATCTACTTTTCAGCTGTGCCTAAAGACAGCCTGAGATGCAAGTAAAGAACTGTAAGAGGATATACCAGGATCTCTTTTTACCCTTCTAATATCTTACTTCTAATGATCTTTTACCTCTCCCTTTCCTCAGCTTCTCCACCAGAAAAATGGAGATAATTATGTCCACTTCCTAGAAATATGAAGAGTGTGACCCCAAAGGAAGACATATTTTGTGTGCTGAGCACTACATCAGTATACAGTGGGAGTAATCCTCAGATTAAATATTTTTCCATTCTAATTAGCAGTATAAAGGGTGACAGAGAAGAGCAATATGATGTTTCTCTGCAGAAGGATAAATGTAGCAGAAATTTCTAAAATAAACTGCATAGGAACATAAAGCAAATTGTGAAAGAGCCAGGAACTGAACCTATATCTGCAGGAAATCAGTTCAGTTCTTTCACCATGGAGTTGTGTTACTATGGAGAAATAACTTTTATCTTTATCTCAGATATTTGGCATAAAACTTAACAAGCAGTAAAACTCCCATTTGTTCTGAAAAAGGACAGAGGACATAATACTTTCCTTAAAGAGATGTAAGATGCCAAGTGAGGAGTAAAAACTCAGAATTAGCATCTGAATCAATACTGGCACTGTGCTAAAAAATATATATATAAATATATGAATCTCAAGCAATTCAAAGCTTTGGGCTTTTTTCCATAGGCACATTTTTGTTTCTTCCATACAGATCTTGGCAACTAGGAAATGAATTAGTAAGTTCCAAACCAATGAAATTCCAACTGTTTAGAGCAAAGTATATGGGGTTAGTAAGCCAAAGGACAGGATAACACCATCAAGGACAAGCTTTTTACAAGAAGGTTGGAAGTCATAGGGCAAATCTAGAAACAGACTGGGTCTTTAAGCCTTCTCACTGGACTACAGGAGTGAGCGCTACCTGATTTATTGTTTCTGTTGGGAAACTTAAAAATCTTCACTCTCAATCAAGCTGTAATGACTGCTCCAGGTCCTGTCATAGAGAAATGTCAGGCTCTGATAAGAAAGCTCTAATGTGGGGAAGACGTGGGGCCTCTTGTGATGGGTTAACACCCATCACACCTCCCCAAAAGGAAAATGAAGATGTGGTCACAAGGGATGCAAAGAAGGCTGAGGTGCTCAATAATTACTTCACCTTAGTATTCACCAGCAAGGGCTCTGGCTGCACTGCACAACCTCCAGAAAACAATGGTACCTAGTGGGCAAAGAAAAATCCACCCACTATAAACAAAGATCAGTTTCAAGACCGTCTAAGTCCATGGAGCCCAGTGAGACCCACCCATGGGTCCTGAGGGAACTGACAGATCAAGTTACCAAGCCAGTGCCCATCATATTTAAAAGGTCATGTCAATCTGGTGAAGTACCTCATGACTGGAAAAAGAGGAAACATAACCCTGATCTTCAAAAACAGAAAAAAAAGGACACCCCAAAAACTATAGGCCAGTCAGTCTCACCTCTGTGCCCAGCAAGATCATGGAGCAGATCCTTCTGAAAGCTTTGCAAGGGCATATGGGAAATGAAGATATGATTGGTGGTGACCCTGGGGATAAATCATTCCTGATGCACTTGCTGGCTTTCTATGGTGGAGTTACAACATCAGTGGATAAGGGAAGAGCAACTGATAAGGGAAGAGCAACTGATGACATCTATCTGGCCTTGTATAAAACATTTGACACTGTCCCACATGACATCCTGTGCTCACCAAAGTGGAAAAGTACAGACCTGAGGGATGGACCACTTGCTGGATAAGAAATTGGCTGGATGGCCACACTCAGAGAGAACTGGACACAGTATTCCAGATGCAGCCTCACCAGGGCAGAATAGAGGGGGAGAAGAATCTCTGTCGACCTATTAACCACACCCTTTATAATACACCCCAGAATAGCATTGGCCCTCTTGGCCACAAGAGCACATTGCTGGCTCATGGTCATCCTTCTATCCACCAGGATCACCAGGTCCTTCTCCATTGTGCTGCTCTCCAACTGGTTAATCCCCAACCTATACTGGTACTTGTTGTTGTTCACTTTTTATAAAGCTTAGGGAAAAAGCTCAAATACTTGTTTATGTGCAAATACTTCTCTTGCATGTTTTTGAGTATACAATTAAGCCTTAACAACCTGAATTTAACTTTGATTTTGACAGTCAAATACACAGTTCTAGAATAGCATTATTTCTGGTTAAACAATTTCATTACCAGCAAGGAAACAAAGATGGTCTCACCTGACTCCCAAAGCTAGCCAGCGCAATGGAAATTACAAATATTTTTCATGGAAATGGTGGCAAATTAACTCAGAACAAGAATATTCACTGAGGTAATTGACAACTAATTTCAAAATAATGAATGCATTTAAGAGTAACACAGTTTTTAATTGCAGAGTTAAGAAGGAGGAAATAAGCAATGCAATGAATAAATTCTTCATCCTGAATGATTCATCCAGATCTAATAACTATCCATCTCTATAAACATTGTCATAAGGCATAAACAGCTGCTATTGAACACCAGAAAGAAAGGAGGCACAGAAAACCAAAGTACTACTACAGCAGTTTCAGTATAGAAGGACAGACTTCACAACTCCCTGGAAACTCTCCCTAGCTACAGATGCCCCTGCAAGAACAGAGTTTAAACTGTGTTTTCACAGTCACAGAATCAGCCAGGTTGGAAGAGACCTCCAGGATCATCAAGTCCAACTGATCACCTATCCCTAACTAATCAGCTAGGTCATGGCACTAAGTGCCTCATCCAGTCTATTCTTAAACACCTACAGGGATGTTGACCCCACCACCTCCCTGGGCAGCCCATTCCAATGGCCAATCACTCTTTCTGTGGGAACTTCTTTCTAAGATCAACCTTAAACTTCCCCCGTACACATCTTGAGACTGTGTCCCCTTGTTCTGGTGCTGGTTGCCTGAGAGAAGAGACCAATCCCCACCTGCCTACAATCTCCCTTCAGGTAGTTGTAGATGGCAATAAGGTCTTCCTTGAGCACCCTATCCTCCAGGCTAAACAACCCCAGCTCCCTCAGCCACTCCTCACTGTGCTTATGCTCCAGACCCCTCACCAGCTTTGTTGCCCTTCACTTGACACCAGTGTGTCATGGCTGAGACCCACACAGCTCAATTATCTTCTGACCCTACAGGCACCATGAGGCATTTATTCTCCTCAAATTTTGTGCCCACCCCTCATCCCTCCCCAGCCCCTACCTTCTTTTTGGGAACCCAGAACTAGAGATATGGGAGGAAGTCTGACCTGAATTGCTGTACAAGCAAAATCTACAGGCTAAGCACCACCAGCTATATATGGACTGGGGAAAAAGATGCTGGGCTTGTCTCAAAAGAGCCCCCAACCATCATGTCTGAGAGCTCCTCTCGGGAGCCCTCAGCCTAAACATTTTGTGGAGCCAGAGGCCAGAGGCCACCAACTGTCAAAACACAGCACAAGTCACGTCGTGAGCCAGTGAGGAAACTAAGCAGACAGCGAAGGTGGAGTTCAGGGGCTGCACTTAATGTGCGCTGCAAACAGCAATGCTGCCCTTAAAAAGTAACAGGCTTTTTCACCTAACTCACTCTGATTTTTACAAGTTGAGCTCAAAGTGCAGGAGGGGTGAGTTTGAAACGATCAAAGCACATGTGGAATTAGACTATTCTAAACATTTTCTTTTAATTTTTTTTTTCTTTCTTTTAAATGAAGGGAAACAATCTCCCAAACTTTTAACTGCCAAAATTAACCAGCAGCAAACTCCAAAGCACCAGGTGGTTTCACAAGCCCAAAGGTTCATAAATCTTTTCTTTTAAGTTTCCAGTTTAAAAAAAAAAAACCAAAAAAGAGCTTGTTTTCTTTGTGGCTATTTTTCAATTTTTCTCTGTCCCCCCCCCCTTTCTTTCCTGCCTTTGGGCGGATGACCTGCCAACCTCTGACAGCCTTTTAAGCTTGCAGCGCTGGCTCCTGCTGACGCTGCCGGAGACAGGCTGCCCTATCGCGGGGCAGCGGGCTGTGGGCATGACTTCATCTGCTGGGAGGAATTGCTGGGAAAGGGGCTGCACAGGGGAGCTATGCTTTCTATTTTTAAACATTGCCTGTCACATAGCTCAAAAGAGTGAGAAGAGTTCAACTGTTCAGTGAATCTGTTCTCCTCAGGGTTTGGGCTTTTAAAATAGTAATAGTAATTACAATCAATACAGAATAGCCGTCAGTTTCTTCAGTCTACAACCCATGGCTCACATGTGGGGCAATTCATTTGTCCTGTGGGGTAATCAGCCTGGACATGTTCTTGTGCAACCTGATCTAGGTGTACCTGCATTAAGCTGAGGGGTTGGACTAGGTGATCTCCAGAGGTCCTTTTGAACCCCTACCATTCTGTGTAACCTGGGAGACTGGCAGGCATAGGCAGGAGCATTTGCATTGGATGAATCGCTGGTGGCATTTGTTTGATGTGGTCCAATGAATCCTCAGGAAAGATGGCAGCTGGGAATAAACTTCTGCTGTAACCGGAGCAAATCACCTGCCCGACACATTTGCTTCTGTTGTATGCAGATTGCCACTGAGAAAGGCAGGTTTCAGTGGTAGTGTGAGCTCTTCTGCAGCCAGAATCTGCTGGTAGCTGTTCTGTTTGCAGGAGCGCACTGGGGTTTACCTGTGTATGGATAGAGTGGAGCATAAGCACATTACACTTGCAGGAAGTACCAAGCCTCCTGTAGCTTCTGTGATGTGAGAAGAGCAGCCTTATCACACACAATCCTCTTCCAACATTACAAAAAGTCAGCCAGGAAGACTGGATACCACTGATTTAGATGCTATATTGTAATCAAGACAAATCTATACACATGGTCCTCTAATCTTCTGAAACCATCAGAAAATAAAGCAGCAAGGATGGAAGAACTGCTGACTTCTGTCATATTTGTTTCCTAATTACACCTCTAAAAACAGCTCACTTTCCCACATGCCTCAAATCATACAATCACAAAATTATTCAGGCTGGAAGGACTTAGATATGACCCAGCCAAATCCCTGACAAAAGTCTGCTCCCTCTGCTCCATATGTTGTCCTACATAAAGGCAGCATGGAGGGAGGGTTGCCAAAACAGCTGTGGAGCCACTGACTCACTTGCTTTACCTCAGCCAGATAGAGGGGACACTTCAGCCCATTACCGCCTCTTCCCTTTAGAAATAGCACCCAACACAGAGATGCACACATGACTTGGTAGAGATGAATAACTGAAACTCCTCAACTATGTTGCACACCTGGCTAAGGGTAGATTATTAAATCCCCAGCCACTTGGTTGTTGTCCAGTCAGATTCAGTACTGAAACTGTAGACATCTCCATAAATATGACTTAGTTAATAATAATATTCCTGTGAAACCCTCAGATAAATATCACTCACTTATACTGATGTAGCTAATGAGGCAAAAATGCTGTGGAATGTGACCAAGGCCACACAAGAGGCTTAGATGAGTATCAGAGCAGGCATTACACAGCTTGGGCTTGGCCTAGGTGCCATAACCCCTTCTGTCATTCACATTACTCAGCTGCCCACCTTCTGTGGCCTGAACCACGCTATCTGATGAGTTATGCCACTGGCTCCGATACATGAAGATGGGTGAAGCAGTGGTGTATATACTAGCAAGAGTCACCTAAGCATTTGATGCCAATCCTTTAGCTAGGCAATACTCTTTCCTCTGGAATAAGTGTTCCTTATTTTTTGTTGGAGCTTTTTTTTTTTCACCCACTTTCATCCTGTGTCTTTATCCACATCACAAACACAAACATGTATGTGCTTTGCCAGAAAATCAAATAAAATGATCACTTTGGTTTTCAAAGGGAAATAAGAAGAGCTTTCATGTTTCTCATGTTTTATGCTGTTGTAACTGCATTTGATACAGTCCCATGAGCAGACTCTCCAATAATAATGATTAAATCTCCTTTTCTTTTATTTTGTAGGCTATTTAGGAGCTATTTGGAGCTGCAACCACAGTTATCCAGACAGCTTCCACCACATACATGTGTGGTATTTATTTACTCAACCTCCTGATTCATTAAATGCATTTCCAGCTCCTGTGAGATTTGTTATTATTCCTCTGTGGCATCTTCCTATTGATTATAATTTTGAAATTCTCTGCTGAAGACCAATGAGTATCCACTAAATTAGGTGGCAGTTGATGGGTTGAAAACTGAAGCACTACAACTATTTGATGTCTACAACCATCAAAGTAACAAAGATACTGCATCCCTCCTCACTTGTTCTCTAGAGCTAGCTCTGATTCTGTGTTGAACAAGCCTAAAAGTAGATAGACAGGAACAGCAAACACAGTATTTAAAATTTACAGTGTAGTGGTCAGCATGTTAAAGAAGCTGTTCTTTTCTGCCATAATTCCTACAAAATGTGCATCTAGTACCCCCTTAACTGAGAAATGTAAAATACTGCTTTCTTGATCCTGTATCTCTAAGAATTACAGACCTTGTTGAGAAGCAGCTCTTGGGCTAAACAAAAGAGCTGCTTTTAGGCACATAAACAGAAGGCTCTCATGAATGACTTGATACCACACACTCCTCAGTAATAGAATTTATGCTCCAGCTTTCAATATTACTCACACACAGTTAAAAGCAACCGTCAGATATATTTTTTTCCTGTCTTTGACTGGTGAGATTCTACAGTGACTGTCATATATGGATTTGGCAGTAGAGGTCCATGACTGTGCTAGTACCCTTAAACACCTCTAACTCAGATTGTCCTTAGGCCACTTCCCAACATAGAGAGTCCTCTGGACAGAACACCACACCAGAACTTGTAGTAACATTTCTTTTAAGTACATGAAAATACCAGGCCTTACCTTTTCACCCTTAAATAGACTCATCTGTGATATATGTATGGAGAACCTCTTCTCATTCCACCATGTATTTTGATAAAACATGTGAGAAGGATCTCAGGTCTGATAGGATGCAGGCTGGGTCTTGGTGAGTCTAGGCTTGGATAGAGGACTCACTGTTTCCAGAGTCATCCAGCAACCCAGGGCTGACAGCCTGAGGGAATGTTGCATGTTTCTTCTTTCCTTTATCACTTTACCAAATTCTATCAGGTTTTACTACTATTTCAAGGGCTTTGAAAGTTGTCCCTTTCCTGTGGAAATGCCTCAGAAGTAGAGCTGTATGAAGCCACATCCCACAGATTCCACTAATTCAGAATCATATCAAGACATGTCTAGGATAGATCATAGCATTTTTCTAACATGCCACAGGTCATGTATCCTAAGTGTATCATAACCTAATCAGAAACCTAGTCCAAGTTCACTTGAAAATAGGCTATGATTAGCTGCTCTTCCATTAACAGAAAATACAGTGTGAAAGAAATGAGAGTCTGGGCGATGGGGATAAGAGCAGCTAAATGACTCATTTCATTGTTTGCATAGAACCTTACGCTGTCAAAAGCATTACAAATCAGCATGGAGAGGCCTACTAATTTTTGCTGTACCTTTAACTGAGCCTGACAACTATTATGTAGAGTAAGCCTCTGAACTGAATTTGCAAGCACACATCTTGTATCCGATGTTTCTAGGTATACAAAATGGCTAGGTGTGTCTGTGCATCAAATTTCTGGACTGACCTAGACCATGTGTCCAGAAGGAAATGAAGTATGTGTGTGAGGTGCATGCAAGTACGTGCTTTATTACATCTAGATACATGAAGACAGGTGGCAGATTAATAGATTTGTGGAGAGCAAACAACCATTGTCTTGTAACAGAAAGCAGTATGCCTCTTACAGGGTGTCACAGTGGGAGAGTTATGGAAGGTATGTAGACTTGAGAAAGCAAAACCAGAGCCAGTACAAATGAAACAGGGTTGTATGATCTGTGGATTATTTTGCAGGATTTAAAACAGAGATGTAGAATGGAGCATATCTTTCATGTGCAGAGCTTATGCACATGACCTATGCCTTTGAATAAAGTCTTATGTCATTAAGATTACAGAAACAGCCCAATTTCTAAAGATATCTATAATGCACTATTGATGTTATCACAAAATTTTTGAGCTAATTCCACAATATCTTAGGTTTCTCACAATCTAGAAATATTAGGGCCATCTCCCTGCAGAAAATACAACAAACAGAAGTGCTAGCAGTATATTTTTCTGAAGGGATTTATACTAACTACCAACTTTTTTTAAGTCATATGTGTGTAATGCAGTCCTGGACAATGTGAGAGCAGTTGTGTCTACTTTTATTCAGAGGCTAGTGAGCCATTCTGACCTGATGTTCTTAGGAAAAGGGCCTTCAGACTGATCATATGCCTACAAAATCTTCAGTGGAGAGCACTGAACAGTGTCATGGGCTTGTCAGATAAGCTAGCTGCATCTCCTGCTGATTGATTCTTTAACTCTTCTTTTTAAAAGGCCCTGCAGATTTCGCTTCAGGAGGCAAAAGGCAATTTGAAATTCTTTCCAGATATCGAGGATTTTTGTTGCCTTTTTTTCCCTCCCTCCCTCCCAGATTCAAGTTGTGAATAAAAGAAAATAACGACAGAAATAAGACAGAGATAATTTATTTTTTTTAAGACTTTAAAAGATATGAGGGATCTAAATTAAAAACCTTTGTGAAGCAAAAGGTAGCTGGAGGGAATGTGCAAGAAAAGTCAGTTACTGCTGGCATGTTTACAAGCTTTGATGGTTCTTTACATCTAGCTCAGTGAGAACAGTTAACAGCAACTCTACCTCACTTTAAGGTTTTATGGGATTAATGAAGTCTTTATTAAACTAAATACCTGCAGTTTCTATTATTGCCAACATAGCTACAAAACCTTCTCACTTGTCCATACAAGGGAGGGAGTAAAATTAGAGCACAGCAAAAATGACTGCCCATTTTTCACCTTTCCATTCCTGTCATCATCACTATTTCTAACAAGGAAATGGATTTATGTCTACTGACACTGCCAAAAATCACAGAATCACAGAAAGGGATTGAAAGGGACTTCTAGAGATCGAGCCCAACCACCTCATCAAAGCAGGATTGCTTAGGGCAGGCCACACAGTAGAGCTGTTTGCTTCAGTTGTTAAACAGCCATAGAATTATGGCACATATTCAACACTGCAGGAAAGAAGACTTTGTGGAAAATAAACTGACTACTGCAGGAAGAATTTTGGAGCTTATGTTATCAGATCTACCTTAAGATGATTTCTCTCCAGAACGATTTTGGAGAGAAAAAACTTTCTACTACCTGGTCATCCTTTTTCAATCGTTTGGAATCCTCATCTCGCAGTCACCTGCAAAGTGTGGACCCAGGAACACGATTCATGTGTATCATAGTATCATAGTATCAATCAAGGGTGGAAGGGACCACAAGGATCATGTAGTTCCAACCCCCCTGCCATGGGCAGGGACACCTCACACTAGATCAGGCTGGCCAGAGCCTCATCCAGCCTGCTCTTATACACCTCCAGGGACGGCACCCCAACCACCTCCCTGGACAACCCATTCCAGGGCTTCACCACTCTCATGGTGAACTTCCTCCTCACATCCAGCCTGAATCTCTCCACATCCAGCTTTATTCCATTCCCCCTAGTCCTATCACTACCTGAGATCCTGAGAAGTCCTTCCCCAGCCTTCTTGTAGGCCCCCTTCAGATACTGGAAGGCCACAATTAGGTCACCTCGGAGCCTTCTCTTCTCCAGACTGAACAGCCCCAACTCCTTCAGTCTGTCCTCGTAGGAGAGGTGCTCCAGCCCTCTGATCATCCTCGTGGCCCTTCTCTGGACACCTTCCAGCACATCCATATCCCTCTTGTAATAGGGGCTCCAGAACTGGACGCAGTACTCCAGGTGGGGTGAATTCAAGAGTCATAATAGCAAGATGTGCTGCAATCGGATACCACAGTGTTTCACAAAGTTTTGCAAGCCAACATACCTTTTAGCTCCATTGTTATAAAGACAAGGAAGAAACATTTAAAAAATTGAGAGTTTCTACTCTATAATCATCTTTAACTGTAACTTTGCTCTCTTTTCCCCACACATACTGAATACATGTTTACTATAACATTTAGATAAATATTACAGGTCAGAAATCATTATGATTTCATCTCTCACAACAAATATGAGTGCAAAAATATATTGCTGTTGATACAGACACCTCCTCCAATTTTTAAAGATTGATTTAAACACTCAAAAGGTTAAGGAGCTTGAAAGGGTACATGCTCATGAAAACAGAATTCTTCTAGAAAATTTGTGGCAGGGCATTGTGGTTATTTTTAAAGAAAAGAATGTCATCATCTGAGTCCTTCAATAAGAAGGCAAACAGCATCCTGGCCTGTATCAAAAGCAGTGTGTCCAGCAGGAATAGGAAAGTGATTGTGCCCCTAATGAGGCCACAGATTGAATACTGTGTTCTGTTCTGGGTGCCACAGTATAGGAAAGACATTGAGGTCCTGGAACATGTCCAGAGAAGAGCAACGAGGTTGGTAAGGGGTTTGGAGGGTGTCATACAAGGAGTGTTTGAGGGAGCTGGGGTTGTTCAGTCTGAAGAAGAGAAGGCTGAGGGGGGACCTTATTGCTTTCTACAACTCCCTGAAAGAGGGTTGGAGTGAAGCTAGCGGTAGGACGAGAGGAAATGGGTTTGAGTTGTGTCAGGGGAAGTTTAGACTGGGCATTAGGAAAAACTTTTTTACTGAGAGAGTGATGAGCATTGGAACAGTCTGTTCAGGAAGGGGGTAGAGTCACCATCCCTGGAGGTGTTCAAAAAGCATGGAGATGTGGTGCTTTGGGATATGGTTTAGAGGTTATGGTAGTTGGATTGCAGTTGCAATTACTGCCCTTGCTCAATCATGAAGCTATACTATGCCAGCCATTTATAAGGACTAAGGCACTTCCAATAATGCCCATGTCAGGACATTTCCATGACGACTTTGGTCGCAGCTTTCTAGATCCCTGAAGATCAGGTTATAGGTTGAGGACTTAGGAAATGAGTGAGAAAGCTCTAAAGGAAGAAAACTGTGATTGCATGCAAATATATTCATTAGAGAAGAGACTGAAGAGAAATACACCTTCAACAGTTTCTAATGAATTTTTAAAACCACAGATGTGCTGCAGGTGTGCAATTTAATGTATTTGACCTTTTAAGGAGTGGTTAGCAATGTTTGCTCCCAAAAAGTTTTCTTGGCTATAGTTTTATAATGTTGATGTTTAAACTCTTCAGCTGTTTTAATTTTTACTAACAATCATTTATTTCTTCTTGGTTTATATTACTGGATATCCAATATTCAGCTACCATTTCCACTTTAGGTATAAGCCTGGGTTATAGCTCTGGGATAGTTGACAACCTTTGCACAGAATATAACATGGACTGTGCCTGCTGGTTTTATTTGTACTTATTTCCATACATTTCTCACCTTGTAACATAGATTTCCTTTTTTTTGTAGCACAAAATATATAGCCATAGAGTAACTCCTTTCACATACCTCTCCCCAGTGAAAATATTTTTGCTTTAGAAATTAGATGAATTCATTTTACTACAGCGATTTTACATGTCTCTGAAAAATCCATGTCAGTACTAAGTTCTAGCCTGGGTTTAGTAAACATGGCATGCCTAACTAAGATGTCTACAAAAAATGATAGATTGGGAAAATCAGGAACAGTGTGGCCAGCAGGAGCAGGGAGGTCATTCTGCCCCTGTATACTGCACTGGTTAGGCCACACCTCGAGTCCTGTGTCCAGTTCTGGGCCCCTCAGTTTAGGAAGGATGTTGACTTGCTGGAACGAGTCCAGAGAAGGGCAACAAAGTTGGTGAGGGGTTTGGAACACAAGCCCTATGAGGAGAGACTGAGGGAGCTGGGGTTGCTCAGCCTGGAGAAGAGGAGACTCAGGGGTGACGTTATCACTCCCTACAACTACCTGAAGGGAGGTTGTAGACAGGTGGATGATGGTCTCTTCTCCCAGGCACCCAGTACCAGAACAAGAGGACACAGTCTCAGGCTGTGCCAGGGGAGGTTCAGGTTGGATATTAGGAAGAAGTTCTATACAGAGAGAGTGATTGGCCATTGGAATGGGCTGCCCAGGGAGGTGGTGGAGTCGCCATCATTGGGGGTGTTCAGGAGGAGACTGGATGGGGTTCTTGGTGCCATGGGTTAGCTGTTTGGGTGGGTTGGATTGGTTGATGGGTTGGAAGTGATGATCTTGAAGGTCTCTTCCAACCTGGTTTGGTTTATTCTAAATAAAATTATTCTAATGAGATTCTAAACAAGATTTGAGTGAGGTTTGAAATTTCCTATGGGCCGGGAGTTGTCCAATACACATACACCTTATGCCTTCAGTATTTTTAATCATTTGGTTTTATTTGTGTATCAGGCTCAGAAAAAAAGTAACAAACAAATTTTGAGGAAAAAATATTGTCCTTAGTTTTGGAATCAGTAAGGAAAACCTCTAACATTGAATGCTTCATTAAAGACAATTAAGTAAAGGTTATATTGTTTCATTATGAAATAGAGGTTTTCGAGCAGCAATATGCATTCCTCCATCTGATAAGTGCATAATTAAAAGTGAGATCCTCCCAAAGAAACAAGAAATACCCAGCTATTGAAACGTGCTCAAAATCTAAAATCCTCTTACAGACTCTAGTTCCACAAAACACTTAAGAAAATGCCCTTCCAGTGATCCATTTATCCATAGCATTAAAAAGATACAAATATTTAAATCAGGTTGTTCTTTCTTTTCACTTCCTAGCAGGAAAATTGCAGCCTTCTGATAGCATTTTTACTGTTTATAGTATTTAATAATATTGTGCTATACAAATATAGCACTTGAAATAATACTAATAATTACCTGCTCTAATAGTAAGTTCTACGTGGCATGCCTACCCTAAGTAAATTCTGGAAACTCATTCTACTTTATCCTGAAGAGTGATTGGATGAAATCAGGATTTTATTGAGAACAGCTTACTGATTTTAGCAGAACATGGTCAAAAGAAATCAGAGAGAAAAGCAAGCATAAGGGAAAACAAGCAAAACCCACAAGCCCCATTTAAATTACTAAGTCCTTCAATCTTCGGAGTTATGATATTCGATATGACTCAGAAATAAGGGTATTTTTTTTCCTGTAGCTAAGACAGAGCATTTCAGTGATGATTTTTTTTATAGTGGTATCTGTATTCTTTTAGGTCAAAGTGTGCAAATGCATACATGCTTGTAATACTTCTCTATTTGGACTGGATTGTGACTTAAGAGCTTAGGGACTCAGGGCAGCTATAGAATGGAATGGAATGGAATGGAATGGAATGGAATGGAATGGAATGGAATGGAATGGAATGGAATGGAATCTAATAGAAGAATAGAATAGAATAGAATAGAATAGAATAGAATAGAATAGAATAGAATAGAATAGAATAGAATAGAATAGAATAGAATAACCCAGTATACAATTACGCCATAGCGAAAGTAGAATAAGACTAAAACTGGATAGACAGAAGAAGGCGTCCCAACTGCTAAAATCCCCAATCAAATGCTCCCAGGAATCTATTCTAAAGATGATTTCAGAAGGTGGAGATTCCCCTTTACCTGTCTTCACTGTCAAAATCACTAAATTTCAAGCTTTGAAAAAGGAAAACTGGGTTTAAGGTATAGGATAAATAATAGTGGAGCCACACAAGACATACTGCACTAGCATTGGCTCATTCTGCCAGTTGAAATTTATATTAAAAAAGAAGTTTTGCAGGATATCTTTGTCCTAGCAGATGTTAGATCATTATCATCCCCTCTCCACCAGCCAGATAAATCTGATATCAACTATCAAACCAGCATAAGTACCACAACTTGCTCTCCCGACAATTCAGCTGAAGTGCTGTAATGCACTTATGTGTGATGCAGATCAAATTTATACTGCCAGGTTATTTGATAATACACAGATAGAGCATTAGTGAACACAGAGCCACAGGCTTCAAACAACTTCAAGCATCATGACAAATACAGACTAGTTAGCTTTTGCTCCATTCTTTGCAAATTCCCCTGATTTCTTTGCTATCATTATCTGGAATTCTGCTTGGGATTCACACTTAATATTTCACACTGCACTTGGGCATATGTTATCTTAGTGGCAATGTCGATAAATGACTTTTTTTAACGTGTTCTTCCATTTTATTTTTTATGCCTACTTTTGAAATTTCATGGAACCACATTGCTACTTAAATTAAAAGTAAACTTAAAATCTCCCAGAGATTTCCACCTTTTTTTTTCCCCCTTTCCTCCATATGGAATCATTTTCCCTTATGTTCTTGCAGAGATCACACCAAGAAAGAACGCGCTCCCCGTTTTGCTGGTTTTGCTGAGACGCACATTTGGAACAAACACTTTCTAAATTAGTCCATTTCCTATATACTCTTCTTTAACAGAGCTCTGGAAAAATCACTTGAATTTTGCACAGAAGTTTCACAGAGATTATAGGGAGTAATCAGAAAAGACATAACAATTGTCACTTCAAACTATCCAGATTGAAAAAAAAAAAAAATGCTGTTTATGCTCCTCCTCAAAATGCATTTTCCCTGTTCGGTAAGTTGACTGGATAACTTTGTAAAGTAATCTATAAAAGGGAGACTCCAATTGATATATATTGCCCCTGTACTCAGCACTGGTTAGGCCACACCTTGAGTACTGTGTCCAGTTCTGGGACCCTCACTTTAAGAAGGACATTGAGACACTTGAACGTGTCCAGAGAAGGGCAACAAGGCTGGGGAGAGGCCTCAAACACAAGCCCTATGAGGAGAGGCCTCGAGCACAAGCCCTATGAGGAGAAGCTGAGGGAGCTGGGGTTGTTTAGCCTAGAGAAGAGGCTCAGGGGAGACCTTATTGCTGTCTACAACTACCTGAAGGGTGGTTGTAGCCAGGAGGGGGTTGATCTCTTCTCCCAGGCAACCAGCACCAGAACAAGAGGACACAGTCTCAAGCTTCATCAGGGGAAGTTTAGACTCGAGGTGAGGAGAAAGTTCTTCACTGAGAGAGTCATTCATCATTGGAATGGGCTGCCCAGGGAGGTAGTGGAGTCACCATCCCTGGAGGTGTTGAAGAGGGGACTGGACGTGGCACTTGGTGCCATGGTTTAGTAGTCATGAGGTCTGTGGTGACAGGTTGGGCTTGATGATCTTTGAGGTCTCTTCCAACCTTGGTGATTCTGTGATTCTGTGATATAAAACAGGAATTCATAAAGCCCTTTATTTCATTATACATTTGAGGAGTCAGACAATCAGAAGACATATAGGAATATTTTTCTTCACATTTAGTTTTGCATGCTCGGTCATCTGCATACATAACTTAGGCATAGTCTTTGAAAAATATAGCTAAAAATTTGGCATTCAAACTTCTTCATTAGCTAATGTTCTGTTATTAAACATAGATTCTTCCAGGTAAGTAAAAGACAAAATCAAGTGGTATTATCCAATCTTAGACTGGCCTGCTTAAAATAAATACTCTGTGAAGAATAATTTTCTATTAGAAAAGATCTTCCATTACTCTGTAGTAGCTATTTATCAGACACAACACTTTTCATATCTCAAAAGCTTTAAATAAAATAAAAAGTGTGGTGGGTTAACGCCTTTTTCTGAAAACAAAAGAAGAAAGCAGGGTGGAGGGTTTGCAGGTACTTTACACTCCCTGAAGGGTGTTTCCCCCCTGGGAAAGCTGAGTCTGTTCCACTCCCCCCTCCCTGCCCAGCCAGGGTATAAAAAGCAGGACATCATAGCTGTTGGATCTCCTTTTTGGCTCCTGCCTCTGCTGGATGAGAGCTACTGCAGCTGCCCTCCTGCTCCTCAGCGACGTGGCCGGACCTGATCCTTTTCCCTGCTGCCTCTGCACCTCCTCAGAGAAAGACTGGTTTTGTATTATTCTTTTTTTTTTTCCTGTCCCCCCTCTCATCCATTCTTGTTCCTTGCCCTTGTGAACATTTTTTTTTCTTTTTTTCCTTTTTTTTTCTTTTTTTCTTTTTCCTCTCCCTGTTTGGAGGGAGGAGGGGGGGAGTGGGGAAGAGATTCTCAGCCTTTTCCCCATTTGAGCTTTTAACTCTCAGTTAAGGCTCAAACCACTACAAAAGGCATAGAAATATTTGATCTTTCAGTACTAATCAATAGTTCTTAATCAAAATGTGACAGTCTAACTCATGGTCTGCCACCTCATAGGAGGTGGAAAGATACGACTGTTTGGAAACAAGCACTGAATACTGTTATCTGCTATATATCTCTTATCTCTTATATCTGTTACATATCTCTTATGTCCCATGTAGTGTCTATGAAGCATTAGTAATGAAATAAAAGCTATATGACAAAGCATGCATATAGTAAGACTTTCTTTTGGGTTTATTGTATTGTGTACACTGGGTAGTAAATATCCACTGATTTTACTTCCAGCAAATCTCTTGAAAAGAAAAGTGATGTAATAAATAAACAATAATAATTAATTGAATTCCTAAGGCAAAAGTGAAAGGTGGAGATGGAATCATGCTGCTATCACAGCTGTGCTCTGTAGTTCCTCAAGTGATTGCCAAAGGTTTCCCCTCTGTACTGAAGACTGTCCAGCTACTGTTAGGATTATGCTAGGATCAGCTTACTTCACCAAGAATCAGGGGACAGAGAAGATAGGATACAAAGCTCCATATTACTTCTTTGGAGGATATAAGTCTAGGCCACTCTCAAAAGGCAGAGAAGAGCATTTTCAGCTACTGTCAAGTGGTTTTTTTTAACTTTTAAATAGAACCCAATTTCTAATTTCTAAAAGAAAATTTGTATTAGCACCTATTTATTTCTGTTTAATGTAACTTTTCCTCTCTCTTCTCACACTTTGTTTTCTTTTTGGTACTAACAAGAAACACTGGTTTTTGCTTAAACTATAGGTCTAGGAATCCACAAGTAAGCATCTTAACCTCTGCCAGCTCTCAGACAGCTGATAAGAGCTTTATCTTTATATGAATCTGCTTTACAGAGAGTTTCTTCTCTCCTTCTGCCTATGCTTTTTAATTGATGACAACTTTAATCCATTAATTTTTGTCAAGTATTTCGGGATTTCATGATGAAGGATGCAAGAGAAAAGCAAAACATATTATTTTGTGGTGGAAAGTTCTAATTAAAATATCATCAAACAATTTCAAATAAACCACTCTTTCCTATTACCTACGTTTAAGGTTCTTGTCTACCCTTACAGAGCAATACACAAGTCCTCTTCTCAAAGAGGTTGCTGACCTTGGCGTGTGCTATCAGGCCTGAGAGAAGTTTCTGTCTCCAGTAGTGATAAAGGAAGCCTAGAGAGGTTACTTCCTGCCTTTACAGATATCTTCTTTTGCTATCTAGTCCCTAATATGAATTGTGTGCCCTGTTTTGGCATCACAGAATCACAGAATCACCAACGTTGGAAGAGACCTCAAAGATCATCAAGCCCAACCTGTCACCACAGACCTCATGATTAACCAAGTGCCACATCCACTCCCCTCTTGAACACCTCCAGGGATGATGACTCCACCACCTCCCTGGGTAGCCCATTGCAATGGCTAACAACTCTCTCAGTGAAGAACTTTCTCCTCACCTCGAGTCTAAACTTCCCCTGGTGCAGCTTGAGACTGTGTTCTCTTGTTCTGGTGCTGGTTGCCTGGGAGAAGAGACCAACCTCCTCACTACCAACCCCTGAAAATGCCAAGGACAGAAAACTAGTTAATGAAAGAGCAAATAAAGGGTTGAGAAGAGTTCATTCTTTTTAATCACAGGGCCCCTATGATGTTCTAAGATTCCAGGATTTTTCAAACTCACCTGTAATCTTATTGGGAAGATTTTCAGGTGAAGCTGAGTCAAGATCTTAAAGCCACGTGGCTGTGATTTAAAAGACAAATGTTTTCTACCATGGATTCCTAGAATGGTTTGGGTTGGAAGGGACCTTCAAGATCAACTAGTTCCAACCCTCCACCCATGGCTGGGGATACCTTCCACTAAACCAGATTGGTCAAGGCCTAATTCAACCTGGTCTTTAATACCTCCTGGGAAGGGGCATACACAACCTCCCTGGGCAACCTGCTCCAGTGTCTCACAACCCTCTTGTCCTAGCACTATAAGCCCTTGGAAAAAGTCCCTTTCTAACTTTCTCGTAGGCCCCTTTTGGGTACTGGAAGGCTGCTCTAATGTCTCCCTGGAGCCTTTCCTCCAGACTGAACAGTCCCAGCTCTTGCAGTCTTTACCCACAGGGGAGGTGCTCCATCCCTCTGATCATCTCCATGATCCTCCTCTGAATCTGCTCCTTCTTGTGCCAGGGGAACACCAGAACTGGATGCAGTACTCTAGGTGGGGTATCATGAGTGCAGAGTAGAGGAGGAGAATCACCTCCTTCATCATGCAGTGACTTACTCTAGAGTTTTGACTGTGGCCCTATTCTAATTGCTTCATCTGATCGCCAGTTTTCTGTGCTGTAGACAACAACAGCTTCATTTACTCAGCAGGGCCTCAATTTCCAAACAAGATCCAGCCTGTAAGCAGAACAAATTGTTCTAGCAATCACAGCCTAGAATTTAGCAGATGTAAATCACTTGCTACTAGTTCTCATCTGGTGCTGAAGCGTCAACTTTTATTGCTTCCCAAGGGATGCCTTCTATGGTTTACTCTCTAAACACTCTATCTTTCTTCTCCCTTGTTTATCATCAGTTCAAGAACCATATCTATAGTTACAAAATAATGAAGGATTCTGGGTTACATACATACCTGTTCCACAAGTATGGAACAAGTTGTCTGAGGGCAAGAAAATTCATTAATGCTGTCTCCCTTATACATTTTAATCATCTAATTTGGAAAGTCTTTTCATGTGTAAGTGGGCTTGAAAAACAGATGAGAGGTTATACATTTGCTAACATATTCATAGAGATGAGCTTCACACAAGAAGAGAACAGGGCCAACCTGCCAAGGCTAGTTTGTAGATTACCACAGACACATTAGATGTGGAAGCAAATCCCACTGCTTACGACAGCACATGTTTTGCGTACGGTGGAAATGGACATCTTCTACGCAGAGAGTTTTCAAGCAGAGAAAACAATCTCATGCTTTTGTAGAGAGATTTATTTAAACCAAAAAAAATGCTAATTTATTCATGAAACTTTTGTGATTGAACAGTAAGCAGACAATTTCTTTCTCTTTAATTGCTGCCAATTATTTTTTAACATAAGAACTGCCCTCATTTTTCCAAACTCCTCTCAGTCTGAGAATCAGTTATATCATCATTTTGCTGTATGGAGCCATACACTCAGAATGTCATATCTATAATTTTACAGATGGTAATCTGTATTTCCATTAGCCTCCATTCCCTTTTTCTGGATAAATTTCAGTGCAGTTTCTCTCATGTGGATATTGTAAAATATTGTTTGCTTCTAATAAATAGTCATCATTTTAACATGGGCAAGCTTGAAGGGCTGAAGAAAAAAGGAAGGATAAGAAGACAGTTGTGAGGAAGGGAAAGAGCAAGCTAAAAACATTGAGAATAACTGTTTTGTCATTAACAACTGAAGCTTTCTAGGATCAATGGCATTTGCACCTTGTTCGGGGCAAAATTTTGGCACTCTCTTCATCCAACCATACCTGGGATCCCACAGCTGAATTTGTTAATGAAATTCCCTCTCACAGTTAAAAATATGAAACAAAAAATACTGAATATGAATGTGGAAGAAAGGCAATTTGATGTTTGTAATTATCGAGGTAAACCCCTCAACCTGTTGAATGTATGCAAAATGGACCTTGGACTGTATATAAAAGGGGCATGTGAAGAGAATAAGCGCAAGTACTGAGGCTTCTTTCTGGTAGAGCAACGCATCATATAGGATGCCCACCATGATCAACAAGGGGGCTTCGCTGAAAGGTAAGACTTTTGCCATTCACTTACCGATGACTTTTATATTTCTTTAAATGTAGATTGAATTAGGAAGTGACTGAAATGTATCAGCTCGAGAAAACGAGGTCTTACAGCCACCTAGTCTTCCAGTAATGGTGAAACTTACCTTCACCTCAAATATTAGGTGTTCAAAGTTTGGAATTAGAAAGCAGCTTTGTCTCTTTTTGGTTCAGTCTTCTGTCTAGTAAGACTACCTTTGCACTGGGCAGTGTCACAGAAAATTAGCTCAAATGATGTGACACCTGCACATGAAGCACTGGATGCAGACTGCTTTGCTACACCACTCAGAAGGCAATGACTAAAAGTAATTCCCCACAACTCTAGAAGTGATGTTGCAAACTTGCAGTGAAAGTTTTCACAGTCATCTTCAACTTTGCAAGCCAACAAGTCTCAAGTTTTTTTATTCATAAAATTATTCCCCAGAGTACTTTTCTAACTGTAGCATGCACTTAGTCCATGGAGGAGGAGGAGGGGGGCTTACTTCAACATTGTGGAATCATACTTTTCTTGGCTTTAGAAGTTCCTAGAAGGAACTTATCCCATGAGAAGAGGAGGCTCAGGGGTGACCTCATTGCCCTCTACAACTACTTGAAGGGTGGCTGTAGCCAGGAAGGGGTTGGCCTCTTCTCCCAGGCAACCAGCACCAGAACAAGAGGACACAGTCTCAAGCTGCGCCAGGGGAGGTTTAGGCTCGAGGTGAGGAGGAAGTTCTTCACCGAGCGAGTCATTCGTCATTGGAACAGGTTGCCCAGGGAGGTGGTTGAGTCATCGACCCTGGAGGCGTTCAAGGGGAGATTGGACGTGGCACTTGGTGCCATGGTCTAGGCATGGGGTCTGTGTTGATAGGTTGGACTCGATGATCCTCGAGGTCCTTTCCAACCTAAGTGATACTGTGATACTGTGATACTGTGATAACATTAGGGACTGTCCTGCTGATTCCTGGAGAACACTTTAATTTAGCATTTAAAATAAATCCAGTGAACCAATACAGGTAGCAAACCAGCTTCCAGAACTAAAACTCTCACAGAACAGGACAGTGTTGTTTGGAAAAGCACACTCATTTACCAAGTATTTCCTTTTTAAATGTTCCAATTTTTTTTCCCCTGTGGACATTTTATTTCACTGAATAGAAAATTTGACTCTACTAAGTTAATATAATATTTTTTAAACAGATTAGGTTTTATTGTTTAGATAATGAGAAGTCCTCCCCATAAATTTCCAAAGCTTAGGAGAAAAGACAAACGTTCTCTCTGATTTCTTAGCACTAGGCAATTTAGGGTTAAACTCTAAACAGCAAAACAGCACAGCTGCTGGAAATCTTCTGAAGGAACTCCCAGGACAATCAAAACCTTAAGAGAATGACCTAACCACCCTCCCACAAAATTAGTTTAAACTCCAAATGTTTGCAAAGACGAAAAGGACCTGTGGGAAGAGAAGGAGAATAAAGAAAATGACCAAGCAAACAACTGAAAAACCACCCCAACCAATCTGTTTTCCAAACTTATATAACTGTACAAATATAATCACCTATATATATTTATACTCTGAAGAAGTTTGATTTTTTTTTCTTCCATTTAGCATTATGTAATAAAGTCTGGCTCAACAGAGACTTTGGAATATAGTGTACACTGCAAACCAGGTTACTTTGCCTCCTCAAACTGCATAGCTGGCTCTACTATGCAGTCATGATGACATGACAGAAGGGAGAAAGGATAACAGAATTAAAGTGTTTCCCTTCTCCACTCATTTTTCAATAGCCAGTACCTGGACCCTGAGCCAAAATCACCCAGCATCTAGCTCTGAAAGCTACCTGGAGAAGAGGAAGCTCGGGGAAACCTTATTGCTGTCTACAACTACCTGAAGGGAGGTTGTAGCCAGATGGGGGTTGGTCTCTTCTCCCAGGCAACCAGCACCAGAACAAGAGGACACAGTCTCAAGATGCATCAGGGCAAGTTTAGGCTGGATGTTAGGAAGATGTTCTTCACAGAAAGAGCAATTGGCCAATGGAATGGGCTGCCTGGGGAGGTGGTGGAGTCACCATCACTGGAGGTGTTTAGGAAGAGACTTGATGGGGTGCTTGGCACCATGGTATAGTTGATTAGATAGTGTTGGATGATAGGTTGGACTCGATGATCTCAAAGGTCTCTTCCAACCTAGTCTGGTCTGGTCTATTCCTATTCCTATTCCTATTCCTATTCCTATTCCTATTCCTATTCCTATTCCTATTCCTATTCCTATTCCTATTCCTATTCCTATTCCTATTCCTATTCTATTTCTATTCTACTTCTAAATGCACATACCAGTCAGTGTGATTCCATTTTTCTATCTTTTAAACCTGAACAGGCTTGGTGGTCGTGGTCCTTCTGGTGTCCAACATGCTCCTAACAAAGGAAGGAGTGACCTCCTTACCCATCTGCCCCAGTGGATCTGTCAATTGCCAGGTTTCCCTTGGGGAACTTTTTGACCGAGCAGTTAAACTGTCACACTACATCCACTTCCTCTCTTCAGAAATATTCAATGAATTTGTAAGTACTCTGCCTTTTCCTGAGAGTAAGAAAATACAAAATTGCAATTTAATACATTTTTTTTAAGCACAAACATATGTTAGTATATTAAATCCTTCAATAAGTAAACAAATATGACTGCTGCACAGTGGTACTCCCAGTGGTGACTAAATCCATGTACAGCTCTCTCCACTGCTAAGATCTACTAAAAGATACTATTTTCACATCATTCTTTATCTGTGGGACAAATCTTAGTTTGCTGGATGCCAGTTTCACTCTAAAGGCTTGCCATAAACTTCTGACTTTTACAGCATAAAAGCAGTGATAAAAGCATTGGAACAACGAGTTATATATAGTATTTGAACTGAAGCTCTTCTTACTTATCTGTTTCAATAATACCTGCCCTTGCTGATCTGCAGGATGAACGCTATGCTCAGGGCCGGGGTTTTATTACGAAAGCTGTTAATGGATGCCACACTTCCTCTTTAACCACTCCTGAAGATAAGGAACAAGCTCAGCAGATTCCTGTAAGTCCCACTTCTAATGTCATTCAGTGTGAGATAGAGCAAGGGGAGGTGGGGAAGACGGAGGGTTAAGGAATAGATAGGCAGCACAGGGAGAGAGAAATCAGCTCAATCAAAATAAAAACAACAACAAGAGGAAAGCACAAAGAAAAATCCAAGAAAAGTAGATTAAGTATTTGCAGACTGTACAGAATATGTAAGTACCAGTAACTTTCATCTTCCCTTCCTTTTCCTGTATGTTACACTCAGTCATTGCATCTTATTTCCAATTACAATATAACCTTGTGGAGTAATGCCAGTTACCATGCTTGTACAGTACTGAGAACACTCCACCTTGGAGAATTAGCTTTAAAAATCTTATAGAAAATTATTATATTAACAAACATTAAAAAAAAAAATTGCATTTGCTGTGTAGGCAAAATATTCCAGTAACTGAAAACACTGACTTTAAAAAAAAAATGCTAAACAGGTATTTTTGTTGTTGCCAGTAGGCAACAGTGTTCACAAAACAAAGAGAAACATACGTCAATGGAATAATTATAAACCTAAGGGTAGATGTAGATAGTCTTGCTCAGCCTATGGTCACAGATACAATTTGAAAATACTCTGGAGAGCAAATAAGCACAGCTGTATGAAAGGGGGGTTGACAAGGAGAATTTTTCATCATTTTCCTGTTGGTGATATCCTTGCAATCCCAGTATAGTGATCTTCTTGGTATGTCATTCAGAAACTCTGTTGGGGGCAATAGCATTCACAGCTTTGGGTACATAACAAGTCTGGTAGTATTCAGAGGCAATGCATCTAGTAAAGAAGAAATGGTTGAATACTGCCATAACTGTAACCCTTATGAATTTCTATTCCCTACAAATAAGGACAAAGTTTGAAATCAGAGAGCTGGAGGAACTATAGTGCAAAGAGGAGGACAGAGATAAGTTATGCAGAGGCAGTAAAACTTATTTACTGCTTTGCCATAATGCTCACCTTCCACTAAACCTTTAAAAAAAAAAAGGGTTTTTAAGATGTTCCTTGAAAATCAGATAAGGAGTTCTGTTTTGTTGGGTTTGGGTTTTGGTTTTGTATTTTTCCACAGAGATGGAACACAGTTCTGCTTGCTAGCTTTTAACATGGAGAGAGCTTACTGATGTTTTCCACTACAATATTATAGATGTTTATACTAATATGGTACCACCAATAACAAACTTATAAAATGCAATTGGACAGAGGTGATTGTCTTGGTTTTAGAGTGGTCAGAAGCTCTTTTACCCCTCCCCAGAGGAGTAAAAGAAAAAATGCTCCAAACAGGATTGGAAAGAATTGGGCATTTAAATGGAAGTGCTATTCACAGCTATATGGAACAATACAAAACCATACAAAATACATGAGTTCATATTCAGCCTCAGCCCTGTTCTTTCCAACCTGGGCTTAACCAAACCTCACTAGTCCAGAACCTTGCAAAACCTTCCCCCCCCCCCCAAACAGGCCAAAACCCCAGTCCTCAAAGCCCCCACAGTACCTCCCTGCCCCCTCCACCCCTCCAACCAGACCTGAACTACACATCAAAAATTAGTCCAGCTGCTCAAGGCTGAAGGCTTCAGTTCCCGCAAGAAAATAGCAGAGAGGTAAGAGCTCAGAGCTCTGAGAAGAGAGCAGAGAGAGGAAAGGAAGAACAAACAATTATGCCCATTTCTGCTTAGGAGTAGATGCAGGATTATGGGAGTGAATTAACAAAAATTACACTCATCCGGTGTCCACCCACCAGGCTATCTGGTCCATCTGGAGGACTTCTCTATGGTTAAGACATCCAGTCTTTAAACCCACAACAGTGATCGAAAAGAGGACTATAGAACACATTCAGGGATAGGTCCTGGAATAATTTCCCAAATCACTATGTCTGAGGACATCTCTCTAAATGCCTCCTAATGCTGCCAGCGTTTATCCTTCTTATTTTGACTGTCTTTTCTTAATGTGGGTGGGCAGCACGAAGACCTGCTGAATTTAGTACTGGGAGTGCTGCGCTCCTGGAATGATCCCCTGGTCCATCTGGTTTCTGAAGTACAAAGAATCAAAGAAGCTCCAGACACCATCCTCTGGAAAGCTGTAGAGATTGAAGAACAAAACAAGCGGCTTCTAGAAGGAATGGAAAAAATAGTTGGACGGGTATGTCTTATGTCCTTCACATCCATCTTTCTGGCCTGTAAATGTGAGGAAGTAAACACATACAGTTACAGGTGCTCCCTATCTGGAGTACGAAAGGAAACAGCAGAGCTACCAAACAGAAGGGCACCTGGGGGTGCTGATTGACAGCTGGCTGAACATGAGCCAGTAGCGTGCCCAGGTGGCCAAGAAGGCCAATGGCATCCTGGCATGCATAAAGAATAGTGTGGCCAGCAGGAACAGGGTGGTCGTTCTGCCCCTGTACTCAGCACTGGTTAGGCCACACCTTGAATACTGTATCCAGTTCTGGGCCCCTCAGTTTAAGAAGGACATTGAGACACTTGAATGTGTCCAGAGAAGGGCAACGAGGTTAGTGAGAGGCCTCGAGCACAAGCCCTATGAGGAGAGGCTGAGGGAGCTGGGGTTGTTTAGCCTGGAGAAAGTTCTTCACTGAGAGAGTCATTAGCCTTTGGAATGGGCTGCCCAGGGAGGTGGTGGAGTCACCATCCCTGGAAGTGTTCAAGAGGAGATTGGATGTGGCACTTGGTGCCCTGGTTTAGTAGTCATGATGTCTGTGGTGACAGGTTGGACTTGATGATCTTTGAGGTCTCTTCCAGCCTTGGTGATTCGGTGATGCGGTGATTCTGTGAAGGAAAAAAAGGGGGAGTTGAATCAAGATAGATTTTCTTCCACTGTCTTACCATTTCTAAAGTGACAATGTGCTGTAACTGGTAGAGCATAATCCAGGGTACTCCCAGTCCTGCTTCAAGAGAAGGTGTAACCATCAGGACTGGTAATTGTCATTCTATATTTGAGTATTTTGAATTCGCAATCCTGATTTTCAAGGGCTGTGCCTGTGTTTCTTCACATGCACATATGTATATGTACGTTTTAGCATGTTTATAAACATCTGTATACAGAGAGGTATTGTGCACAGTTTTCAGAAATAGATGCTGTGTTTAAAGCTCTTCTGGAAGTCTGGGCTATTGCAGAGATGTGGCATACAGTAAAGTACTCATGATGTCTCTTGTTTCTGTTTTTCCATGCCACGCCTCTGGCTCTGACTTGGTTCTCCCTACACTTGTAAGGGAGAAAGCCATTGTCTGACAAAACCCATACTTGAGAACTTCTTTTTATCAGTAGTTGTTTGAAAGCTTTCCTGAATAAAATCAGATCTAGCTTGTTTATTTTTAAAGAAGCCTCTCCTAGTCCCTGAACACTTCATTCTGTCAGTAATCTAGATGCTAAGAAGAGGTTCTGAATTTACTGGCCTTTGCTTAAGCTCTGAACAGTTGAACAGCATTAAGAGTGACACCATCACTACATCCACCATTTTCCCCTGTATCACTTATAGTCTCTCTCTCAGTTAAGTGTTCCTTTACTTAGAAACCTTAGCCTATCCAGGCCACAAATGCGTTTATCAATGTAATCAAATACATTTCTGCCCCATAGCCATATGTAAAAGGGTGCAGGCAAGGTTCCAAGATAATGGTAGAAATCAGGTGCTGCTACAGTTACCCTGTAACCAGCTTCTCATTCATGTTATTTACAGGAGACTGAAGACAAGACTGGCAAATATCATTTGGGAGATAGTAGGTCTATCTCTTATTTGCCTGTTGCTTAAGCTGAGTGATACAGGTTCTGTAGATAGTTCCCTATGTGCTTTTACAAAGTACAGCTGATGGGAAATACAGAAGATGCGCAAGTACCAACAGGCACAGTCTGCCTTCCTGGTATGAAAGGTAGATTTCTGGGACATGAGAAAATGAATGACTGACTCTTTCAAACAAAGAGATCTAAACCAATCTTCATTTAGGACAGTAACTCACTGCATGAGTTCCTACACATGGCACTGTAACATTAGAGGTCACTGTATCACTCAGCATTTTCACTTTTTTTTTTTTAATGGAATCTAAGGTACAATACATTTGAAAAGGTACTGTTGAGAGATTTGTCTGGTAACACACTCTTGAAGTTGCCTGTATCAGAACCTAAGAGCTAGGCTGAGACACAGCTGGAGATACACCCAAAGAAGTTCAGGAACGAGTGCTAACAATGACTTCAAGGTGAAGGGAGCCAAAAAGAAATCTCACCAATGAGTCCATGCACAAAGGCAGGTTTGATCTCTTTGCAAAGTCAGATTCCGTTGGACAGTGGTTAATCCTCTAGTTCTCTTCAAACACCATTAACACAGTTAAGCTTTTTACATATTTTAGCAAAATAATCTCAAAAATAATTTGACAAATTCATTCAAAATCCACATGAAGATATAAGGCATTATACAGAAGAGTGGGAAGCAGAACAGGAAATACTCTACAAACGGTACTCTGGAAACTATCATTTCCTCAAGGCCAGCATTTACATTCTCTGTTGTTCTTTATCCAGTCATTTTCACTATCACTTGCCAGTGTACCATTGTCTGCCTTTAGGTTCATTCTGGTGAGATCGGCAATGAAATTTATTCTCAGTGGGAAGGCCTCCCATCCCTGCAGCTCGCTGATGAGGACTCCAGACTCTTTGCTTTTTATAACCTGCTGCACTGCCTCCGCCGAGATTCCCACAAAATTGACAACTATCTCAAGCTTCTGAAGTGCCGCTTAATCCATGACAGCAATTGCTAAGTACCCGTGGGCCAAATCACTGAAACAATTCATCGTGGTGTTTGTGTTGCTTTGCTACTTTTAATTGGAAACTGCATGAAAAGCCACACTGCACAGCATCAGGATCATCAGCAACTTTCAGGCACGTTTGCCTGAATTTTGGCTGCAGCTATTAACAGCATTTATCTTGGGAATTTGAAAATGTTGTAAACTATTTGTATGACAAGAGTTCTCTTTTCTGTCTAGTTTCCTCACCTAGAAGCATTTCAGTGATAACCAGATCATGCAGATACAAATAAAAATGTTATTACATCAAAAAAGTGCATAACACTGAGTGATGTCAGTGAACAAAAAATAGCCGTGATACCTTCAGCAGTAGCTTCTCTTTTTAGGAGCTCAGCCTCCAGTTACTGATGACAGAGCATCTTAATTCTATTGGGCCACACCTTCAGTCCTGAGTCTAGTTCTGGGCTCCTCAGTTTGGGAGGGATGTTGAGTTGCTGGAGGGTGTCCAGAGAAGGGTGGCGGAGCTGGGGAGGGGTCTGGAGTGCAGCCCTGTGAGGAGAGGCTGAGGGAGCTGGGGTTGCTTGGCCTGGAGAGGAGGAGGCTCAGGGGAGACCAATTGCTCTCTACAACAACAACCTGAGAGGAGGTTGTGGCCAGGTGGGGGTTGGTCTCTTCTCCCAGGCAACCAGCACCAGAACAAGAGGACACGGTCTTGAGCTGTGCCAAGGGAAGTTTAGGCTGGAGGTTAGGAGGAAGTTCTTCCCAGCAAGAGAGATTGGCCATTGGAATGTGCTGCCCAGGGAGGTGGTGGAGTCACCATCACTGGGTGTGTTTAAGAAGAGCCTGGATGAGGCACTTGGTGCCATGGGTTAGTTGATTAGATGGTGTTGGGTGATAGGTTGGACTTGATGATCTCAGAGGTCTTTTCTAACCTGGTTAATTCTATTCTATTCTATTCTATTCTATTCTATTCTATTCTATTCTATTCTATTCTATTCTATTGCTCTATACCCTTCCTCACTTAAAAGAGGAGAGGGAAAAAAAGGAGGAAGATCAAAAAGTATTGCACCACACTACTTTAAACTTAAAGTATGGTCTCAAATCCTATCTACTTGGATTGATGCTTTTACTCTGTACACAAACTGAGTATGAGAAAGAAAGTTAAGAAATCCATTGAGGCTAACACAGCCATTGACTCCCTTTGCAGTCCATGGAGAAAGAAGTCACATCTGGAATTTTAAGGACAGAGTTTCACAGGTACCCAAGATTCTACTGACTAGTTGGTGAAGAGGTGTTTCCAAAGGATGGTTATTTGTGTTTGAGGTGACTATCTGAGGTCAAAGGAACCATTCGATTTCAGTAGGTCTCAGTAGAAAATTCTAAGCATATATGTCATATCAACTTGTCCTTCACATTACTCACAAGCAATGTGGTGGTCGCACTTGCTCAGAAAACTTTCAGGCTATAAAATGCATTAGATTCATAGATTCATACAATGGTTTGGATTGGCAGGAACCTCAAATACACACCCACACACCCTCCGGCATGGGTGGGGACACCTTCCACTAAACCAGGTTTCTCAAGGCCTCATCCAATCTAGCCTTGACTACATCCAGGGAGGGAGCATCCACAACATGTCTGGGCAACCTGTTACAGTGTTTCACCACACTCATTATAAATAATATATCCAGCCTAAATCTACCCTCCTCAATTTTCAATATATTCCCTCTCATCCTATCACTAAAAGCCCATGTACAAAATCTCTTCAGAGCTTTCTCATAGGCCCTTTTCAGGTACTGGAAGGGTGCTACAAGGTGTACCTGAAGCCTTCTTTCTCCCAGGTTGAACAGCCCTAACTCTTGCAGCCTGTTTGAATAGGAAAGGTGCTCCAGCCCTCTGGTTATCTTTGTGGCCGTCCTCCATACCCTCTCCAGTAGTTCAATATCCTTCTTATATGCTGTGGGCACCACAACTGGATGCAGTACTCCAGGTGGGATCTCACAAGAGCAGAGTAAAAGGGGAGAATCACCTCATTCGTCCTGCTGATCACACTTCTTTGTATGCAGCCCAGAATACTGTTGGTTTTCTGGGGTGCAAGTGCACATTGATAGATCATGTTGAGTATTTTGCCAACTGGCACCCCTAAGTCCTTCTCCTCAAGACTGCTCTCAAGACACTCCTAACCCAGTTTATATTTGCACTCAGGATTTCCCCAACCCAGCTGCAGGACCTTGCACTTGACCTTGCTGAACTTCATGAGGTTGTCTTAGACCCGCTTCTCAAACCTGTCCAAGTCCCTCTGGATGGCATCCCTTCCCTCCAGCACGTCAGCTAGACTGCACAGCTTGATGCTGTCTGCAGACTTGTGGAGGGTGCACTCAATTCCACTGCTAAAGAGGTTAAACAGCACTGGTCCCAATATCAATCCCTGAGGGACACCATATGTCACTGGTTTCCATTTGGACATTCAGCTATTGACCACAACTTTCTGAGTGTGGCCATCCAGCCAATTCCTTATCCAGCAAGTGGTCCATCCCTCATACTTTCCACTTTGGTGAGCAGGATGTCATGTGGGACAGTGTCAAATGTGCTACGCAAGTCCAGGTAGATGGCATCAGTTGCTCTTCCCTTGTCCACTGATAATGTATCTCCACCATAGAAAGCCAGCAAGTTCATCAGGAATGATTTGCTCTTGGTGAAGCCATGATGGCTACCACCAATCACTTTTTCCTCATTTTTCATGAAACCTTCAGAAGGATCTGCTCCATGATCTTGCTGGGCACAGAGGTGAGTCTGACAGGCCTACAGTCTCTGGGGTCTCACTTTTTGTCCCTTTTTGAAGATCTACTTGGTGCTGGTGAGGCCACACCTTAAGTTCTGTGTCCAAGTTTGGGGTTTGTAGTATAACAGACGCATCAAGGTGCTGTGGCATGCCTGGAGAAGGGCAACAAAGGTGGCAAAAGATCCTGAGAATGAATCTTATGAGGAGTGGCTGAGGGAGCTGGCATTATTTAGTCTGAAGAAAAGGAGGCTGAGGGGAGATGTTATTGCTTTCTACAACTACCCAAGAGGCAGTTGTAGAGGAGTGGATCTTGGTCTTTTCTCACAAGTTGCAACTGATAGGACAAGAGGAAATGGCCTCGAGTTATGCCAGGAGAGATTTAGGTTAGATATCAGAAAAACTCCTACATCAAAACAAATTTCAAGGACTGCTCAGGGAAGTAGTTGAGTCACTATCCCTGGATGCATTTAAAAGTTGTCTAGATGCAGTGCTGAAGGATATGGTGTAGTAGTGGCCCTGGTAGAGTTAGATAACTGTTGGACTTGATGGTCTTGAAGGTCTTTTCCAATCATAGTGATTCATCATACAGCTTCAGCTAAAAGGAGCTTGTATTCAAACCAGGTGTTCATGGATTTGGCTTCCCACTAGACAAGCCTGCTACATTGCTCCAGAGTTGAGCCATAGAGGAATAGTGAAACACCAGAGAAGATTGGTTTGAGGGCTTAAGCCTCTCATTACCATAGCACAATAAGCACAGCCATAATAGGTATTTGCATAAGAGATGAGATAATACCAACTGCTAGAAAGGTCTCATTTTAACCATCTCTATAAGGATGTAATGATGCTTGCATTTCTAATTATATATATCTATATGTGTGTGTGTGTGTGTGTGTGTGTAAAATGGCCTTTTAACCTCTTCATGTTTTCAATTATTGATTGCCTCAGGCTTTATCTGGATAAGTACATACTAAGTCCACATTTAATATATATAAACTAATGTGTGCAGCAAACAATTTCCTTGTTGCACAGTCAAAAGTGACATCTTTCTTAAGCTCTGAAAAGCACAAAATGTGGGGCATATGCAAGAGCAGTTTAACAACACACAGCTGCACAACACCACAGTCAAGGAGGAAAATGGATAAAATTTGCCAGGCAAAATGCAAGTGCCCAGACTAGAATTTAATCTGCTCATAATATTCTATTTTCTGTTATAATGCCAATAGGAAAGAAAAGCATTTTAAAGGGGGAAAAAAAAAAACCAGAAAAAAATATCCTTTGTAATTATCACAAGTGCTTAGAATTACAGTGTGAGTTCTTATTCAAAAGAAAACATGAATAATGAGACTACTCTGTATTGAACTGGAAAAACGATTATGTCTCGCTGAGTAAACTCCTACCTCAGAATCTCTTTAGAATTCAAAAGGAACTTGATTAATAGGGCAGACATTCATAATTTTACACTTACATGACTAGATGTAAAACAATGACTTTCATTAGCTGCTTTAAAATTACAGTGCTAAAACAATTGTTCCAAACTTGCATGCACTGGCTTATTACAGCCTGGTTTAGTACAATTACGAGTTTTTAATTTCATAAAGAAAGATAGAAGAGACCAAAAAAAAAAAAAAGAAAAGAATTCTAAACAACTGAAAAGCTCTCTGTTTTGCAGCTGTTTAGCTAAAGTGGTATTTAAAAGTGATCTGGTTAATATTCCAAGTCATCTCAGCTGTCGCAGAGACAGAAAGAAGTCGAACCCTATGAACGCATTCAAAGCTACGCTTCCATTGTCAAGTGCCCTGGCACGGACAATGCCTTCAGGCTCTGAATGTCCAAGTCACAATATAGTCCAACTGGCAAGTCTCTCTCTCTCTCTCTCTCTCTCTTTCAGTTGCTGATAGAAACAATAGATTCTATCACACTAATACTATGTTAATTAGGGTATGTTCATAAAACCTGAGCAAGTATTGTCGTTCATGCAATAATAATAGTTACATAGTCAATCTCTTATTTTATACAAAACTGAGTCTAGAACAAGCATGTTCTTCCAAGATGAAAGAAACTGAAAAAAATGTTGTTTTTTTTTCTATTAACTTCTTGCTGCTTCAGGCTTCCAGCACTCAAAATGGCTAGCTTTTCAACTATTTCTTCAATACCCAAATCTGAAGTTTTTAAATCCCTGCTTTCTTCTTTACTTCTGTTCATTTAAGATTCCTTAGTGATGGGAATGGAAAGGAAAGTTCCACATGCTGGAATACAGATTCAGTTCTGATCCCTTTGAAAACAGTATTCAGATTTCTGTAGATGGCACTAAATTTAAGATGAGACCTTGTGACACCAAATCTAAACAGTATGAAGTTCAAACCAATTAATCACTGAGAGCACATATCATGGAACACAACAGAGCAATAGAGAATCAAAATCTAACTTGCTATTGGTGACTTCTGTCTGGACTCTAGGACAATATTCAACCACTGGAGCAAATAGAAATAATTTTGAGGGTGATTTTAATGACAGTGAAGGAAGATTCTACTAACAGTATATGTCATTTGTAACCACCCTAACTAGTAATGTCATGATCTCTCTACTATAGCTTAACTTATATTATACTTTAACTTGGAAACTTATCTGTACAACATCACAATATTATTTCAAAGGCAATCTGCAATTCTAATAACAAAGGAGACACCTGTAATCTGAGTTTTGTTTCTGAACAACTGCCATTCTCTGATTACAAGCTGATTCTGCTTATTGTAAATGAAACATATAAACCAAACAATTTATGTTAGTTTTCTTATGTTAGAGATGAAAACTCAGTAATCACGCTTTTATATATATCCATACAGTATAGAAATCAAATACTACAATCATGAATGGGAATAACATCATGGACATGTACATTCCCACTGAAATTGCTGGGTTTCCTGATCCGTGAAGCTCTTAACATATATGACTGTGTCTCTCTATCAAGATCATCTATCAAGATGTTGACTTGCTGGAACGTGTCCAGAGAAGGGCAATAAAGCTGTTGTAAAATTTCTTCCTAACATCCAGTCTGAACCTCCCAGGACACAGCTTGAGACTGTGTCCTCTTGTTCTGGTGCTGGTTGCCGGGGAGAAGAAATCAGCCCCCGCCTGTCTACAACCTGCCTTCAGGTAGTTGTAGAGAGTAATAAGGTCTCCCCTGAGCCACCTCCTCTTCAGGCTAAAATTGTTCTGGCATACTGCCTTCTAATTCATGCATCCAAAAGAGAACCACAGGATATAATCAGTTTTTATCCCTTTCCTCATGAAGGAATTCTAAAATTCTTTCATTAAGCAATAGCCTATATATCAGTATTGGCCAGTTTACATCATCTTACCATCTTATTTCACTTCCTAAGCACACAGTGCAAGTGGTAACAAAGATAGTGATAGGAGGTTACAGAAAGACTTTCAAGATCATAGAAACACTTGGTTTCTGGCTCAAAAAGTACTGATTCATATATTAATTTCCTATTTACTACTGACACTGAGTCACAGTATCACAGTATCAGTATAACTAAGGTTGGAAGAGACCTCGAGGATCATTGCATCCAACCTATCAACACAGACCTCATGACTAGACCATGGCACCAAGTGCCACGTCCAATCTCCTCTTGAACACCTCCAGGGACGGTGACTCCACCACCTCCCTGGGCAGCCCGTTCCAATGACGAACAACTCACTCGGTGAAGAACTTTTTCCTCACCTTGAGTCTAAACCTCCCTGTCGTGGGGTGGAAGGGTAAGGCCAAGAAGCCTCCTCCCTTCCCCCTTGTAAAGTAAAGGGAAAGAAAATTGAAGGGAAAGGGAAAAAAAAAACCTCACCGCTGAATTAGCAAAGCAGTGGAGCTGTATATTTACAAAGCAGTGTAGGATATGCAGGGGAATATATACAAATTTACAATATTTACAATATATACAAAGATATACAATAAAGTAACACAGAAATGAGAGTTCCCCCCTCAGCAGAGGGGGTTCCCCACCTCCGCTCTCCCCTCTCTCCCCCCCTTTCCCCAGAGTAGGTCAGAAAAGAGAGAGAAAGAGAAAGAAAGAAGTTAAAAGCAGTTTTGTGTTAATTGGAAAGTAGTTAATACAGGCCTTATATCTTATCGGTTTCAAGGCCGAAGTCTTGGCAGAAAGCCCAGCACAGAAAGCTGCTGCCCAAAGAAGAGGCGGAGGCAAGACTGATAGAAAAGTGCTGGAATGCCCAGGATACTCCTCCTGCACTCCCAGTTCAGAAGGTGCTTCCTCCCACTCTTCCAATGAAATTAGTTTAGATTATTCTTTCCGTTTACCAACTTCCGTCCACCATATTCCCTTTCTTAAGGGGACAGCCCCAACTGGTGACACTCTCCTGGAGCAGCTTGAGACTGTGTCCCCTTGTTCTGGTGCTGGGAGTCTGACTAGAAGTCCTAGGTATGTGTCTTGGACAGAACCTTTTACTGGGAATTCCTTTATTTCACAAACATTCTTAAAATTATGGCATAGGCACAAGACAAAATTTGTTAAAGAACATTTTTTTCAACAAATTCTTCTTTGCATTTTACCCAGTCTGCTACCGGAAAGTGCTTTGCCAAGCATAAAAATTAATAGTATTTACTGACAATATTTAATAGTAGTAGTTCCTCAAAAAATCTCTTTTCCTGTCAAACATCACCACATTAATTATGGGAACACTTTTTTCCTTTTTAATAAATGATAGGGTTCATTACGCTGAAGAGTTCAAATCCCTTATTAATTCACACAAATGACAGTGTGAGTCATCAAAAATGCTAAGAGCACTCACTGTAGCACATCAAAGCAGCTATAAAAAGCACCTCGTTTGTACCGTATCCCATGTTTCAGTTTGCAGAATACTAAATACAGAACATACATGTGTACTTGATGGAAAGGAATTAGGCTGTGCACTAAACAACTAACTCTCAAGAGACTTCCATTTACTGATGGAGGGTTTTTTTCAGTTTCAAGATGACTAACTCCCTCCAGATTTCAGTGTCAAGTAACAACAACCCCATGCAGCACTACAGACTGGGGTCAGAGTGGCTGGAGAGCAGTCGGGCAGAGGGTTCTGGGGGTACTGGTTGACAGTAGTCTGAACATGAGCCTGCAGTGTGCCCAGGCAGCGAAGAAGGCCAATGGCATCCTGGCCTGTATCAGGAACAGTGTGGCCAGCAGGAGCAGGGAAGTCATTGTGCCCCTGTACACTGCACTGGTTAGGTCATACCTTGAGTCCTGTGTCCAGTTCTGGGCCCTTCAGTTTAGGAAAGATGTTGAAAGATGGTGACTTGCTGGAACGTGTCCAGAGAAGGGCAACAATGAAAATGATAATTTTTTTTCAGTATTATCATGATTATTAGACTCAAACACATCAACCAAGTCATTGTTACTGTACGCTAACACAGAACCAAAAAAAAAAAAAAAAACTCTTTCTCAGCAAGGTTCTGCTCTGTTTACTTATCATTCAAACAAGCAGGAATAAGAAGTATGCAAAGTGTGGTACAGAACACAGCTTGTCTCCCTGGCATTCTTCTCACTCTTTTGTTAAGGTAGAAATAATTTCTGAAATATATATAGATATTATTGTGCTTAACTTTAGTGACTTCATGTTTGAAAGCACTGTGCATGGTTTGTAGGATTAGGCCAATAATCATACATGACAATAGGCCCTTTCTTTAGACTGGTGATTGAAATAACAATAATCTTCCCCAGGAACCATTCTTGGGAGATTTCCAGCCTGATTTCATGGACAAAAATAGTTCATATAGCTCAAAAAAGTTTGCAAGCCTTTTGATGATTATCCAAGCCTAACTAAAGCCTCAGAACCTTTTTGGATGTTCCACCATCCTAGACCTACAGCACATGTAATATAACTTAATATTTCAAAAGTTACTTGAATTACTTTGATTTGCATGGTATCTTCATGTCAAAGCTAATGCAATAAGCTGCTCAGCAATTCTTTAAAGTGGCTTTTGTGTTATTTGCAAGGAATCTGTTCTTCTGTGTCCCTGTAACATCAAAGTGAGAAAATAAAGAAGATTCTGTTCTTTATCATCTTGTGCTAGAAAATACTTCATCGTATTAGAAAATTCTTTCATGCTCTCTCAAGGGCCATGTGAAGACAGACAGTGCAATGCACAGCCTGAATTTAATGATAGATTAGCTTTTGAAGGATGGCACCATGAAAAATGTAAAGCAAAAGCACCAGAAATGGTTTGCAAGAAGTTTAGTTGTTTTTATTTTCACTTGAGATTCCATCTAAGTGAAAGTAAGGTTTAAGTAAATATAAGGCATAAAGACACTCATACCAAAGAAATCTTGAAGCTTCTAATACAGTGGTAGATAGTAAGTGGTAGATAGTAGCATAGTTCTGTAAAGGATGTTTTCTGTCCCCTACACATACCTCCTTGTGCATACAACTCAGAAAAAAACCACACATATCACCTTCGTATCGAAGCATGACATACCTTGTATAGCCTCTTTATCAAAGGAATTATGAATTCTGTCTTGGCCTAAAATAAGGGTAATTTTGACCGGGGGAGAAATAGCAGAGCAAAGCTGTAGAATGACAGTGCCTTGAACACCTTTGAACACCCACAATATATTTTTAAAAAGATGGTCAAGAAATACTAAATGCTTTCCTTCAAAGCATGCACTGAATCATACAATCATATAATGGTTTTGGTTGGAAGGGTCCTTTAAAGAACATCTTGTGCAACCCCCATGCAGTTGGCTGGGACATTCACTGTGGTAGGTTGCTCAAAGTCCTGACCAGCCTGACCTTAGAGGATTGTGATGATCCACAACTTCTCTGGGCAACTTGTTCCAGTATCTCACCATCCTCACTGTAAAAAAAAATTTCTTCCTTTTATCCAGTTTTAATATACTCTTAGCTTAAAACCAGGCCCTTGTTAGTATGGGACAAGACTTCTCCTTGAGTCTTGAAAGGTCACAATAAGGTCTCCTTGGAGCCTTCAATTCTCCAAGCTGAACAACCCCAAAGCTCTCAGCCTTTAGCAGAAGAGGTGCTCCAGCCCTGCAGACATTTCTTTGTCTCTCCTCTAGATCCAGTCTGACAGACATGTGTCTGTCTTGTATTGGGTACCCCATGCTGAACACCTCAGAGCCTGATGTATTAAACATAAGCTTTCCACCCCAACAGATTTTTTCTTAAGAGCTTCCCTTATCAAATCTATGGACTTTGAAATCCTGATGGAATTGAACCTAAGCTCTGAATTGTTACTTTTGGCAGCTATTACAAGGTAGGTTGCTGAAAGATGGAGACATTGAAGGATTAAGGCCATTTTACTACATCTTCGTGGCCAGAAGAGGAGGCAGTTCTGGAGCTCTGCCCCAGCCACTGTTCACAGAAAAGCAGAATGCTCAGCACGGCATGTGATGCCGAATCTCTCCAGTGTTCTTCATCCATCCAACATGCCGTAACCACCCTCGACAGCCTTTCTTCTAGGACCATATAGGCCTGAGCAAAATTCTGAGGGGAAGCAGAATGACACCCCTGTTTTGAAGGGGATTAGCAATTAACCCCAGCAACTGTGGGGAGAAGGTGGCTGGGTAAGGCAGACTACAGCGGCCCCATGGCCTGATGGGGGTTTGCTGAGCAACTCAAGCCTACCCTTGCCCCCATAGTGTTCAGCACAAGCTGAGGGGTTTTGGGGAGCCAGAAGGAGAGGAAGAAGAATTTTTCATCAGGGCACAGAGAGCCAGGCTCACTTATATGTTATTGTAAATAAGAAGGGGGAACAACCACAGCATCATTACACTTTCTAATTGAGAACATACAGTGGGTGGCAGGGTTTGTGGGTTTTTTTGTGGGTTTTGGTGTGGTTTTTTGTTTGGTTTTTTTTCTGTAACTGACAAAATCTGGCAACAATGTACAGTGAAAAAAGTGACATTTTGACTCTAAGGGAGGAATTATTTGCGATTTGTTTTGAGCAGAAGCTTAGTTCATGTCAGATGTGAACCTCCAGACAATCATTAGTTTAAACTGCCTGCTATGTGTTTAAAAATTTCAGTCAATTTAGAAGTGATCTGAATTGCAAATGGAATGGTAATAAGCCATTAGGGAACAACATATCCCTCTTTCACACTTGCAACCCTCTGCTTTAAAGGGCCTTGACTGCACTGAAACATGAAAATAACATTATAGTCATAGGTGTTGCTGACAAACATGGAAATGGAGGTCCAAACTCATAAAGTGGCACTCAGAGAAGATCAGGAGCCACCACAGAAATGAAGAAATAGGAGTAGCCCCTGATTTGGACAAGAGGCAGTGGTCGGTTTTCCACTGGAAAAAACAGTCAGACTTCCCAATGGCACAGTAAAACACAGGTCTGGCACCTGGCTAGCACTTGGTTATTTTGATTTCTAAGGATCTAAGGCATTTCTCATCCTTTGTGAAACCATTTTTGTGAAGGAATGCAGGCTTTGCATCACCTCAGGTTTTATGCACAAAGTTGCCTGTATTTCCTCAAAATTATCTGTCTAAGCTTCCTTTGTTCAAATGAATGAGAAGACCCAGGGTATTTTTCATTCTTGAGCTTTCAGCTTAACACAGTGCTCTGCAATACACAGATTCATTTGCTAAGAGGAGATCTGTACAAGTAAAGCATCTTTTAAATGACAGCATTAAGCATTTTAGGTCCTATCCCAAGTATCTCTTCCCATCAAAGACAATTATAAATCACCTGCTGACAGTTGTTTCTCAGGTGGAAAGACTCTCTTATGGCCCTATAGCCAGTCTATAGCCACTCCTGGTTAGCATTCACTGGGGGTTTCTATATTAACTTGCAAAATTACCTATTTTATGAAGTTCATCTTTTTCATGGTTTCTTGAGCCTGCAGCTGAGGCTGACTCTATGTTTTACCAAACCAGCTGATAAGCAAAGTGCTCTCTATAGTCAAGCAGACTCCCATGCAGCTATGATGAAGAGAGAATTGCAGATTTCTGTTCTGCACCCGCAGAAGTTGGATGTTCGTGCCTGAGTAGCAATCAGTGCAGTACCTGTTTCTGCACCACTGGAAATTCATGCAACCCTAACAGTTTCCTAATGGGTTTCTGGAACTCCTTTCCCCCTGAAGCTGTATGTCAAAACACAGCTCCTGGAGATTTTGTTTCTAGGCTACCTCTTTGCTGATGGGGGGAATAGCTCAGACACCCCTACACAGAGACTCTGCATAGTTACCCCATAGGAAGTCCAGCTGACCCAAATGCTGCTGTGTTAGCATACATGTTGGACTGGATTTTGGCAGAACATGCCTTCGTCCTTCAAGAGTGTTAAAGTGGATAGTCCATTAATTCCTTCACAGCACATTCACTCAATCCCCTCTGCTTTTCAAAGATAACACCTTCAAATTGCTGACTGCAGGTGAATTTGGATAACACACCACATCTCAGCTTTCCTAGAAGGTTCATATCAGCTTCTGTCCAGCTGGCAATATGCTAGAAAGAGGATTGCTTGCACAGTACCTTTGTTGAACTGCCAAGCAGAAGAAAGGAAATGAGCACAGCCAGACAGGTCAAAGTTAGACTGCTGAGACAGAAACTGTATAAGCAGCAGGGAGTTATGCAAGGGAAATACAACTCAGGTAAAACTGTGGGAGCCGATGAGTTGTACAAGAGCTTGGCGAATTAACTTCCCTACAAAGACTGGAGGAAGCCTCTCAGTCTGAGCCTCTCTGCATCAAACTGTACCTGCTAGTATACATCTAAACTAACTTTTGCACAAGCTAATTCTATTGACAGCCTTCTAAATTTTTGTGGGGGTACATATATGTATAAATACACACACATATAACTTACTCCACTTTGGCACTTGGAAGAAATTCTATTACATGAATATATATATTTAAAACAAAATAACAATAAAAAATCAGTATTCAAAATTTCATGTCAAAAGGCTGTGACAATCTGAATAAGTTTCAGACAGGGAAAATCTGAGGTTTTGTTTTGGATTACTTCTTGAACTTTGTGTAAACTTTACCAACAATTCTGCACAAGCAGAAGTAAGGAATTCTGAACTCTCAGTTTCCTGTGAATACAGCAGACTGTTCATCTCCCTCAATGCTACATGAAGTAAATTAATCTGTTCCAATTTTAGTTGCAAGGTATATTTGGGGTAACAGTTCCCTGTTTCATATGTACATGTGTGGGGTTTCCACTCATTTTGGTGAGAGAAAACACATTTCCAATTTGGATCTTTGAAAAGGTCTGGCATCCAGGATTTACTATTATAGCAAAGATTAAGAACAGTCTTTCTGAACTCTAACATTTAAAGACTTACTTCATTCAGAAGTGATATTATGACATGGAACAATTAACATATTCCCAGAAATGTATCTTTCAAGCAAAATATTCCTGTGATAAATATGAGCATTAAAGATGGTATTATATGTTAATTCAGATAGAAATGGAATAGTTTAATTCTTCCAAATCTAAACTCTAGCTATTAAAAATTTCCCCAGCACTTGCAAAGTAATAGAAGAAAGAATAGTTCAGCTTTCCTGACATTGCATTGGCTTTAGGTGAGGCAGTGCACAGGACAAGATACTCAGAATCTAACAAAACATTCTAACAAGAAAAAAACCCAAGACAACAAAAACCAGGAATTCTTTGCTCTCTGCTGCTTTTTCAGTGACTTTAGGCAGTTACGCATTTTGGTATGCTTAGAGGAGGTCATCAATATTCATCCCATCATACTCTGGCAAAGTGTGTACATGCAAAAAATGCCATGCTATATGCATATTTTATTTTCCACACACAAATTGTTTAATTGTCTTAAATGGGTTCTTGCATGTACAAGTTGCCCCCTGCACATGCACCTGTGTAATCTGGCAGTTTAAAAATAGACATTGGAAAACTGACTTCCATATAGCAGCTTCTTTTCCTTATTTGACATGTGTCACAGGCCAAAGATCTGCAGTTGTATTTACTGAAAAGAAATCAACACAAACAGTGAAAGCTATGAGCAACCTGGGAGATGTGATTCCTTGGACTTCTAAGAACAAGTGTGTGAGATAGTCATATACTTTTTGTGTCAGATATTTGGCTCTCTAGCTGTCACTTTTCACATGACACAGTTGTGAGAGCATGTAGTATAAATTGTCATGTATCAGTTATGAAAAGACAGTCATTGGAATGGAATCTGAAAGACAAACAATCATCTCTCGGCTGCAACTGAGCATAATCCAAACACAGAGTAATATTTCAGTTTGGTTAAGGAAGAATGCTACAGGAACCAAAATCTCAGACCTACATTCCTTCCTTGTGTGGACACTCCTGTTGTCTTCAGTGGAATGGCTAATGTAATATGGGATAAACAATCAGCACCGTACTTCAGCCTCCAAAGAATACCAAGATAAATATCTGATATTAGTCTGTTTAAAAAAATGCAGAAGATAATATTATTGGTCGTAACACTGACCTGACTTACTTGAAAACAGAAATGAGGAAAGTTTAGTTCTTTCCATTAGCTAACTGGGCCGCAGGTTTCAGTACAGAGACCAGGCCACCATCAGCTACATAAAACTTGACATAATACAGGGTAGCTGATTCATGAGAGGAAAGCCATATATACTTTGTCAGTGCAAAATGAGTCAGTGAAGAGCAGAATTCTCCCCTCAGAATAATTAATATTGTATCTCTTAATGCACTCTACAGATAACACAAAGACTCCCTGGCTCCATAGAAGGTTAACAGCAAAGTCACCAAAAAATCTGATGCATGTGCTTCACTAGGACTGGATGCATTACCTATGTGAGATTCAGCACTGAGATTGTCCTCCATGTTGATAGTCAGACTAGATGCTAAAGGAGGATTATCCTCACTCAACTTGTGCAAATCCTTTGGGCTAGTGGCAATTATATTATCTTGACAAAGAAGAGCAGTCTATAAAATTGGCAGGAACTATAGTGCAAAGGTATCAATTCTCTCGAGCAAAAGCAAACAAAGACAGGCTTAGGTGATATGACAGTCATGCCTTGAAAAACACAATTCTTGAGTGCAGGTTGCTGCATAAATCCTTCCTACTGAAAGAAGTTTTAATCAACATAGTCAAGGTTCGGATTGGGAAAATGGAGTCTAAATCTGCCTGTATCATTACTCCTAGGTATTGGTTCCCTAACCAGCAGTTCAGATGGTAAACACACTTTTTCCAGAAATGTGTGAAAATACTGAGATGCACTCATTTCATTAGATGGGTTCCATAGCCTTTTCCAAATAGAGGACTTGTAAAGAAAAGCACTATGCACCAAGATTCAATCAAATTCTTCCAGAGACCAACAATTTCTTACCACAATATCCCTAGACAGAAGACAGAGAAGTTTAGAAGCCAAAGTCCACCTCTTACAAGGCTAATGATTTTGGAGTACCTAAATTCATCCAATCCAATCTGCTCTATGGAGTCCTGATGATGAATCCATACTATACCTGCTGTGGTAGATAAAACATGCTATCCTTTCCATAAAACTGGAGCTGAATGTGGTATTGCATAGAAGAGAGAATGCACAGAGTTGCACAAAGCCCCATATGGTTTCCACAAAAAAAAAGATGGGAAGAATCAAGGCAGCTGCTTTCCATAACTACCACCTGGATGTGGGAAGGGGAAAATCTGCATGAAGAATGTCTCCTCCATGGGTATCTACAGAATTTGATCCAGCCCTTCACTTCCCATCTTCTGAACATGGCTTTTATTCAAAGAACAAGAAATGGAAGAATACGTGGGGATATGAGAGAACGTGCCTTAGGGCTGGCAACAGAGGGAGGTGAAGGTGACAACCTCAAATGTGAAGGTGAAGACATTGATGCAAAATGCAGTTCATTTCACATGGATGTGAACCTAGAAGTCTTGTTATTGTGAACATGAAAAGTCCAGAATAATTTAAATAAATAAATAAATAAACCATAAAGCAAGAATTGCAGATAAATAGTCAACAAAAGATCTACTTTCAAACCTTAGCAGGTCATGCCATGGTAACATACAGAAAGGAATTACTGTGTTCCAATATCACAGTGTTATCAAATGACTCCTCAGAGACAGAATGTAGTGGGGAAACCTTAACATCTTGCTGGATGTCATCATGGCCAATACTGTCCTCTCTGCTTCATGCACTTCAGTGTGCTAGTGTGAGTGGGAGTTACTTTCAGTTAAAGTTTATTTTCACTCTATTTTATTAATGCACAATGTTAAATTGTCTTATTTTTGTCAGCGTGTCCAAGGCCCAAAATTCTCAGTTGTATACATGTAGTGCTTCCCTCAGTGCTGTGACATGGTTTAAGAAAGATGGGATTAGATACACAAATAAGGGCTTATGTGAGTAAGACTAGGCCTCATGCCTTAAAAAGAAAGAAGCTATAAATACTTATTTCCTTTTAAAAATATATAAGAAAGCATGTATTCATTTCACAGTTAAGCATCAAATCATCTGGGAGTAGCTGTTCTTATAGTGGGTGTTGACAGTGTCAAGCAACAAAGAAACAAGTCCTAACACATTAGTATTGACAGCAAAGTTTGGGGTTTTGTTTTGGATTGTTATTAGCTTTTATTTTGGTTTGTTTATTTTGGTTTAAACACTGGAAGTGTTTAAAAAGAGACTGGATGAGGCGCTCAGTGCCATGGTTTAGTTGATTAGATGGTGTTGGATGATAGGTTGGACTTGATGATCTTGAAGGTCTTTTCCAGCCTGGTTAATTCTGTATTCTGTACTTTATGAGTTCTTCTTTATCTCATAATGACTTTACAAAATGTATCTGTTTCATAATTTGCTGGACTTCACAGTGATAAGTTTACAGTTGGACTAGATGATGCTAAAGGTCTTTTCCAACCTAAATGATTCTATGACTGCCAAATGACTCTTACAGCAGGGAAAAAAAGAGTATTTGTCATTCAGGGACTGACACCTCTCTTCCATTCACTTCCCTCCCCATCTAAAAATGCACCCCAAAAGAAAGAAGACTTTTTCTTTGTTTCTAATACTGAAAAGCAGTGGGAGCTGGGAGTGCTAGGGATTTTATTTGTGGGCATGGCTTTGGTTTGTCAGGCTGTTTTGTGGGGTTTTTTTTAATGTTTACAAATGGTGAAAATCCATTTCCCTGTAGCTTGAGAAGCCTACAGCACATCTGATTGCTTAGAATCTGTCCATTCCATAAATGGGCTAGGTCTGACAAATAGAATATATTTAGGAAATGGGCAAATAATACCTGAAATACCAAGGACTATTTCCAAGACAATAGCTCTGCAGACAGGACTGGAGAAGCAATCCATCTGTCCATATATCTATGACTCTAAAAAATACTATTCCCAGATAACAAGCCTCATCTTATCTTTAATAGCCTCATTCAGACAAGATAAGTATTGATCCACATGTCCTAGGTTAACACAGCTTGCTCTCCCAAGTCCCTCTCTCCCCCTCCTCACAGAGACAGAAGGGAAAATAACACCAAAAAACCCCCTCTGAGTTGAGATAAAGAGTTTAACGATCTCACATGCTGGACAGTTACCTTAGCAAAAGCAAAACCAGCAGCAGAAACCAGCAATAAAATGGTTTCCTGACCCAAGCACACAGCAGACAGCCCAACAGAAAAGACCACCTCCAAATCCAGAAACCAGAAGCAGCAACCAGAACAGGAAGCCTCTCATGTTACAATCTGAACTTCAAGATCCACAATACTTTGCTGCAGTCAGCACTTTCATTTTGAAGCTGGCTTGACAGTAGCATGGTATTGAACACATATCAGTACATTCAACTTTCACAATTCAAGGAGGTAGGTGGTGTGATTACAAAGCAGTCAATTGGCTCACTGCCTGGAGCATCTGGAGAGGATTGGTGTGAGAAGGACTGAGAAGAATAGGCTTCAGCAAGGTGGTGGACAAGTAAAAAGTCAAAAGTGGGAGGTTCTCCTCCTCCTCTACTCTGCCCTGGTGAGACCTCAACTGGAATATTGTGTCCAGTTTTGGGGTCCCCAGTTCAAGAGGGACAGGGATCTACTCAAGAGAGTCCAGCAGAGTGCTATGAGGATGGTTAAGGGGCTGGAGCATGTGCCCTATGAGGAAAGGCTGAGAGCCCTGGGGCATTTTAGTCTGGAGAAGAGAAGATTGAGAGAGGATTTAATAAACATTTATAAATGTGTGAGAATTGGGTGTCAAGAGGGAGGGCACAGGCTCTTCTCAGTTGCACCCTGTGATAGAACAAGGGGCAATGGATAGGATAGGATAGGATAGGATAGGATAGGATAGGATAGGATAGGATAGGATAGAATAGAATAGAATAGAATAGAATAGAATAGAATAGAATAGAATAGAATAGAATAGAATAGAATAGAATAGAATAGAATAGAATAGACCAACTACAGAACAGGAGGTTCCACCTCAACCTGAGGAGGGACTTCTTCACTGTGAGGGTCACAGAGCAGAGGTTGTGAAGTCTCCTTCTCTGGAGACTTTCAAAAGACCTGTCTGGATGTATTCCGGTACAACCTGTGTTGGATTTTATGGTCCTGCTCTGGCAGGGGAGTTGGACTCAACGATCTTTGGAGGTCCTTTCCAAGCCCTAACATCCTGTGATCCTGTGCTCCTGTGGATCCTTCCTGTTCAAAACAAAACAAAACAAAACAAATAAAACAACAACAACCTCCAAAAAAATCCCCACTAAACAACAACAGCAAAAAGAGAAAAACCAGCACTTCAGAGGTATTTATGGACCATGTACTATCAGAAGATGACTGTGGAAAAAGACCTGTGTTCTGAGAGTTAACCATAAACACAGCTGTGCACTTCGCTGGCATGTGTGCCTAACATACCCAGCCAAGGGATTTATGCAGCGTAGAATACAGAAGCATAAATGTCTATCTTCTGGTACTAAGTCCATTAACATTAGAATTAGATATGTCATCTGTACCCAGTATGCATTATTTTACTCATCATTACATACTTATTCCTTTATCAGATTTCTGTTTAAATGAGCTTCACTGCACACAAAAGACCTGAATAATTTGATATACAATAAATGTGTCCTTGTAGTCTTGCTATTTCCTTAAATAGAGAAAAGAATATGGTTAGATTAGCTCAAATGACAATTCACTGTCTTACATTAGGTTCTGTAGGTTACAGAGGGAAACATTCATGTACTCTCCAATGAAAGGGTTCAAAAAATGACAGAAGCTACAGTTAATTAGTTGACTGGATTATTCAATCCTGGCATAAAGGCAGGAGCTCTGCTTTAGCAAAGAAACAAGCAGTGACAGAAGTTAATGCCTTGGAGATTCTTCTTTAAACATTTTAGACTCTTATCAAAATTATAATTGCATTCATATGAGATTCCCTGTGTTTGGTATTACAGTGAGGTTTTTTTCACCTTGTAGTTTTACAGCTAGAAAAGGAAACCAGATAAATGGAACAAAATATAAGTGGATGACAGGCACCAGGAGCAATGGTGTAGATCCTGTACAACACACCTCACAAAAACATTACTGCTCTCAGAGGCACTTATAGCATGAGCAGAACAAAAAAATGACAAATGGAAAAAGACAGATGGAAGAACAAAGAAGTAGTGACACAGTTGGTCAGTGTGACAGGCAGCATTCTCAGCACATCCCTAGCCTGACAGCTGTCAAAATTTTAATAAACTTCACAGCAAAAGAGAGTTTTAAAGAGGCAGCTAAGGAAAATCTCTTTAAAAAAGGCGAGCTAAATATCTAAATTCTGTGAAACATTCACCTTTTTTCGCTCTGAAACCCTTCTAAGGGAATACCCACTAAAATTACTTGGTTTCATAATGTCTGGATTCCTAGATCCATACCCCAGCATCACACATTTTCTTCTCATTCGTTGATGGCTTGTATTGTCTTAATGCAATTGAAGAGACCCTTATTTTCACTTCAGATTCTCTTGCCTCTAAGAAACTTGACACACTGTCCCTGTACGAAAGCTCCTTTTGCTCTGAACACGTTCACCATCTCCAGGCATGCCAGACATTTGCAGGGTGTCAGCTGCGAAGGGAATATGAATATGTTCACATGATCAACAGCTGCACTGTGAAAATGCCTGTGGGGATAGGGAAACATTCTAGACCCCTACCCATCAGCTCTACACTCTGTGAAGTGATTAAAAGAATAAGCCCAGGAGTTATCAGGAAATCAAGTATTTAGAGACCAGAAAAAAAACAACCAGGAACTGATTTTCTGACATTCAGAAGGGATGATAGCCTATTACTTCAGGACTCTTGCACAAAAAGTATTCCTAACACACACACACACCTACCTTTGTTTAATTAATCTCATCTCACAGGTAATTAGTGACAGAACATGAAGGAACAGGCTTAAGCTGGAACAAGGTAGGTTTAGACTGGACATTAGGAAAAAATTCTTCATGGGAGGAGTGGTCAGGCATTGGAATAAGCTGCCCAAGGAGGTGGTTGAATCACCAGCCCTGGATGTGTTTAAAGGTCTTTTGGACTTGGTGCTTGGGGATATGGTTTAGGGGTGAACCTTGTAGAGTAGGGTTATCAGTTGGAATGGAATGGGATGGAATGGAATAGGATGGAACGGAATGGAACAGAACAGAACGGAACAGAACAGAACGGAACAGAGCAGAACAGAACAGAACAGAACAGGACAAAATAGAATAGAATAGACCAGACCCGGCTGGAAGAGACCTTTGAGATCATCACATCCAACCCATCATCCAACACTATCTAATCAACTAAACCATGGCACCAAGCACCCCATCAAGTCTCCTCCTAAACACCTTCAGTGATGACAACTCCACCACCTCCCTGGGCAGCACATTCCACTGGCCAATCACTCTTTCTATGAAGAACAACTTCCTAACATTTACCCTAAACCTGCCCTAGTGCAGCTTGAGACTGTGTCCTCTTGTTCTGGTGCTGGTTGCCTGGGAGAAGAGACCAGCCCCCACCTGCCTACAACCTCCCTTCAGGTAGTTGTGGAGAGCAATAAGGTCTCCCCTGAGCCTCCTCTTCTCCAGTGCTAAGCAACCCTAGCTCCCTCAGCCTCTCCTCATGGGGCTTGTGCTCCAAACCCCTCACCAGCTTTCTTGCCCTTCTCTGGACACGTTCTAGCAAGTCAACATCTTTCCTAAACTGAGGGGCCCAGAACTGGACACAGTACTCAAGGTGTGGCCTAACCAGTGCGGTGTACAGGAGGAGAAAGCGTCTATTCCAACCAGAATGTTTCTGTGATTCTGTGATATGATGACCTATAATATTGTCTGAAAGTCTATCAGTAATCCTTCTAGCACCATACACAGTTTTTCTAAAACTTGTGAACACTCTGTAAGCTATTGCTTCATTTAGTAAGTCAGAAGTTCATATAATAGATATTCCAAAACAAGAATCCATCACTTAACTCTTCACTATATCCAGATCTCATTAGGACAATATTTATATGTAAGTCATAGTCATTTAAAATGCATTTTTAAATAGCATGTTATTGTTTGCAAAAAACAAATATAAAGAGATTTGTGCAACACAAAGTTTGATTTACAAATGAAGAAATACTGAAATTAGCATTGCTGTTTGCTTCTGTTTGGAGTCCACACCCTCCCAAACATTCTGCATGTAAAACTGATGAAGAACGAACATCTTTGGCAGCCTCTCACTGATCTAAATCAGTATGAGGATGCCCTATAGAATAATAGAGATGCTGGGGGATGGAGACAGGAAATAAATTAAGAGAAGTAAAATTATTCATAATGGAAGCTAATCTTGTCTCCTTAGGATTCAGTATCTTAGATTTATGCTTCCTTCCTCTCACTGGTCTGCCTCATTTCTATTGTTTTGTTTCTGCTATTACCCAGCAGGCTCTTGCAAAGCCATATAATTTGCACCTGCTTTTAAAAAAATATCATATTAGTGACAGCTCTAGTATTTCAAGTAATCCAGGCTGAAGTTCTGCAAAGGACTTCTAAGTCAAAAAAGAAACTGTTATATAGCCTCTGGCAAGCATGGATACATTTGGCACGTTCAGGCTCCACAAGGACAGGATTTGCAGCTGCTGCTCCAACAGTCTATAGGAGAAAAATTGGTTCACCGCAATTGATGATGCTTCTCAGTTCAAAAAAGAGTGGTAGTTTGACATGTTCTAAGTTGCTGTGCTACATGAACAAACTCTGGCACCTTGTCAGTGATTCCTGACCCTGTGTGGCAGAAAGAAAAACATTGAGGTCCTGGAGTGGGTCCAGAGAAGGACACAAAGCTGGTGAAGGGGCTGGAGAACTTGAGGAGAGGTTGAAGGAACACCTAGAGAAAACGAGGCTGAGAGGATACTTTCTCGCTCTCTACAACTCCCTTAAAGGTTGTAGTGAGGTGGGAGTTGATCTCTTCTCCCTAGTAAGAAGTGACAGGATGAGAGGAAATGGCCTGAAATTGTATCAGGAGAGATATGGATTGGATACTAGAAGAAACTTCTTCACTGAAAGGGTTTTTAAACACTGGAACAGCCTCCCCAGGGACATGGTTGAATTTGCATCCCTGGAGGTGTTTAAAAGAGACATGGTTTGACACCAGACTTGGTAGGCATATAATGGTTGGACTCAATCTTGAAGGTCTTTTCCAATCAAAATGACTTATGATTCTATCCTCTAGGTAACAGAGTCCTTTTCCACAAGTCTCACAAGTACCAGACATTGTCCTTGTAAGCTGAAGACAGTTGAACATACTACATTACTACTGGTAACACTCATCTGATCCTGTGTGAGGTGTCCCTGCCCATGGCAGGGGGCTTGGAACTGGATGATCTTTGAGGTCCCTTCCAACCCTGACAATTTTGTGTGATCTCTAAAACTTCCCCTGACATTTAAAGGGCCTCTGTTTGAAGGCTAATTTCAGCAATAGATTTCATTGTTTTCCTGCATGGTTGCCCTCATCTATATATATCCTAGACTGCATCAAAGGAAGTGTTGCCAGCAAATCATGAGAGGTGTTCTGCCAGTTTAGTCTGCTCTGGTGAGACCTCACCTAGAGTACTGTGTCCAGTTCTGTTGTACTCAACACAATGACATGGATCTCATGGAGCAGGGCAGGAGGGGGGCCACAAAAATTATCAGGGGGCTGGAACACCCCTCCTGTAAGGATAGGCTTAGGGATCTGGGGTTGTTCAGCCTGGAGAAGAGAAGGCTCCAGGGACACTTCATAGCCACCTTCCAGTACCCTTAAAGGGGCCTACAAGGAGGCTGGAAAGGAACTGTTTACAAAGGCCTGTAGTGATAGGACAAGGGACAGTGGTTTTAAATTAGAGAAAAGCAGATTTAGATTGAATGTTGGGAGGAAGTTCTTTACTGTGAGGGTAGTGGAATGCTAGAACAGATTGCCCAGGGAAGTGGTTGAGGTCCCATCCATGCAGATATTCAAGGTCAGGCACAGCAGGGCTCTGGGCAACCTGATCTAGTTACGGATATCCCTGCTTATTGCAGAGGGGGGTGGACTAGTCCTTTCCAACCCAAACCATTCTGTGAATTAAAAGCAGTAGCTTTTAATCAGATTCGTGTAATTAAATCTTCTCTCTCTGTCAAAAGCTGTATATCTATCTGTCGTCTCATTTAAGCCACATAGCATGAGTTATATCAAAATGATGAGGAATAACTCATCATATTTCCACACACCTAGGACCCAGTTTCCAAAATACCCTCTGCTATTCATATTGGATATATAGAAAAATGCATTCTTCTGAACATTGATTTAGACTCTTTTTCAGGTCCACAAGCATTGTCCAAATTTCTCTCCTTTGTATTTCTTTCTGGAAACATCACTTTGTCCCTGTGAATGTGAGTGCTTTTTCATCCTTTCTCCCTTGTGCTTTGGATGTGATGCCTTCCCTGATACCTAAATGGATGCAGTTGTTCTAACTCCACATCAGACACCTGCACTAAATTCTTTAGTGGTCACTGAAGTGTTGATGCTTTCTTAGCATTGCTGATTAGCATTTGTGGCCACACAATGCCTCACTAAACACAGGGTAGCTCTCTCCAGCTGCCAGATTTCTTTCAGCCTAAGCTCCTAAACCAGTGTCTAGGAAATGTAGAGACAAAGATGCATACACTTGCATGCACATAGATATGTACATTAGCCTTTTCAGCTAAATTATTAATTGCAGTAATTTGTGTTACTTCTAAGGGGAATGTTTCAGTTGTGAATTTCAGGAAATCTAATTGGTGTTTTTACCTTTGAGAACATTCTTTTCAACTTGTGAACTTTTATTATGCAATGTCTGGGTGACTAACTGGCCCTGATGGTTTTGGATAAGACTGCTGACACTATTTTGCCTAAGTAATATGTATGTCAGGGCATCCAGAGTATATGTGCAATGGGTAGTGGTCCATTCACATATAGGACTGAAGGATCATTGAGATTAATAGATACTCATGAAGTACTGGAATGAACAATCAAAGAGGATGTGAATTATTTTCTGTATCAGTTTGAGATTGAGATTGAGATTCAAGAGGAGATTGGATGTGGCACTTGGTGCTGTGGTCTAGTCATGAGGTCTGTGGTGACAGGTTGGACTCAATGATCCTCGAGGTCTCTTCCAACCTGAGTTATACTGTGATACTGTGAAAAAAAAAGGAGACCTCCAATAAACTCAATTTAGAAGGACAAAAGGGAATAAGCATCCCCTTATTTAGCACTCTGAGATACAATAGATTTAGTGCTGCAAATATACCTCCTTCTACAGAGATGCAGGAAATACTAGAGATCCTCAAGATGGACTGATCCTCAAGCCTCACTGGACCCTTATCTATGATAAAAGGAAGATATTTTTAAGCAGAACATGTACTTTTGGAATGTTTGGAAGTGATACCTGTTTCTCCGTTTGAAGCAATAGCTCTCACTGTGCCAGCTTTTACTGACTCACTTAGAAAGTGTTCTGGGGTGGAGGAGGAAGGTAGGTGATTCAGTAAGGGTAAAAAAGACAGTCTTTCTAAGGCAGCATGTATGCTAAGATTCTCTGAGGAGAGATAGGCATTAAAACCAGAGAAAGAAAATACCCTCCAGCTCTTCAAATACAGTAATGAAAACAAACCACTTTCTACCTCAAATATTTAAAACATTAAAAGTTTGAAAGTTCCTCAAATGGAATCCAATTATCCTCAGAACCAGAGGCAAAGTTCTTCAACTCTCTGAGCAACTGATGCTCAGCAGCCACCTCAGTGGTTTTGCACTCTAAAATCTAGGGCATCTGACAGTCAACAGATCTACTTTGCTGAGAGGATTTGCTGTTTCACCCAGCTTCTGTTTTCCACTCACAGCCAATATTTTCCAAGTAAACTCATCCATGAATTCATGTAAAGTCTCTGCTTATAAAGTCTTAGGCACTGCTGGATCTACTTTTAGTGCTTTAGATGCAGCTCTAACAGAGTCAAAATCTGAGCATTTCTTTTTTAATGCAATACAGTAAATATTTATACATTGTTCAATTAATCCAACTATTTGAGCATCTTCAAATGTTGAGCTGTTACCTCCAAATGTCTTTAGCAGAAATGACCAAAACCTGACAGCAGCAGTGTTATCTGTTAGAAAATGCATGTAAAAACCTCACCAGTGCACAGCAATGTCACACTGAAATTCTCTCTTCATCACTGTGATAATTTAGGGCCAAAAATCAATGTACATCCTTTGTAAAGCCAGACAGAGGGTGGGGAGGGAAAGGGAAGAAAGGAAGGATGAAAGTTTAACTCCTGAAACATTTAAGTTTCTCTGGTGCATGTGTAACTTCAGGAACTTGAATAACTCACTGAGGTAACACATGCAGCTGAGTGTTTGCTGACTAACGATGGAGTCATCACACAGTTTTCACACTTAAAATGTGTTGGCCACAAATACCTTTTCCTAGGGTGCTTTTGTCACCACACACACCTTTTCTATAAAAATAAGCTTGAAATCAAATTAGTACCATGAGCAGTGATTAGTAGGTGAGTAAAAATATATGATGCCAGGCAGCTAGGGATGGTTCAACGTCAAAAGACAGACATGGAAATGTCGCTGTAATGCCGTAGCTGTCCTTCGTCCTCTCATAAACATATATCAATTGTTGCTGGAAATAATCTAATTTAAGATAAGCTATTGTAAAATCCATATCTTCACTATCTCATCCATACCACTTACTGATATGCCCTATTTACTCAAAGCTTGAAAAGCTACTGATAATATTTAAACTGTCTCTCTCAAACCATATGTCAATACAGCACAGCAGTTCTGACTGTTAAGAGATCTGCTTGCTATGGTGTAATTTGTCTGCATACAGTCTCACTTATGCAAAACTAAAACATACAAATGTCTGCACAATGACTACTGAGATAATGTCCGTAACAGCAAGATCTAGGTCACTGCCATTAAAGCTGAATCACATTGCCGGTCGTATTTGCTGGTCAAAAAACTGGGTTTTAGTCAAAAGCAGCTATGATTTCTCCTCTAAATATGTTTTAAGGATTGTAGGGGGAAAAGGAAAAAAAAGAAAAGTATGATATAAACACATTGCACATTGCACATTGCACATTGCATAGAATAGAATAGAATAGACCAGGTTGGAAGAGACCTTTGAGATCATTGAGTCCAACCTATTCCTACACTATCTAATCAACTAAACCATGGCACCAAACACTCCGTCAAGTCTCTTCCTAAACACCTCCAGGGATGGTGACTCCATCACCTCCCTGGGCAGCCCATTCCACTGGCCAATCACTCTTCCTATGAAGAACAACTTCCTAACTTTTACCCTAAACCTCCCCTGGTGCAGCTTGCGACTGTGTCCTCTTGTTCTGGTGCTGGTTGCCTGGGAGAAGAGACCAGCCCCCACCTGGCTACAACCTCCCTTCAGGTAGTTATACACAGCAATAAGGTCTCCCCCAAGCCTGTCAATAATTAATTCAAAGTGGATACCAATATACAGCTCTACACACAACATAAAATTTGTACCCTGCTAGGCAGAAAGTAGTCACAGACCAGATTTTCAGAACAAGATCTAATAGTCCACATTTTCCCAAAGCAAAATAAAGAGCAGGGTTTTATTTCTTATTCAGAGGACATTCATAGTATTATCTCCATCTCTATGGGGATCCATATCATCCTGTGGTTATTTTTCTTGAGTTTTCTTATTTACACTAAGAGAAGAGCATAGCCTCTTACTATAAAAAGGACATACTGCTAAGACTGCAAACACAGAAAAGGGAAACAGCATACTTGTCATGAATAAGACAAACAAATATCATTCTGAAATAGAACAAATATCCCATGGTGCATACATCAAAATACCACTGTCTTCTGAGTCCAGGAAGTTTATTCAAAACAGCTTGCAACTTAAAAGTTTTTAAGGTTTGGCTGGAAGAGAGGTTTGACCTAACCTTTCAAGAAAAAGCCTAAAGAAGGACACCACTCTGAATTACAGTGTGTTTTAAAGTTTTGTTAGATATTTCCTTTGATTTTCAGGGGTCACATGGAAAAGTGATCTTTTAATAGTACCAAAGTAAGTTATAGGTAATTTAAGACAACCAAGGGTAAGAAGGTTCATAGATATGGCCAACTACATAACTTGGATTCATAACCTAACTTGATATTTCAACTTATAATGACCTAATTTTTTAACACAGGTATGAAACATACCAAGCAGGAAATTGAAATCCAAGCTTTTCTCTTCTTCCAACTCATGTTGCTGCACATGCAACATGTGACAGATTGCATTAATGGTGAAAAGAGTGTCCAGGCTCCCACAGATAAGATTGCTTTGGTGAAGAGAAATCAAAGAAACAATTCTGACCTTCAGCAAGCTCTTCAGTAATTCATGAAGATTATTTTTTTTTCTAATAGCTCCCTACAGATGGTTAATGTATTACTGAACAAATATACAAACTTCTTTCAATTAAGTGGACTATGTTAGCAGGATTATGCCTTCACTAATGACTTTGTCCACAATAAACTTCACTCTTAAAAATCAAAATGATACAGTCTTTTCCAAAGTTTAAAAAATTCCAAAACTCATCCAGCACTGATCTCCAGTTGCACAGGATAGGGCCAAAGGGAAAAGATGGCCATTTGCTCACATGGCACATAAGTTTTCTTCCTTATTTAGGGTCATGAAAATGCAAGGATTTATTTCTATCATAATTTCTACATATATTTTACTTTCACCAAAGAAAGTTTGAGTATGGGCTCTGAGTAATCTTAAATTTGTCCTTAAGGAGAAACAAATTGGTCCAGGCATTGCGAAGTTGTCAGCTTCAGTGAGTCAAATTAAGTTCTGGCACAACCTTGCTGGCTAGAGTTCAGCAGGGATGGAGATGGCACATACAAGAAAAAACACACAAAAGACTGCTAAGGTTGTTTGTTCAGGGATCCCTGCAGCAGCAGCTCCAAGAACTGACAAATAAGAGTGTCAAACGTGAATGTCCAAGTATTTTTCTTGAGCTGGAGAACTGAAGCTTAACAATTAATGTCCTGTGTGTACACATAAATTTACCTGAAAAACCCATTACACGCTTCATCCCTTTTTAATCTTCAGCATGACAGAAGTCTTCAGGATAGTGCTTCACAAAATGAGAGGTGGACAGAAATGCTTCAGTTAAGCAGGGAAAGAAACCTTGGAACTCCAAAAACTTGTTCTGCTGAATAAGGCACACTTCTTAACAGCAAAAATTTACAGCTGTTACAAGCAGTAGAGAAATTTACTGGAATCACTTTTGTTCCCCTTAACCCATGTGCCCCTCATGCCTATTCAAGCGACCTGACACAGCGAAGAGTTGAATTCCCAGTCAATGCTAGTCAGCAGAGTTTTTTTGAAGTTGTGGCTATGTGGCACTCTGTGCTGAGGACCTGACATGGTGCAGCAACAGAAATTCAGGCAAATTATTTCTTTCCAAGCAATTTTATCTGAATCATCCTTCTGAACTCTGGCTACAAGAGTTTTCTTTAACTTAAACTTGAAGTCCCGCAACATTAAAGAACAGAATGCATCAACTTAATTGGAAACAGTTTTGCCTCAACACATCCTGCATTTGTTCAAGGACCTAGAGAGGAAAAGCCCATGCTTTGAAGCACTGTGACAACTTAAGATAAATTTCAGCATTACTTTTCTAACAGAATATAATTGAAAACATATTTCAGCACAGGCTCTAATCTAGCTCTTGGTGGAGATGCTTTCAACTCACAAGTTTGGATAACCAACATTCAAAAGCTCTGCAGAAAAGTTGATTCTAACCCAAATTGTCTCCTCTTTCTAAAACAAGCAAAACCATTCTTAATACTATCAAGCTGAACTCATCACTTATTCACAATCACTGCTTTTGCCTTTATTTATATGTTCCTTTTCATTGCACCAATGTCCAAAGTTCCTGTTTCTCCAATCCCTCTCAAAGATTAGGGTAAAATACCTTTACACTGTATATTGTCGTCTCCCCCCGCCCCTCCCACCCCCCACCCCAAATCCTCAATGTCTAAACAGACAAACCTGCAAGATAGAGGACACATTCTTATCCTCATTTTCAGTTGGGAAACCATTTCTTATGATGACTGAGTCACAATGCCCAGAGAGGTCAAGGATCACATTCTGAAATGATCAATAGCCAGCATCAGAGGCAGACTTTCATAGGAGAGACAGAAAAAGAGAATTTGGGGGGGGGGGGGGGGGGGGGGGGGGGGGGCAAGGTAAGAATCAAAAAGGCTCCAAGTTCTGAAATTCCTGCTTTTATTGTAGATTTTCAAAGGATCTTTCTGCCCATCTTGAAGACCTGGTCAGTTGGGCACCCATGTGAGTGCCTAAATGAGAACTCGATCTGTCTAGGAAATCTATTTCCCAGTCCATGCGCTACTGAGTGCTCTTTTGAAGCGTGGCAGTACATGAGTTGCCCAAGGTCATAAGGAAAGTGTCTTGCAGAGCCAGAAATTTGAACCAACATCTCCTGTGAGCTACCCACAAGTCTATCCTTCCTCTCACTAACAACAGTGTACTTCTTTGTTAAGTTTCTTTCTAGTCAGATGTAACATAATGATCCTTTTTCTTCATTCATCCGCAATGGTAATATGACATTATGAGATTGGCACTTGTCATTCCCAGGGAATGCTCTTTTTATGCTTGCCCCCCAAACACAAACACACTTAGCAGATTGTTGTCAGCAGATGATACGAGAATCTCTGTATTTTAGAATGTTTTTGCAGAAGCCTCACAAGAGTAAATTGCTCTTTATTAATAATTTTCAGGATATGAGATGCTGACAACTTGTGGGTGCCAGCTGAAGAGTTATTCCCCTTTCCCATATAACCTCTGGAAGGGGAAAAGCCAACTTCTTGGCCAAGAAGGTCAGTAGCAGGTTGTTCATTATCATATCCCTTAGCAGCTTCTGCTACCATGTGAAGGCACAAATACAAGAATAATATGTCAGTAGCCACTGACTACCATCATGTGTGTGAGCGGCACACATGATGTCCCTGAATGACATGGAGAGCGAAAGAGCATCAGATGGAAAACCCAAGCATGGCACCATGTTTTCTTTTGCCACTGTTTCCACTCTGTTTAGAGGGACACAGGTATTTATTCACCATTTCAAGCTCTGGAGACTACAGGGAGATGTCACTGTACAAACCAAGAGAATTAGATATTCACTGTATCTGTGAATGCATGTGAGACATGCCTAAAAGACAGAACTCCATTCATTTCTGAGTTACTATTTTTGCCTTTGCCTTGTTTGGGCTTTTTTAGTGTCTTTTGGTGTTGCTGGGTTGGTTTTTTTCAGATTCAGTTTCTTCCAGTCCTGCCCTCTTCTACATGACCTTTTTGATCAATAGTTCTTTGTTGTGCTGCGAGACCTCGACAGCAGAGGACAGAATGACTACAGCTAATCCTTATCTAATGTTTACCTTTAAACTCTTTGAGTCTTGGCTCAGGTTTGAGACATTTGTTTTGTTTAGGTTTTCTAACTCTACATGATGAACATTGCTTGAGAATGTGGTCTCCCTCAGAGATCCTGGAGTTCTCAGTTGATCTTTACCTCTGCTCTTCTACTCTAGTCCACAGAGTAATTGCACTTTTCTGCTTCACCACTTCAGAAACTAGTGGATTACCTCAGCTCTTCTGATACATCTTTTGGCAAGTTAATGAAAGTCAGGTTGCCAACTATTTCCATGCAGAAAACAGGCCTCTCCCTGTCTTCATGTGTAGAAGACATATTTTGTGGGGAGTAGACTAGAAAAGTCTCTTTGTCAGATTCTGCAGTTGCATGTCATTTTAAAAATCAGCTGCAACTGGGTTTTGCCACTATACTATCTTCTCACAGGAATTTCACTGATAAAAATACTTGGCTGATTCTCAAATGGCAAATCAATATGAAACTTTCTGGTTTTCCTACTCATCAGAAAGCCTTTTATGCTATATATGAAGATCTATTTTTGTTTCAGACATTGCAGTGTAACACTGCATGTCTGAAAGCTCCTCAAACAAACCTACTAGACACATGAAACCTTCCCTTCCCAGCAGCTTTATCTCAACAAATACTTCATTTAAGCAAAGAGCCTAAAGCATGAGTCATAGGCCAGTGAAAGACAACTATTTGAAAACTTGAGGTCTCCTTAACTGACCACAGCAAGGGCAAAGGTAGCAAAAATAAGCTTGCTACAATTGCTGATGCAAGACAAATTCATATTCCCATAGAGGGAAAGACAGATCTGCCAGGCTGCCCAAGCCTCTGCAAGAGTTCAGCTCCTGCAGCAGCACAGTAAGAGCCTGGGGTCAAGCACAGAGACTGGCCCTTGGAGTTCTGCATACATGCAATTTAGAGGGTTGCTGATAGTGGGAAACCCTGGGGCTGTGCATTTGTGTTACCAGCTGGGTCTGTTCCTTTATAAACAGTAACTTACTTTTCTCTGAAGTAAATTTTCACTACATTTTAAGATCCTCTTGTACTTCTAAGATGTAAAAAAAAAAAAAGGCATTTTGTGGTTAGTTGTGGTTAATTGTTGGGTTATTATGTGTGGTTTGTGGTGGGGTTTTTTTTAATTAGCATACATACAAAGTTAAAGCTACTCATTAAAATTACCTCTAAAGTTAGTATGAAATTTAGATCTTAAAAAAAAAATCATTCAAATTATACTCCTTCCCTTTCCCCTCCTCTCTACTGACAATTGCTAAAAAGGTGCAAGTCACTAAGTGAAAGTCACTTTCAGCTTCACAGAGTGCTATAATGTATTAGTGACTGATCTATTGCTTACAAAAAGGGGAAAAAAAATAAAAACCCTACAAGAAAAAGCCTTTTCACAGTTCAATAGAAAGTTCCAATATTTGAGAAATGAATAAGAAGTCATGTAATGGCTTTGCAGCTTTTGAACTTTCACATGTTTCAGATTTTTCTAATGCCTGTGCGGATTAAAGAGATTCACATCTCAATGGCTGGGGCACCTCACATTTTTTTCTGGATCAGGTTTAATGCTTTCCACACTGGAGAAATTTTACATTGTATGAACAAACCCTGAAGTTAAGGAGTTTTTCGTGCTTAGGTGTGTGTTTTCCAGTGCGTTTCTTTTTATGTTAACTCTGGTAAAGGCCACAGCGTCTGGATCACAAGAAGGAGTAACTCCTTCAATTTCACACGTCGATACCCTGAGCGTTGTCAGCATGCTTTTCTTTCCATATCCCAAATATAAATTAAAAGGGGGAGACAAAGCCAGGAGACAATACAGCAGAAGACACTCATAATTTTGTTTAACCTCCATTATCTCAGCCTGGACCCCAGAATAATAAGGGAGAACCATTTATTTCTGTAATGTGCAAAGTTCATGATTTTAAAGCTACAGCTACACCCTTTTCATCTCTCTAAAAGACATTTCAAAGCAGGGTTGTGGAACCCAAAGAAAGAGAAGAATCTCTTGATGTGCATCCAGCTCACACAGAAAAAAAAAACCTGCCTTTCCTACCCTTCAACATAGGACTCAGGAGTGACCAAAAGGCATTTCTTTCTTTAAATAAACCTGTATGGGCAAGCTTGAATATGATCTATATTCTAGTGGCTATCAGGAAGATGAGGCTACTGTTTAGATCCAAGAAATAAAAGCCAGCATGTAAGTAAAGCTCTTATGCCCCAATGACATGGGGAACCCACTGTTTAAAAGCATGTGCAAACCAGAGGCATGACAATGCAAGATGTAAACTGCTTGGGGTCTGTGCAGAGCTGTGTCCAGTGGACAAACAGAGTGGAATCATTTCTAGTTGTAAAACCATGGAGTAAGATAATTTCAGTTAAAGCAAGCAAATGGCGTGTGAGAACAAAGAGGAAGGTGACACTGGAACAATAGAGCTGCTTTGAACACCACTTGTAGTTTTATGCTCATTTGGAGTATTTCTTTAAAACAAACAGCTCTCTGCTGATTTTTGCCATTGTTCAGGGGAGAAAAATTGCACACATGCTCTGTGAGTAAAGCACATCGCCACAAAACTACCCCAAAAATACATTTCACTTCTATCACCAGTTTCTCATTCGTGTGGGAATTACTTGCCAGCTTCTGAAATCTGACCTTGCAACTTTGGCTTACAAAGCACTACGTGTAACAAAAATACACACTTTGCACCAAAAGAATCTCTGTAACTTTTAAAGTAATAGAATTGTATTTTAAAACCCTGATCCTGTCACATTGTGGAGCAACCATGAAACTGCTTTTGTGGGCCTTCCGTGTTTCACGGGGACACTTGTTACAGACTTTGCATTTATGACTATGCTCAGGGCTTTTTATTCAACCTAAGCAGCTGTAACAACCACCACCACTACCATCATCCTAATAACAGCAACATCATCATGGTTATGGAATTACTTTTCCTCAATAATACATCAGTTCCTTATGACTTAATGTCAAACGATATTGTCTCCTACTAACATTTTTCAGACGTGCCTGAATGTCAAGCTGTAATATCAGAGTGTTTTAAAATACAAGTATCTTTCAGGATAAATCCTATATTCAGTGCTCTGATTGCTTGTGTCCACTTTTCAGCTCATAATGTAAAGTCTGAGGTACAAAAAATATTTGGGTAATGCAAAAGATTAAAACAAAGACCAGCAGATGCATGCTCAGTTCTTATTGTGTGCATCACACACATACACAGGAGCATTGAACTGATTCATCAAAGGTGAAACAAAACCCAGTGTATTCATTAAAAAGACTTTTCTCCCTGAGACAACAGTGCTCTTATATCCAGTTAGTTCTCTTCCCAATACTATTTGGAATGTTGGAAACAAGCAATTGCTCTCCATCATGCAGCACTAGAGTAAAGCCAAAACTTCACTGCCTTGCATTTCTTGTCACACTCTGCAACAGAAGTGACCACATAGAAATCTCCAGAATACTGCTGTTCAAAATCCTGGCCACCTTCCTATCCAATTGGATTAAAGTCCCACATGAAGGCAAGTGAGCACACTGGCTGTCAACAGAAAACATTTGATGGAAGGAAGATCAACTGGCTGTGACAAAACAAATAGGGCACTGAAGTGCACTGGCATTTCTGCTCCTTTATAAAAAGAATGGATCCATAAAACTAACCAAGTGACATAACCTAATCAACCACTGGAAGGTGGGAGGGGAAGAGAAATGGAACTTGTGGCCTCATCTAAGTTGTAAAGAACTGTAGATTTGAGTTTCAAAGGAGTAATATATAAAGAGCTACTGGAGATGACTTCATTAGCAATTTTAGCTTAGGTAAAATGATTTGCCTGTGTGCCTGTGCAGACACACAGGAATTGCAGGCAAGAGCTCTCATAGACTGCCATCTTTAGGGGTCATGAAGAGGAGATTTTAAACAAAGATTCATGAGCCATTTGTTTCAACCATAACAAAACCAAGTATGCAACACAATCCACCACCTCCTCCATTCTGTGTGCTGAGTGATACAAACATTGCATGAAATCTGTCACCAATGTCCTCTGCTAACTGCTCTTGTTTCAAACACCTCCAACCTTGAAATATCCAGACCCTGATTTTACCTCAGAAAAGCCTAACAATTGTGTCTGCATATAACAAAGGAAAACATAGCAAACTCAGACACAGCTATGGTATACCTACCTCCAACAGAATAATGTCATTGAATATAGGTGTGAGTACTGTTCATGCAGCACTTAAGTGTTGCATGGAAAAAAAAGAAGAGACAGAAAAGAATTCACCTTTAACTTCAATGACAGTAACAGTTGCTACAGAGCTAGAAAGCATTTCTTTTAAAAGATTGTTTGGTTCCCCCTCCCTCTACATTTCTATGAACCCTAGCTGTATAGGTTGAGACATGAGCCATCTCATTACCTGAGTTTCTGCAGCCTGTTAGAGACTGTATAGTTTTTTTTTCACTTGTTTTTCCATTTCACCAAACTGAAGGCATTTTACGATGAAAGCAAAAGTATACAAATAAACCACAACTATCAAAAGTAACTGCAACTCAACCTTATCTGCTTGGCTGTGAAGTGATATTTCCCCATATTTTCTCATACTCAAGAGCAGGTTTATAGCACATTACTCAAAGAAAAAAGGAAAAGGTAATCTTTCAAACCGTTTTTGGAGGTAGAGGGAGGGAAAGAAGGTAGAAGTAGAGACACGACATTTTGGAGCAAGAGCACATACACAAAAAGGCATGTTCAGGAGAAAATACCAGAGATGAAAGCCTGACCCCACTGAATTCCAGGATAAAACAGCCATTGGTTTCAACAGGGTCATGATCTCTGTCAAGATCTGAGTCTGGATTCACTTTTGAAGTAGGTGTGGCCTAAGAGTAGAGGGAAGAATTAATGATAACTTAAAAATATACCTCTCTCTCTTAAGCAGCACATCATGCTTTTCATTTTACATTGCTATTGACCACAAAAAAGGCACAAGAAACCTATCTATCTAGGTACAACCTACTTTTTGCCACACTATCCTTGTTGTTATTCCACAGTTTCATGGGGTTTTTTTTGTTGTTGTTGATGGTGGTGAATGGAATGACAGCCTTAAGGCAATGGTTACACTACGTGCCAGAATTGCATGAATTTTGTAACAATCTCATCATACACAAACTAGCATCATCCATCTAGAGGCACAGATTTGGTACTACTACCCTGAGACAACTGCTATTCTATATACTATGTGCTTCAGCGTTGTATTTCAGTGTGCTGGGTTACACCCATCGTCAGGGAGGGAGGGCTGGGAGAGCCCTGCTTCCCCCAGGGGACAAAAGAAACCTGATCCAGATGAACAGAGGTCTTGGTTTCCCTCTCCCAGGAGGAGGGGGTCCCCTGGGTCAAAGGTGGTTTATTCCACTCCCCATTCTTGTCAAGCAACCCTATAAAAAGGAAGACGCTGAGTCTATTTGCTCTCTTTGCTTCTGCCTTGCCTGTTTGGAAGGACCAACAGCCACAGCCAGCCTCCTGATTCTTCCACGTGGTCAGGCCTGGTCTTTCCCTACTGCATCCACATTTTCTCTGTAGGACTGAAATCCACATACATCTAGGGAAATACAAGGCCATCCAAGCTTGGGTTTGTATATTTTCCTATTCATCCTTATTCCTTACTCTTGTAAATTCTCCCTGTTATTGCTATATATATATTTTGTTAAAAAATTTACTTCTCCAACTTCCAAACCAACTCCAGATTATTTTTTAGTAGATTTACCTCCTTCTCTTTTCCCTTATCCCTTTTTCCCCTTTCTCTCCTTTCTCCTTATCAGGATTTCACAGCAATTCTCAGTTTGCTACCATCAAAGCTCTTAAACTCCTGTTACAGCTCAAACCACTACGCTGTGTAAGTTATATTTGTGCCTTGTGTACACACTCACAAACACTACATGCATACAGCATTTCTGAGTGTATAGGCACACACATTCATGGATGGAAGAAAAGCATGAATGTGGGAGCCATAATAGCACTGCTCTGGCTGATTGGTAGTATGTTCCAGAATTTGTTTCCATGTTAATGGATCACAGAAAAAAATCTTGTAAGGACTATTTTAATTTCTAAAACATTTGCATTCCCTACTGTATTGCAATAAAAGGAATGTGCCAACTGACAGTCTTTTAAGAAATAAAATACAATTCTTCATACTTTTGGTTTGCAATTGGAACCGATACACATTTACTGCACAAGAACTGATCTTTACGGCCCTGGTAGGAGGTGATGGCTGGGAGTCATCTCCCTCCTTGCGGCTGTAGTCCCTTCAAGGGAAAGTCAACGTGCTGCCCTATGTCCCTGCATCCTCAGATCATCATGACATCACAGTTGCACAGCAAATACATGACCAGCCAAGACTCTGAGGTCAGGAATCCACCAAAGAGCATGGCCATCTCAGATGCAAGTGGAGGCAGGATTCTGGAACTTTTATGGGGGAAAGCTAAAAATTATTGCCTGCATATGCTACCAGTAAATCAGCACTTGCCAAGCCACTCCAGAGCATGGAACTCCACATAATACATCTTTCATAGCTCACAGGAGAGGTCATGCTACAAGAATGTTGAACAATACAACACAATCTTTTGTAGGTAAGCAATTTCAAAGTAGGAGGTGTAAGTTGTTGCAACAATAGAAACCTCAGAGGAGATCATCAGAAAATGATTAACATGTCTTTTCAAAGGAATGTGCACAACTGAAAATATTTTCAACACAGACATATATTTCAAACCTCTGGCACCCTCTCTCTTATGCTTTATACACACATAAAGCTCTGATTTTTGTTTTGTTTCATTAAGTCCATATTTCTGCTACTTATAATTACCCAAAGCATTATGATTAAATTATTCACACATTTATTTATTTGGAATAATTCCCATTAAAAAGCCTTTCAGGGAAGTGACCTGATGTTGAACAGAATTTCTGGTGCACTGGTTTGTTTTTTTTCTGTATTTAATGTGTCACTTGATGGTCTGGTAAACTAGATTTTAATGTTTGTTATAAACACTCACTGCATTGAATTCCCAAACAACTATCAAGGATACAGCACTTTTCCACAGAGCATATACTTCATATTGTTTGTTGCTTTGCTTTGGCCTCCTCCTTTCTTTGCAGGAACGTAACAAATTAAGGCAACGCTGGATTTTTCTAGAAAACAGGTTTCTGCTCAAGTTCACAGAATATTGCATGGTCATTTTGATCTTCTGAAGTCCAAGTTACCTAATATGCCAGGTGAACTGGATGAAACTACTACTGGCTGCAACCTCAGCTGACAGCTGCACGCAGAGTGGTGGTTGCCTAGCATTTCAAAAGCGAAGTTGACTTTTCCTCCCTCCCATGCCACTACTTCCCATCTGTTAGCAAAAAGACTGCCCACTTGGGTATGAGCCGCTCGGGAGGCACTGGGATGGGCCAAACCTGGCCATGCTCCAGCCTTTTTCTCTGATCTCTCAAACTGGTTCATCATGGCTCAGCAGACACCACAGCAGAGAGGTAAGTTTGGAAGACCGATGTGAAAACCACAGCCCAGGTGGGAAGCCATAGCCACTGACAACATCCCACAGGAGCGCAGATCAGTCTTTGATCAAAAGAATACTGATGAGGAAAGTGGGACCGAAGCTGCAGCATCACTTTCTGAAATCACCTTTAGGGACAGCCAAAGCAAACAGAATTCCTGGGCATCAAACAGTGCCTCTCTTCACTTTCACTTCTCTAAAAATCTGTCGTGAGACCATTGGGAAGGAGCAGAGAAAGAAAGTGGTGTGAGTTTTAGTTATAAATCAAGGCCAGGAAGAGACATAGGAAATTGAAATCTGTAGGAACTGAATGCTTTGCTTCAGCCACAAAACACGTTTAAATGAATCTCCATTTCCAGTTGCTTCCTCTTCATATCCTCCCAAGAAGCTCCAGGGTCAGGGCAGGAAAGGTCTGCATCCAGGGAGGCTGCTGGCCATCCATCCAGACGTGCAGGTTGCTCCCCTTCTTTTGAAAGGTATTTCATTCATCCAAGTTTTTGAAACTAAACCATTTCAGACACAACTGAGCTCACTACTTTTCAGCACGAAGCAACCTTTGTTTTTATTTTGCCCTTCTGAAGACTTTTGAGTCCCTCTCCTCCGTCCCAAATTGCCTCTTTGTCCCAACTCCTTCGGTGTGGCATTATGAGGCACTGCCGTGCAAAATTAATTTAAGATTATAAGCACTGAATTGTAACTTCTTTGCATGGTAATGGAACATACAGAGGGGAATTGTGGTCTAAACAAAGATCTTCTATAATTAGTGGTAATAACAAAGGAAATATTCATAATTACATCAAAGGATTCTTCACTGAGTATTGTTTTTATTTGCTTCCTGAAGGAGCAGAGAGTTCTCTGAAAAGATAACAGTGTTTTAGGCAGCTGTAGATAAATTAAAAAGGGACTTCTAAAGAATCCAAAGCCTGAAAAGCAGTCTGAAATCCAAGAAGAGGTTCTCCAATTGATCTGACTACAGGCCAGGCATCAGTTCTCTGCTAGGTATGCAGTGCTGATATGTCTGTAGTATGTAAACACCTTTTCAGTTGAACATGACACACAACACTGCAGCATATCCTAGGCATCTGTCTCTGCATATAGGAGACAGTCTGGGGATTAATTTCATCCACCAACATAAACACAGGACTAATTTTGTTTGGGACTTGATAGCTAAATATAGCCAAGAGTAATGTTATGCAATAAAACCTGGTATATGTTTCCCCTTTCCAGACAAGAGACTCTGACATAGCTTCAAATAGAAATAGGCAGCCGTCTGACCAGAACACAAAATATGTTCATTTCATTCCCTTCTGAACAGACAACATTTGAATCCCCCATACATTAAAGATGCATGTTCACTGTCATATCATTTCAATGGCTTAAATAGCAAACGATGATCAAAAATTCACAACACTCTGCCCTCCCCTGGAAGAAAAAAAATAGGTCAAAAATAAATGGAAACAAACTGTCTTCTGCTTCTTTTTGTGCATTTAACAGAGAGAGGAGGGGGAGAGAAAAAAAAAAGGAAAACAAAATGAGGGAGATAAATCTGCATAATACTGAACCGAATCTCTTTAATTCCAGTCAGCTTTTATCATTCAATCACCGAGTCTGTATGTGGAAAAATTCATGCTAATTCCCCCCTAGCAACAGCCGCAGCCTATCAGGGGCAGCCCTGCACAAGGCAGCTGCCAGCCAGCAAGAATAACTCTAAGTAGGTCAGCCCTGCATTTCTAAAAATGCCACGGTCTAGTAACCCCACTGTCCCGTCTGTCTGCCCTGCCCCATAATAACCTCAATTGCTGGGTGACACAATGACATACTACCCTGTTAGAGCGCAATCAAATCACGCTGCATTATTCTGCTGCTAGCATCGCTGCTGGATGAAGGACCCATCGAGGGGCAGCATTAATCAGGCAGCCATTCATGTCCACTAGCACTTCACTCTGGAGATGGGGCCTGCATTAATGACCAGCTGTTGGAACTAACACAAACAAAATAATGTCTTCCACCCTGTTGGCTGCACAGAATACACTATTCTAATCAGGCAGGTTATGCTCATTGACTAAACCTAAGATGTAAATTAAACAGCCCCAGACAATGCCAGCTTTTGTAACCTTCTATTAATTAAAGTAAGTATATTTAAATTATACTACACACAATTCAAAGAGCTATTGGTTTAATATACAGAGTCATCTCCTCCTACAAATTTGTGTTCACAGTCCAAAAAAAAAAAACCAACAGAACAACACAACACAACCAAACACCAACCCCAAAACCACCCCACTGTTTGCATAATGCAATATACCTATCCTGGTAAATTAAAGAGCAGCGCAAACAGAGCTGAACTGCAGTCGACTTACTGCTTGGAGCAGGGAACCATGCCAGGCTTCTAGCAATTGGGCGGTGTGAACACCAACAGACATGCACACTGGCTATTGTGGAGGTGTATTGATAAAAGTTCTGTAAACATCTGCCAGCCGCAACACAGAGAAAGGCCAGTTGGAGCAGATTAAGCACCCCCTGCAATCTCGCCGCTTAAACACTGCTGAGTTGCCAGCACAGACCTAAAAATAATCATGGAGGTCAGAAAGCTCTGGCAGGGCCTGAGCATGTGCCTTTAAGAGCACAGAGCCGCACAGATCCCTCTTTCCCCATGCAACCCTGGGGACTTCTGTGTGGCTGCAAGATGCTGCGCAAAGCCCTTTCTGCCCCTCCTCACCCTTAACCAGGGAAGCCTTAATATAAACCACACCAGACCCCAGCAAGGCTTCTCTGGGGTGGTATTTCAGTATCAAATTTGTAATGTCAGAACAGAATTTCAGCATGCTTGCTTTGTGTTTAATTACACCCTTGCTTTTAAACACCTCCCTGTGGCTCAACGGTCTCTCCTTTCAGAGCGTGGCTCCATGTTGTGCAGCTGCCTGTACAGGACAGACCTGGGAAAAGCATTTTCAAGGATAGATGGTTCATCTGCATTTTTTCCTGAAGGATTCACTCTTTCACTCGGTGAAAGGATGCCCTCTGACAGACTGGTAATTTGGCCTTCGCTGCTGCAGAATTCAGCAAGACTTGTACAGTAATCCATCCACATTTGACTTAGGAACACAGCAGATTTATTAATTCATTTTGCTCTTTCTTGCTTAAATCAGCCTTGATAACCAAGTTATGACAGTCCCCTTTTGCTTTGTGGCACACATCACATAGACGTTCTTGGAGAGATAGAGTCACTGACGTAACTGTGGACTCCTAATTACAAGCTGCTGACATTTTGCTCTTCTCTCCAGCTTTGAAGCTGTGAGTTAAGGGTCTCTCTTCCTCCTCTTTGCTTGCTTTAAACTGCCTGAGTGAGAAGCACACCACGGTTTCAGAAAGGTATAGGAGTGGTATAAACTCCTTTGTGTAGCCTGCTGTATTGCCAAGATTATTTTCCTTTAAGCAAACAGAAAACTACAGTTTGAGAGTAATAAGATTCTTTTGCCCCCAGCACAAGAATGTTATCCAACAGCTGGCTAAATATAATCCAACACACAGGGCTGCCTTTGTGGGCTGGGTAACAAATAGTGGAAGGGCCAGACAGGCGTCTTACAGTGTAGCTCACCATAACTATGGGGAAATCCCCTCGTACTCATTTTAGGATGACATTATGGTCTATAGATTTGTATAAAATGGGGGGGGGGCGGGTAGAGAGGGGAGGAAGGGGGAAAGAGAAAAAAAAATCATGGAAAAACCCCTCCTCTTTCTCAGTAGGCAGCTGCTAGAAGCCATGCCAAGCCCCACTAGATGAGTGCAGCACTTGCATCCCCTATTTCTGCGTTGTTCAGACATGGCCAAGCTGAATATACCAAACTAAATATGCCTGTACTGTGAACAAGTCTATCTACTCTAAAAACATGGTCTCCTTCATGCGTGTTTGGCAATAAAAAATACACCCGAGTACATTTCAGAGAAATCTATTGCCTAATGAGAGCATTCTCTTTTCTCAGTAGATGAAGAATCCTTTATAATTAGCAGCTGATTTTGAAATTCTAACACATAAAAAAAAACCTGGATAAAAAATGTAAATATAACACTGAATATCAATGCTCAGTTGAGCATTTAGCCATCTGATGACTGTGGTAGCCAGCTGGTCTAGAAGTCATCTGGGATGCATTCATTTTGATTAGATTGATCACATTTCTATTTACAGTATAGAATTTTTCACCATACTGAATACAGCTGTGTTTATAAAGATTTTAAGATGGAGAAAACGAAACCCCACAGTTTCTCTCAGCACAATGCAGAAGATTCAGTGCTCCAAGGTGTTAAGTGGAAAGGATCTGCTTTCACATTTCTTAAAAGAATTCTGCCTGCATCTGTTTTCTCAACGTGCTGCCTCAGTCAGGAAATGGGTGTAGAGCTATAAATGAGAATACAGGCTGCAATCAAGTCTGACCCAGCAAAGTGACAAACTTCCCCTGTATATTGGTCAGAAATGTCTTTTCATGTCTATACATGCTCACACATACCCAAAAGCACATACATACATATATATTTACACACAGAGAGTGTGTAGCTGCTGTTTTCCCTGGGGATATTGCTGCAGCCACCTAACACATCAGTTCCCTCCCTGACAGCATTAGGAGTGTTCAACCTACAAATTACAGTCCCTTGGTTCATATGTTGCTTTGTTAATCAAGCCATGCTCTCTGCAATGAGAATGCACAGAATCAGACAAACGGCACGTAGCATTTCTTCTTCCTTTGCATTTGCATTCATTCGCTCTCTCCTTCTCCCATGGCTTTGCTTTAACAGGCAGACACAACCAATACCTTATTTATCCATCTCCAGCAAAACGCTGAGGTGAAACCCGAGTGCAGCACTGTGGCTTCCCCATATTGGTCCTCTGGAGCAGCAGTGGCCGGATTCTTGCTGCTGATGCCCTTGTCGAGAACTGGATTACTTTACGTAATATTTCCTTAAGCCTTCACTCACCCCATCCTAGATTAACATCCCTCCTTTCTCCTCCTTCCCTCTCCTCCCAAAGAAAACCCCAAAATCATCACATATCGCAACCCTTTGCTTCCAGAACCAACAGAAAAAATGCAGCTCCATCGCTCTTCTTCCTTAGCAATGTGCAGACGAGTGATTCAAGTCAGCCAAGCCAGGGTGAAGCACAGGCAGTGAGGCTGCAGCAGCCCCAAGCAGCAGCCGCAGCAGAAACAGCAGCAGCTGCCCAGGTAAATGGGGGAAAACCAGGCTGTGTCATGAGCGGTGCAGCATTGTAGCTGTAAGGAAAGACAATCTCGCTTCTTCCGAATGGTGCAGCTTTATGCCTGCAGGAACGGAGAAAAGGCAAGACCCAGAATTAAAATTAAAAGCCAAAACAGTTAAGAAGAAACAATAACTGATAAATGATTGTAACTTTATTTTTCTGGGGTTTTCTGGGGAAGGAGGGGTGTCTGTTTTCCTCCCCCTCCTCAAAGTCTCCTGTGTTGCTGGATGCTACTGTCCAAGAGTGTGGAGTCACAAAGGCTCACTCTCCAAAGCGCAGTGAGACCAGCATCACATGAGAAACCACATGACGCACCCAAATCGGATGCTGATGCAGTCCACTATTTCACTCGGGGGAGAAAAAAATCTCACCCGAAACATACCCCTCTCTAGTGGTTAGAAAGAATTTCCTTCAGAAGGATTAAAAAAAAACCCCAAACACCACAAACAAAAAAACAGCCTCAAAAACAAATACCTCCCTATCTATCCATCTTCAACACCAATGCTTCAGGAGGCAGGAGAATGCTGTTCCACAAACACTAGCTGGATGGCAGCAATATTACTTCCAGGCTACGTTATTCAAAGCTGATTCCACTTAAGTGAATTCCTGAAAAGCATACTCCATGTCTTCATAACATGAACAGGCTCAGAAAACCAACTCCATTATTGTTCCTTGCAATCTGTATCCAAACCTGTGTTCTGAATAATTTATTTGAGACTAATATATTGCTTGCCAAAACCGCTCCTCTTCCCACTCAGCCCCACGCTCATGAGTGACTACAGCACAAAACAGAGGGGCATTCACCCTTTTCCTAACTGGCAATTATAGTAAATGCATTGTCCCACAAAATAATCAGGAAAGAAATGAACAGAAGGTTTTTTCCTTACATATGGATACAACAGGGTTCTCTGGTTGCAGACGGTGGCAATGTTTTCCTGACATGGCTGACTCAAAAGCTTTCAATCCAAGTCAAGAAGCAAACGCTCTTGCCTGCCAATTCCTGCAGAGATGGTGTGCCACGCCATTTAACACGGAAACATCTGGACACCCCTGGCGGTCCCCAAATAATAGTGTGCAGCTCTGCAACACTGTTCACTGTCAGGGCACCAAGCAGTTAACATCCTTGGCTGTTTTACCATCTTGCCTATAGGAGCATGGAACCGAGGGATTGGTTCGCTTGAGAAACAAAAGCAAAAATCTGACCTTGATGATCGATGGAATTGCTGCTGCATAAAGTTATCATCCGACAAGCAGCAGTTTGTAGCTTGTTTTACTCCTAACATTTGTTCAAGTGACAGAGCAGGTGGCACCGAGTCCTCCATCCCCTTTGTTTGCAGAAGCCGGGCACCACCTTGCAACGCTGAGTTCCCTCTCTCTTTACATTGAAACCATACATGGTGTCAGGGAAACATAAGAAGGTAGCTGCCGTGAATCTGCACAGCTGTTTTGCACAACGTCCCATTGCAAGCTCTGAAGCTATATGATGGAGATCGAGCACGGAATTCCCCAGAAGAGAGATGCCTAGCACTCACACAAGGAAGCGTAGTCGGAGCAAAACCCGAGTGCTCTTCCGTGCTGATTTCAACCTTCCCAACTGTTCACGCAATAGCACATTGCAAAAATTTGCACAAGGCAGTTGTAGCTTGATCTCATTGGCTCCTACCAGAAGGGGGTTTTGCAATGGGCTGCACCTAGGAGTAGCCTAAATTCCACGTAAAATCCAGTTGTGGCATCCACCCTCAGCATGCAGCTAGTCTCCAGTAGAGCCACAGGACTGCATGTTCAGAAATCACAAGAATACCACAGTCATCTGAGGGCGTTTTCACCTGTCGAATTAATAATATCAGCACTAGCAAGTCTTTCTGGAAAGTAATGTTGGTATACCCAAACTCAGGCCATAGGTAATAGACTTAACACCATTTTCAGATGGTCTCAGCTAATATAAAGAATAAAGGCTGCAGATTACTTTTTCTCAGTCTGAAAGACAAATGTTACTGAGGCAGGGACTCAGTGCAGCAAAATAAGCATCTTCAGGGCTTTGGATTACAAGATAAGAAGAGCTGTCCTGATGACTAGTCTCATTATTCTTAACCTATAACTATTACAATAGTATGGCTCAGAATGGCATCTTGTCCAATTTCATTAGGCTCCAAGACAGAGCTGCAGAAGTTCTTGACTTTGTCAGCTGCTGGTCTTTCCCACTTGATATCATTAGCCTATTTATCAGTTCTGACTTAGAATCAGAGATACATTGGTTAGAGAGGTCTTCTGGAAGTGCATCCTCTGACTATCATCAACATTACATCAGGTCAGCTGCAACTTTGATTTGAAAACCCTCAGAGATTCCTCGCTGGATAACCTCTTCCACTGGTGTACCTCTCTCCTTGGGAAAATGAACATTCAGGAAATAAATTGCTCTTTCTCTATTCCTTACATACACAACTTTCAATGCACTGTTAAGGGCAATACTGAATTGTATACATTTTCCTAGATCTAACAATAAAATTAAAGAGAAGTGAACCAGTCAAAGAATAAAGATTTCTTTTCATACTCACTTAACTAAGTTCAGCTTAAATCAGCAGCACCTCCAAATTGCCACAATCTAGCATTAATTTTTGATATCTAGATGCTTCCAGTTCAACTACTAACCACATGACAATTCCAGTGTTCTATCATATGTTATCCAAGTGAAACAGGAAAAAAAACAAAGACCAGATGTGTATGAAACCTGAACTATCCTAAGGAGTCAGAATTAGGGTGGGCCCTCCAGAGGTCCCTCCCAAACCCCACTATTCTATGATTCTTTGATACTGGCTTATTTCAGAATATCCAATACAAGGCATATTTTTCAAACAGACATGAAAAGGAGGCCCTGAAGTATTTATAAGTATATCCACAAGTTTATAAAAACCCTCCTATGCAGGTATACAAAGCAGGAGCATTTAAGTTTGACCTAGAGACACACAGTCACATTAGATGCAAATAATAGGCAACAGAGGTAAAGGGATAAGAATGAGAGAAGAGAGAAAGAGATAGAGAAAGAGAAAGAGAAAGAGAAAGAGAGAGAAAGAGAAAGAGAAAGAGAAAGAGAAAGAGAAAGAGAAAGAGAAAGAGAAAGAGAAAGAGAAAGAGAAAGAGAAAGAGAAAGAGAAAGAGAAAGAGAAAGAGAAAGAGAAAGAGAAAGAGAAAGAGAAAGAGAAAGAGAAAGAGAAAGAGAGAGAAAGGGAGAAGGAGAAGGAGAAGGAGGAGGAGGAGGAGGAGGAGGAGGAGGAGGAGAAGGAGAAGGAGAAGGAGAAGGAGAAGGAGAAGGAGAAGGAGAAGGAGAAGGAGAAGGAGAAGGAGAAGGAGAAGGAGAAGGAGAAGGAGAAGGAGAAGGAGAAGGAGAAGGAGAAGGAGAAGGAGAAGGAGAAGGAGAAGGAGAAGGAGAAGGAGAAGGAGAAGGAGTGGGCTGTGATGGCTGGTTACATAGAGAATGCAGGATTATGGGAAAAAATAACAAAAATTGAAATATCCTGTGCCTCCCCTTGGACGGTATAGCCCCTGGAGGTCTTTTTATATTTATGGTAGGACACTTAGTCCTCAACCTATAACACCCAGAAATAGTTCCTCTTCACTGTACAGAGCTCTTCACTAGGGTAAAATACCCTTTAAGGGGTTTTGTGTGACTCCAGCTAAAAACCTTTGGTGCTTGATGGGCTTCTTCAGAGCCACCTGCTAATATTGCTACACTGTATGGCACCTGAAATGAAGACTGAAATACTGCTTTGGTTGTTAAAAAATAGCCATGATTCCACCTTTTGGTAACTTTCAGTTGAATATACTAGAATCTTAGAATCATATTGGTGAATGTATGTAAAATAAGTGCAGAAATGTTAGTTCTACGAAATCGGTGAAGAACAGTTATGTACTTTTCTCTTGCAGTCATCTGCAGTCAGATCAATTTATTTGAATTCAATGATTATTCAATACTACTTTGAAAAATTTCCCACAGTAATTCTAAGTTATATGGAGGCATGCTGGACAGTTTATTGTAACTACCCTCCCAAACTTTCAGCCGTTTCACAGATGACAGCACTGACCACACCCGTTTGTGTTTGCCCACTCTTCAATCATAGAATTTGAGATTTCGTTTCCAGTGTGAGTAAAAATGCTGTGCTTAAAACGTGAGTGATTTTTCCTCAATATTCAATATTTGATCATTGTATGCTAGCAAATGCCTATGAATTTTAAAGGACTAAGTTTTCATATCCTAGGACTAAGTTTACGTATCCTAAGACATGTTGTTGGGTCCTTGCAAACCATCTGTATGAGAAAGAAGACTTCAGCAGCATTCATAGATTTGGAGCAGAAATAGGGGAATTCAGTAGAGCAGAACATGATGCATCCATGCAAATGCATCCAACTTACAATCAATACTAGAAGAAAAAAATATGCATAATTTTCTCTGCATTCAGGGAAGTTTCCTAAGGTTAATATTCCCATTATTATTCTGACTTACTGAAAACTGTTTCCTCCAGTCAAGTTAGCCCTGGGGCCGTGCTCTTCTCATGGTTCAAAAGCAAATGATGTGATGTATTTGCCAGTGTAAAAAGGGTCAGGACATAAGTTAATGTAGAGTACTGTAATTATTGTAATGATGTAGAAAGAAAATGAAATTTGTGCAGAGGATTTGGAAGTATGCATTAAAACACATAACACTTGAACACAACTCAGAGGAAAATAGGAATGCTTCATTAGCCTACTCTTCATTTAACTTCATAGAACCACAGAATGGCTTCCGATGGAAGGGACCTTAAAGATCATCTAATTCCAACGCCCCTGCCATGGGCATGGACATCCCCCACTAACATCCACTCTTCTTGTTCTCTTCTAATCTCCTAAAAATATATAAATAACACTCTTCTGACAGAATTATGGAACACTTAACTGCTACAAAACACACCACCTAATTTTTATTACCAAAAACATGACCACTGAACTGCACCACAAACCTTCCATTAGATTTACATTTGTTTTGCATCATGACTTCAACTCTGTAACTCAAATGCTGGTTTTGTTTAAGTAAACCTGCACTTCAAGAAGAAAACTAGTCTGAACACACAAATCCCTCATGTAAACAATCCCATTTCCTCTAAGAGTCTTAACAGCCATTAGTACCAGGTTGATGAACACTAGGGAAAATGATGCAAATTCCATAAAACAAGGAAGCAGTGTGATCTGTCAGTTCACCATACAAACCAATCTACAGATCCTGACATGCTTTGCCACCTTATGAGAAAGCTGTTGGGATGTGTGATGAAATGGTTACATGGAGGTTAGAGCTGCCCATGCAATAGAAGTCCAGGAAAGGTCCTGAACTGCTCAGTCAATTAATACCATATATATATATCTATATATATATATAAAAATAACCAACAGATTAGTTTTTTGTGCATTTTCTTTTACTATTATAAATTATATGCCACACAAGGAAAAACATAGAGAAGCACATTACAACCAACTCCTCAGTGAAACTGCTGACAGAGCAGTTAATATTTGGTCTTGGGCAAAGGACTGGTTTCCTTTTGTTGGCTGCCCAGTTTTAGATGGGTATTTTACATGAAACACACTGCAAGTTCAAAGTGGAAGAACTATGTTTTTTCACCTGTAAGTGGTTTCAACCTAGACTTCAGCATTACTGTAAGGAAGTCAGCTTTTCCATGCTTGTTACTGTAAACAAGGATTGCATGGCAGGTCTCCAAAAGTGACAGAAGGTCAAGGACCAAACTGCAAGAGTGACAAACTGCTTCCAGAAAGAAAAAGGCACAATACTGTACTGAGAAAAGGCACACATGTAAACCTTGTTTGGGGGTCTCATCACTCAGTTTCTTGGACAGCTTAATGAATGCATCCAAATGCAACCTTACATACATAACTTACATACTGCCTCCACTTTATTTTTTTTTAATTTATTTTACAGCAGTTGCCTTATCACCTGATGATCTCTCCCTAGCAGAGAAGTGGGATCAGGAAAAGGAGAGAGAACCTGTGGGTTGAGGAAAATGGATTTAACGAAAACAACAAAAGTATTATCAGTTGAAATCTTAATATCACATGCTGTGATGGTTTTGGCTGGGATAGAGTTAATTTTCTTCACAGAAGCTAGTATGGGCTATGCTTCAGATTTGTGCTGAAAACAAAGTTGATATCACAGGGCCTATTTTGTTACTGCTTAGCAGTACTTACACAAAAAAAACAAGGCTTTTCTACTCCTCACCCCACCCCACCAGTAAGTAGGTTGGGGGTGCACAAGAATTTGGGAGGGGAAACAGCTGGGACAGCTGACATCAACTGACCCAAGGGGTATCCCATACCATGCAGTACCATGGTCAGTATGTAATGCTAGGGGAAGAAGAAAGGAGGGGATATTTGAAGTGATGACATTTGTGTTCCCAAGACACTATTACACAGCTAAGGAAAATTTTCTTATATTAAAGTTACCTAAAATAGAAAATTAAATCATCTTTAAACAACCAAAAAAAAAAAAGGACTTAAGAAAAATAAATAATCTAATGCAATTTTATAAATAATTTTATTCTCATCTGTACTTAAAGATAGTTTAGTCAAAGATAGTTTAGTCACTGACCACCAAGATGTAACATTGGAGAACTAAAGTTGGTGGACTAAGCATTCACCAACATATAGAATAGAATAGAATAGAATAGAATAGAATAGAATAGAATAGAATAGAATAGAATAGAATAGAATAGAATAGAATAGAATAGAATAGAATAGAATAGAATAGAATAGAATAGAATAGAATAGAATAGAATAATAGACCAGACCAGACCAGGTTGGAAGAGACCTTCAAGATCATTGCATCCATCCCATCATCCAACACCATCTAATCAACTAAACCATGGCACCAAGCACCCCATCAAGTCTCTTCTTAAACACCACCAGTGATGGTGACTCCACCACCTCCCCAGGTAGCCCATTCCAATGGCCAATCATTCTCTCTATGAAGAATTTCTTCCTAACATCCAGTCTGAACCTCCCCTGGTGCAGCTTGAGACTGTGTCCTCTTGTTCTGGTGCTTGTTGCCTGGCAGAACAGAACAGCCCCCACCTGTCTACAACCTCCCTTCAGGTAGTTGTAGAGAGCAATAAGGTCTCCCCTGAGCTTCCTCTTCTCCAGGCTAAGCAACCCCAGCTCCCTCAGGCCCTCCTCATAGGGCTTGTGCTCCAAACCCCTCACCAACTTTGTTGCCCTCCTCTGGACACATTCCAGCAAGTCAACATCTTTCCTAAACTGAGGGGCCCAGAACACACTTAGTTTCCTTTCAGATAAAACTTTTCTCCTGAATTTTCTGAATTTGAAATCACACTTGAGGAATAATCAATTTAACCATTTCAACTTCTATGTTATTCACTAAGCTTGAATACACACTGTATACACTCAAGATTAACTGCAGCTTGATGCCATCCACTTTTAAGAATGCACAAAAGAACACCTGCAAAACATAACTCAAGGAATACAAGTTTGCACAGCTCCAAAAGAAAAAGACAAGAAGAGCAAAAAAACCCCAAGAAATCATTATATGAAAGACAACCTCCAGAAAAAATCCTAAAAGACAAGCATTCTCTGCTTGGAAAACAGAGCCAGAACACTAGGCAGAGATAAAAATATCACATTGTATGCACGAGACTGCGAAACCCTTCCATGACTGCATTCTTTTGCAGTTTTCATGTCTATGGTGTGCAACATTTCTTAGAAACAGGTATATCTTAATGAAAAAACCAAGCATGAGAGAGAACAAGTTTCGTTTTTCCACTACCACTCAACCTTTTAATTTATTATTTTTTTTTCCCCTATATTGAGGTTTGGCCAAATGCAAAGATATGGAAATATCCCAGCCTATTTGGTGCACAGGGGCCCCAATGGGAACAGTGCCCACTCTACTTTCTTCACTTACCTAAAGAACAGCTGAATTTGATCCCCTGCCCACAGTATCTGCAGAAAACACATGCATCTAGCAGCTATGTGGATCCTAAACTGGCATCTGGTCTAAACACGTGCCCATATGAACATGTGAAATGTGCATGATTTGGTAAGCATACTAAATACTTGTCTACATTAATTTCTGGTTTTACAGGACATCCATTTAAAGGGCTCTTACTCAAGATCAAAATTCAATTAAAGCTGTACATGGAAACAAAACAAAAAAAAAAAAAGAGGCAACTTGAATTAACCCTACCTGAGAAAAGATTTTTAGCAAGGGCTACATGGATTCATGCTGAGTGAGTGGCAGTACAGCATTCAGATGTAATTTAAATCCAGATCATATTTAATAAAACCACAGTGTGTTCTCTTGTCCTATTAAAACTGCATTCTACCTTTCTAGGTCTGAATAATTTGTATAAAATTGATTGCTACAGTTCTTAGTAAGAGCTCTAATTGCATTCCTGGTGTAACTTAAAATGATAACCTTATCTTAATTAGTAGCATGCTACAGAAATGCTTCTGCAAGCCACGGAGGATTAACCTGCATTTTTAAACAGAAGCCTTGGGGCTGGTTTGTCAGTTTTGTGGGGGTTTGTTGTTGGTTTTTGTTGTTAGTTTTTGGTGTGTGTTTTGTTGTTGGTTATTTTTTTCCTCATTTCATCTCTAACACGTGAGCTAGTGTTAATTTATCATAAACAAAGAAAAAAGGGAAATTTTCAGATTTAGGGAGAATGAATAACCCTGCTGACACCTCCCTTGGTCAGCACAAGTTTCCTTCCACGGCCTGATCTCTGCGTGCAGGCACACGTGCTGCTTGAGTAGCTCCTCTGCTTGGAGAGCAAAGGACGTGCTTAGATGAAGGTCATGGATATTAGAAGAAGCTCATTATTATGAGAGTTGTAGAACACTGGAACAGGCTGCTCAGGGAGGTGGTAGAAGCCCCATCCCTGGAGACAATCAAGGTCAGGCTTCATGGGGATCTGAACAATCTGATCTTGTTGGGGATGTCCCTGCTGACTGTAGGGGGGTTTGGACTAGATGACCTTTAAAGGTCCTTTCCAACTCAGCACATTCTATGATTCTATAATTTCCCAGAACACAGCACTTTCATCTTGACTCTCAAGAGAGCTGCTATTGCTGCAAATGAGCAAAAGGAGTGGATGAAGGGCTAGGACAAAGGGAGCATACCCAGTTCTGGAGTCTTCAGTACAAGAAGGACATGGACCTGTTGGAGCAGGTCCAGAAGGCCACAGAATTAATCAGAGTGCTGGAACACCTCTTCTATGAAGAAAGGCTGAAGGACCTGAGGTTGCTTAGCTTGGAAAAGAGAAGGCTCCAGGGAGATGGTATTGCAGCCTTTCAGTACTAAAAGGGAGACTGTAAGAAAAATGGGGGCAGTCTTTTTATCAGGGCTTGTTGCAACAGGACAAGTGAAATGGTTTTAAACTGAAAGAGGGGAGACTGAGACTAGATACTGTTATGATCATAAGGAGGTTATTAATACTCAATAGGTGGAATGGTTAATAAAAATATTAATAACTTTATTAATTAAAAAAATCCCATGGAAAATATTAATAAAACCTATTTACTGGTTTGAAATACTCAGTTGTGGAACAGATACCTTACCAGCAGGAACAGGTAACACTTTAAACAATATGAGCAAAAATCCAGAAACAAGAAACAGCAATTTAAACTGTAAAGAAAAAAAGGGAACGTTGGCAACAGAGCTGGAATTGCCCACAAAGGTGTGTGGGGGGAGGGCACAAATCTAGAATTCTCTAGGGCAACAGACCTTTAACAGATGCATATAAAAAATCAGATTTCACAATTACTCACTGATCATGGTACCCCGTGGCACGCGGGGGGGATTTAAACAAACCCAAAATGGCGTCAACCACGTGAAAGCTGCAGGAACACAGTTTCACTTTCTGTTGGCTTCTGCAGCTTGTCGCTAAGGCACATACAGGGTTTATCTCCAAAGGCTTTGTAGCTGAAAGCTTTGTAGAAGAGAAGCTGCTGCCAAAGCTTGCAGGGCTTCTTGGCTTTGTAGTTTTGCCTATTTGGAAAGGTTCTTCAGCTGCAATCTTTGCAGCGGTGCTCATTGCTTCTTCCAATAAAACGAACTGTCTTGGGGACTCTCAGCTCCTCCTGGGTTTCATCTCTCAGCCTAGCAAGACACGTCTGTTCTGCTCCTGGACTTCACAATGCTATACAGTGAGGGGTCTTGCAGTTTTGTCTGGGTAAACTGAAGCACAACTAGGATTCCAAGCAAGGCTTGTGACTTCTCCCAGAGCTTGGACAATTACAAGGCAAGGCACTGGCTTTATGGGCCGGTATTTATAGATTTCCCAAGACAACAAAGATTAGGAGATAAAAACCTGACACTTCAACCTATAGAATGAGTTTTCTCCAAATGTGTCCAAAGGCACACACACATGGCCCACTTGGACTCCAGGGCATGTTCAGACAAGCCTGGGCAATGTGGGCATTTTCCTGATAAAACAGACCTGCTGGCTCCTGCCCCATTGTCTGATTCAGAGCATTTTTGAGGCTTTTTGTCCCTTCAGGACAGATACAAGGAAGAAATTTTTTATAATGAAGGTGATAAAACACTGGCACTGGTAGCGCAGGGAGGCGGTGGATACCCCATCCCTGGAAATGTTCAAGGTCACTTTGGATCAGGCTCTGAGTGACCTTAACTAAGTAAAGGTATTACTGCTTACTGCGGTGGGCTTGAACTAGACGACCTTCAAAGGTCCTTTCCAACTGAAATCATTCTATGATTCTGTGAACTCTGTCCTTTGAGGGCCTTGAGGGAAAGCTTCACATGGACGAAGCACATGCGGCAGAAGAAAAGAAACAAAACTGTTCAATTAAAGATCAAATTAAAATAATGAATTAAAAAAACCCAACCAAACCAAACCAAAACAAAACCACAAACAACCAAACAACCCCAAATTCAAACATGACACCATCCCAAAACAAATCTAATCCAAAACATTCACATGGATAGTGTGCTCCAGACACCCCTTCAACAGGGTCTTTGATGACATAACCAGAAGTCCAAATCTGCAAGTACAACTGACTGCTGAGCTCATCAGCCAGCCAGATGCTGTCCAGCTGATTCAACTTCTGGAAGCATAGCCTTCACAACACAGCAAAGGACTGGCTGCTCTGTCAGTCAGATAAATTAAAGCTAGCATTTGGTAACAAGTTACTAAAAGCCCTTTATGCAAATCCTGCTTTGCTCTGTGTTTGGGAGAATTACAAAGCAGTTAGCCTTTTGATATGAAACTGTGATTGACACCTCAGCATTTTCTTTACCTTTTACTAATGGTACGGAGTAGAAAGAGAGGTACTGAATGAAAATCATCAGGTACCCAATACTGTCTGCCTAATGTTTTTGCTTACAGCAATGCACAAGCACAACAATCAGCCTTGCCTCTGGTGTGATCCCAGCCAGTCTGTTAGCTAGTCCTTATAAATCCATCCATCACCCCTATGAAAGTCACTGCCTTCCTTTTACCAAAGATAATGCATGTTATTGGGATTATACCACTGCATGCAGGGCCATTAAAGAAAGATAGACCACAATTTATGATGGAGCCTGTGGACAGAAGGGCATTATTTTAACCATAAAATCACAATCTGCAAGGAGAGTGGCCAAACCAGAGGAGTCATTAAAGACTTATAATTAGCATCAATCAATGTGACACTACTGTTGACATCTTTATTACTTTAAATACACTAATCAAATACTTCTGCATTCAGATAGAAAGACTGATAGGCAGACAGACACAGATAACATCCCTACAGAGAGCAATTTTAAATTATCTATTCAAAAGGTAACAAAAAAAAATAAGCACACCAGCATAACCACATGGAAATGCAAAGCACTGACTGAAACTATTTTCATTCAGGATACTGGACGTGGGATGATTGAGCCTGCATATGAAATACACCACATTTGCCCTGAAAAAATACATGCACACATCTCAGCCATGCAAGTTGACTACTGACTCTCCTAAACGGCGAGAACTAAAAGTCATACACATGAACCTTGGTTTAGGGTATTTGGCATCAGAAAAATAAATGGCTTGGTAACTTGACAACATCACTATAGTTTCCATCTCTACTTTTCCCTACATAGGAAGTTAGATGAAAGAATATCCTGGTATTATTTCCATATCCACCCTTCACACTGTCAATATTATCTAATTGCATCCACCTGCAGTTTCATACTGCATGGACACTAATATACACTGTTACTATTGCTGCTCATGCAAACATTTCAGTATTAACAAGAAAGAAGTTGTTTCATCTCCTTATACCACCTCTCAAGGCCACATGCTCTTGTACCTTATTGGAAACGTTTCTGAGGACCAGCTCCTTTCTCCATAAAATGTTCATTTTGACCTTCATGAAAGGAGAACTCTTGAACAAGCAACAGGAATCACAGAAACCCGTGTCAGTTCTATTGAGAAAGTATGTTTTGGAAGGAATCAAATGATAGTGTTCCCCACATGAGGTAAGGTTTAAGAATCAGTGTTTATTTTTCTTTGTTATTGGGATAATAACATCTTAAATTAAAAACAAGCAAACAAACAAACAAACTCTACTGCATATTTATTTAGACCCTATTTAGTTGTAATTAAGAGCAATCCCAACAGCCTGGAGCACTGAGCTGCACAGCATCTCTGAGATACCCAGTGCCCCCAACAGCCAGAAACTCAGAAAGCATCAGTAGTCAGTGTTTTCACTCATCCTTCTCAACTCCATTACAGAGAACTGTACTCTCCCATACAATATGAAAGCTTTACAGAACACTAAGTAATGAGAAAAATGCAGTAGTTTGTATACTGAAAATCCAATTAGTTTAAGACAATATTTATCACATCACTCTCCTTAAAACATTTTACTTCAGTTTTAAGTGAGTTACACTAATTTGGATTGGACCGTCCTTCTCTAATGAAACTGCCAAGCTTTTCAGACACTTTAATTCATCTCCAAACACAAGCCCCATAAAACAAGCAGAAAGAGGTTGCTAAATGTACGTGGGGTTCCAGTGCATTGAAACAAAACTAATGTATCAAGTGACAAAACATAATGAAAGCTTTTACAAGGGGAGGAATTCAGATGGAGGCCTGAGAGGACGCATTGCAAATTGGGCAGCCGGCCATCTGTCTACCAGGATCTCCTCCGCATCCTGCTGGAAAAGCGGCTTTTGCATCAGAGGTCTGCCCAGTTCCCTGCCATCCGTTTGAGACATTCCCAGCCATCGTCATTTACTGACTCAGTGGGAACACAAGTACCCTAATCCAAGCAGACGATTGTGAAAGATCCTATGATTTTTTTATTCTCATTATTTTTAATTCCCCTAGGCTGACCTTATCACGTGTGAAGAACAGAACGAATAAGCAGATAGCCACAGTAAGTTTAGTAGCTTCAAGTCAGCCATGGACCAGGTTGTGTCAAAGCCCAGGCAATGTGTCTGTAAGAAAGCAGCTGGAAGTAAACAGGAGTCGAGCGCAGGGGAAATGACAGCCATCAGGGTGCAGCCACTTCCTGCTCCCAGCTTTCGGCCTCTGCCAAAACAAAAACAATACTTAAATCTGAGCAAACATCCTCAGTGACAAAGGGGCAGAGTACAACGCATATTACGGTATTGTTCACAAACATCCAGCTCACTCAGCATCCAAGTCTGAAAGAGGCTGATGTCATTTTCCACAGACAGATACATTTACATAAGCATAGAATCACAGAAGTGTTGAGGTCGGAAAAGACCTTTGAGATCAAGTCCAGTCACTCACCTTGAGCTCACAATCCCACCACCACTGCCAAGCCACTATCACAAAATCATGTTCCTGCACACCACATCCACATGCCTTTTAAATACCTTCAAGGATGATATAAAGAGTGAAAAGGTCTCCCCTCAGCCTCCTCTTCTCCAGACTAAACAATCCCAGTTCCCTCAGCCACTTGGAATAATGCAAGCACCAGGTTTGGCACTCTCACCAGCAGACACCATTCTTGACACTACTGTGTATATAGGGTCTCCAAACTGATTCTTGAGGGGAGACTTGTTTTGAATCATCATTTACACACTAAAGCTTTGCAAATGCTTTTTTCTGCATTTGAGAGAGGAACCTGAGTAGCCAGGTGAAAGGCACCAGGACTGACAGAAAAGGGAGCTTGAGATGGCATGGGTGGATGATATGGTGGAACAGAAAATACCAAAAGGAAAGGTAAGCAGGTGAAGACTGGAGAAAGAGACAGAGCAGTCCTAGAAAACGGAGTAAGTAATAATCAGTGATCCTGTTATACCTTTGTAAATTTCTCATCCCCAGGTTGCAGTTACATACCTTGAACATACATCAGTAGTTTTACAGATTCAACTTTGTCATCACCCTCTAAGCTTTTGTGACCCTACAGTCAGCTCAGGTTCACTTTCTCCCTTGCAAAGGTATACTTTCAAGCAAAACCTGGTTGAAATTATGCATCTTGTCCACTTCTCTTCTTTACCTAAGGACACCGAATGGACTTTGTCCTATATTTTTTATCTCCTCCTGGGAGCTTTTAGGATGATTGCAAGTAATAGGTGCTGCAGAAACACAAGGCATTCACACAATGTGCTTTCTGGTCATACCTGAGCACTGACCTGATGATAGCTAAAACATATGGCAAAAATTATTTAGTGCGTGACACCTTCTTTCTTCCTCTCTCTCAACTCCCTTCCAACCTTCCTGCCACTCCACACTGTGATGCATATCACTACTGCCAGAGCAGTGCAAAAATGTATGCAGCTACAGCACTGGCCTTTTAGAGCTGCCTGAGCCAAAGGTATTAATCATCAGCTGGGATTTGAAAATCATAACCAGGAGACAGCAGTCGCGACAGCTCTACAGCATAATGACAAAATATGCAGAACGACGTGGAAGAGAAGAACGCACTCCCTGTCTTTTAGTCTCTGTGCAATTCAGAGGCATGTTAATAGGCATGTTCATTTCAATGGCTTTTACTGTAACAATAATTTTCTTGCTCTGCTGGATTTTTTTATTATATCCCTTAGAGTAATAATATTAATCAAGATACTGCTACATGGCACTGTCAAAGAAAAGGAAAAAAGCAAATCCTGACCAAGTGTGCCTATAATGGAATCACTAGTGAATGCTTTGAGTTTCAATACGGGCCATGAGCTCATATATGCCCATGTATGCGTGTGCACACACACTTACTTCTACATTCGAGATCAAACAACACGGACATGGTGGGGGACAGTAACTGCTTCTTTTATTTAAAGCTCTAAATCAACATCTAAAGCAATCAGTTGAATAATAAGACTCTCCATAACATAGGCTTTCTTTGAATAATATGTGAGCCAGAAAGATTATATTTACTTGAAAACACATGTGCTGGGGCTTTCGTAGCTGTGTGACTCAATGCACTGGGGTACATTAAGAAGAGTGTGACCAGCAGGTCAAGGGAGGTTCTCCTCCCCCCCTCTATTTGCCCTGGTAAGGCCGCACCTGAAGTATTCTGTTCTGTTCTGGGCTCCACAATTCAAGACATGGACCAATGCAGTGCCCGAAAAATGATGATGGGTCTGGAGCATCTGTCTTACTTGGAAAGGATGAGAGACCTGGGGCTCTTTAGCCTGGAAAAGAGAAGAATGAGAGAGGAACTTACATGGGTATATAAATATCTAAAGGGTGGAAGTTGTGAGGATGTGGCTGAGCTACTGGCTCAGTGGCGGCCAGTGACACAACAAGCAGCAAGGGGTACAAACTGTAACCCGGGAGGTTTCACTCGAACTTAAGGAGAAACTACTTTACTTTGAAGGTGATGTAGCACTGGAACAAGCTGCCCAGAGAGGTTGCAGAGTCTCCTTCTCTGGGGACTTCCAAATCCCACCTGAACAAATTCCTCTGGCCAGCCTGATCTAGTGTGAGGTGTCCCTGCCCATGGCAGGGGGGTTGGAACTAGATGATCCTTGTGGTCCCTTCCAACCCTGACTGATACTATGATACTATGATATCTAGGTAAACCTGCAGTGAGACTGGACTAGGTGATCTCCAGAGGTCCCTTCCAACCACTTCTATTCTATGATTTTATGTTTCCATGATCTTCTGAAGATCTTCTTTTGAGCTTGCATGTGTGCACAGAGCATGCATGTAAGCTTTCACTTGACATGCAAGTACAAGATCTTGCAGAAACAGTATTACAATCTCAGACCCTTCATCTGCACACATAAGCCCTTTCTGGCCAGCAGCAGTTCTGCAGGTTTGCACTGCATGTGATAGTGTCTGCACACCCCAATATTTATGCACATGTGTGAAATTTTCAAAGTTCTGATGAAATACACACATAAGAGAAGGTGGCCTTTAAAAACACAAGCTACGGGTTGCAGCACACGAGCCCAGGATGTTGGCGCTATCCTGAGTCTGCTGACCAGAGCCCTGGGTGGCTGCCGGGCGTTCATTCCTGCTGCTGCTGGCACATTGCCGGAGTCAGGGCCAGAGAGTGACCTGGGAGATTTCAGCACCGGGAGT